>NW_028288851.1:0-300000 GCF_059628265.1 Tinamus guttatus
CCTGAATGCAGGAAAACACCTGTACTCTGGCAGGGTGGTTTAACGGTGGACCAGGCTGCCAGGAGGTCTCCATCCTGGGAGATATTCCAAATATCCGGTATCCAGCTACCCGTTCTGAGCTGTTCTGTGGTTGTGAACAGGGCTGTTCCCTCCTGCCTCGGTGAAGAGCAGCTTGTTCCTGCTCGGAGCTCCCAGGGAGGGCTGGCGTGTCCTGGGTGATCCCAGCCCAAACCTGGCGCTGCAGCGGCCGGGGATGAGGCCTCCCTTCCACAGCGACCTTCAGCAGACACAGGAATGCCCCTTCCTGCCATGCTCCTTCACATGGGGACAAAGCAGGAATTCCTGCAGCTCAGCTGCAGAATAAATTCCTCTGCTAACGAAACCACAGCAAATGGCTCTTTAGACCATTACTGAGGTTGAGACGGGGGGTTAAACAAAGCCAGAGCCTCTTCCTGTCCTCCGGGGTTTCACGTCACGTTACGTTGTTGGGATTTGCTCCGTATTTGAGCTACAGCCGCCCTGGGTGTGAATCCTGCAGTGAGGCCAAGCAGTCACCACCCCGGGGTGCCTGTCCCAGCCCGGATCCCTGCGTGTGTGTCTGCTCGCTCGGGGCCCGGGCAAGGAGAGGGTGCCTAAAACGTTGGAATATTCCTAACCGCTGGCCCCGTTGGTGGCTCCCCTGTCCCGTGCGCAGACTACGCGCTGTCCAAGCCCGACATCCTGTCCCGCATGGAGCGGGATGAGGAGCTCTGCGCCGCGGGCAGCAAGGAGCCCCCGCAGGGGCAGGAGGCGCCAGCGGAGACAGACGGCGAGGAGGAGGAGGCGGCGCCGGGAGGAGATGAAGGCCCCATGGAGGCCGACACGGGTGAGTCGCGTGGGCACCGCGGGGCCGCGCTTCCCGGCGCTCCTCCCATCCCGGCGCTCCGGGGAGTCTCCCGGCAGTGCTGGGAGAAGTGAACACTGGGAGCCTCCTTTGGCTCTGTGGACTGGAGCTTCCTTCCGAGAGGAAGGCTCACGTTGAGGCAGCTGAACCCATGGAGAAGAGCAGACGGGAGGGTTGGGAACCGCCTGTGTGAGGGGAAGAGGAGAAAGGTACCGCGCAGGGACGAAGCCCCTTGGTCTCCTTCGGGGTTTCGAGGCACGTTTTGTTGTTTGGATTTTCCCTGTGCTTGAGCTGCGGCTGCCCCTGGGTGTGAGTCCTGCTGTAGGGACAAGCGGGCGCTCCCCCCGTTGTGGCTGTCACCACCCGGGTGTGCATCGCGTGGGGAAAGACAGATTGGATTAGAGTTCAGCAGAGCAGAATTCCGGCCAGTTCCCAAGGAATCAGGCTAGAAGGGCTCCCTGTCCCGTGCGCAGACGCCGCCATGTCCAAGCCGGACGTCCCGGCCCCACCGGAGCGGGATGAGGAGCCCTGCGCCGCGGGCAGCAAGGAGCCCCCGCAGGGGCAGGACACCCCGCAGAGCCAGGAGAGGCCGGAGCCCCCGCAGGCACCTGCGGAGACGGACGGCGAGGAGGAGGAGGAGGCGCTGGGAGGAGATGAAGGCCCCATGGAAGCTGATGCAGGTGAGCAGAGGGGCGGAAGGGCCGGAGCACAGCGAGAGCTGAGGGTGCTCAGAGGAGGTGGAACGTGTGGCGTCTCCGTGCCTGTCCTTGCAGACCTGTCTGTGTTGGGACCTCCTGTCCCTGCCAGCACCGCACGCGTTTTCCTTCAGAGCAAAATCAGCCCTTTCCCTGGCTCTGCTTCGTGCTCCCGCTGCATCCCCAGGGGATGGCACCAGGGCAGGGGGATGCGAGCAGCTCTGTGGGCTCCTTCTGGGTGTTTTAACCTGCTCTTGCCTCCTCTGCCACCAGGCCTGCCCATCCTGGTGATGAACGTGACGTCCCTGAGCTCGCAGGACGCGCTGCCGGGCAGGGAGCAGCAGCCGGAGGCGGAGGAGGCCCCCGCTGAGCTCGGCGCCGGTGAGCAGCCCCGTGCGGTGACACGGTGACAGGAGGGTGGCCGCACGGTGGGGGGTCATCGCAGAGACACACGGCCCGCCTTAGGGATTGCCCTTAACCTGCGGCATCTCACGAGGGACACATGTGACAGACACGGGGAGCCCGGGAGCGCGGACAGCTCCGCGGGGCTGCGTCTCCCGCTGCGTCCTGTGGTGGTGGCTCCCTGTCACCCGGGAGCGTGAGCGGTGACAGCTCCACCGTGGTTCTCTTGCAGAGGGGGGCTTGGCCCCCAACAACGAGGCTGCTGCTCCCCACGACGTGGAGGTGAAGGAGGAGGAGCCCGAGGCGCTGCCCAAGGTTTCCACGTCCTCTCGTGACCTGAAGATGCAGAAATGCTCCAAGAAGGAGGAGGCGAAGGCCAAGAGCAAGAAGAAGCCGAGCCGGTGCCCCAGCGGCAGCCTGCTCACAGGGACGTCCCCGCGCGGCTACGTGCGCGAGTGGTCGCACCCCTGCACCGAGTGCGGGAAGCGCTTCCGCCTCAAGATCAACCTCATCATCCACCAGCGCAGCCACGCCAAGGAGGGGCCCTACGAGTGCGCCGTGTGCGAGATCAGCTTCGCCGACAAGAGCCGCCTGGACCTGCACCAGAGCATCCACGCCGACGGCCGGGCCTTCGGCGCCAAGGTGTGGGGCAACGTGCACCCGGAGCTGCGCATCCGGCCCAGGAAGAAGCTCTGCGGGGCTCTCTACGGGGCTGCCCCCGGCCTGGAGCACCGGGAGCCCTGGCTGGGCCAGGTGAAGAGCGAGCCCGACGCCAGGAGCCTTCCCAACGCGCAGTTCGCCCCGGGCCAGCGGCGCCGGACTCACGAGAAGCCGGTGCTGAAGTGCAGCATCTGCAAGAAGATCCTCTCCTGCCCCTTTTCCCTTCGGAGGCACCTGAAGACTCACGCCCGGGACAGGCCGCATCACTGCAACGAGTGCAAGAAGTCCTTCACCCGCGGGACGCACCTTCGGCGCCACCAGCAGATCCACGAGCGCCAGAGAGCCCTGGGGAACCTGCCGCAGGGCAAGACGGAGCAGGGCAAGGCTGTCCCGCCGGGGCCCAAGCAGCCCCCGCCGCAGGCAGGCCCCGCCGTGCCCAAAGAGGGGGCTGCCAGGGGCGCCCTGGGCCCCGCGGTGAAGAGGGAGCCCAGCCCCACGGCCACCGCGGCCGTCGCGGCCCTGCTCGGCCCCGCCAAGGTCGGCCGCTCCGAGCGGCTCTGCCAGAGCCGCTGCTTCGGGGACAGGGAGGTCCGGCCCGTGGTGAGGCTGGGGACGCGGGCGGTGGTCCTGGGGGTGACCGAGAAATGAGCGCCGGGGGCACCCGATCCGCCCGCGTCCCCGGAGAGGAGCAGCATGAGCCGCGGTGCGGAGCTGGGACGCGGCGGGACGCTGGCGGTGCGGGACGGATGGAGCTTTCCTGAGCTGCAGGATGGATCGGCGCTTGGATGCCGGCAAAGAGCAAATTAGAGACACTTGTAGCGATACGAAACACTTGACCATTCCTCCGGCTTCGGGTCTACGGGCAGACACAAGAAACGAACCCCCGCCGCCCTCCCCTGCTCGGAGAGCTCTGCGGCCCTCGCGGAACTGCAGCCGGGGCGGCAGCGCGCCCGCCGGCGCCGCCGGGGCTGCTTGGATTGGGAATGCCGCCGCACGGGAAGGAGACAGGCACGAGGACCCAGGGCCTGTGTCACTGCCGGCGGGTGGGGGTCAGCGCGGTCCCCTCACCCCCGCGGCCGCATCCCGGCCCCGCGGCAGGGGGAGTGGATGGGGGAGCCGGCAGCGGCGGTTCCGCTCGCGCAGCGGCTGCGGCGCCGGCGGCGTCACGGCCCTCGGAGGCTGCGGCGCTGCCTCCGGGCACGGGGACCAGAGGGACAGTCCGTTGGGGAGCGCGTGGCGGGTCGGGTCGGCGCAGCGCGGCGGACGTGTCCCCTGCGGCGCGCCGGGACGTCCCCGCACCCACGGGATGTGCACGGGGAGGAAGCGCGAGGCGCCCGCGCACACAGAGGCCGTCTCGCCGCGGCGCTGCCCGGGCTCTGCCGTCGGGCTGTTTTCCCATTAAATTGTGATCCGCGGAGAGGAGGCGGCTCCCGCGCCAGCCGTGGCCCAGGGCCGCTCTGCGCCCGGCGTCGCTGCCGTTGTCCCTTGGCGGGGGCCGAGGGGGAGGCCAAGGACGAGGACGGACAACGTGGCGGGAGCCGGTGCCCGTGGCCAAGATGGCAGCACCCATGGCCAAGATGGCGGCGCCCGTAGCCAAGATGGCGGCGCCCACTGCAGCCGGGGTGGCAGCCATGTTGGCGGTGGGGTGGACCTGTGGGTGGCGGCAGGTGACACCCCCCCCACGTGGCCCTCGGAGGTCACTGTCACCCCCCACTGTGTCCCCGTGCCGTCATCTCTGTCCCCTCCTTCTTGTCCCCAGGGATGGCGTCATCACCCCCCCATCCCTGGGTGTCCCCGGGCCATGGCCATCAACCCCTCTCCCCACGTGTCCTTGAGGATGTCACCACCACCCCCGTCCCGGTGACCCCGTGGATCTGCTGCCATGGAGGCTCCGTCCCAAACACGCAGCCCCAGGAGCGCTGGCTGGGTGACACCCCGGTGTCCCCTCATCCTGCGCCACGTCCCCATGTCCCCGTGTCCTGGGTCCCATCCCGGTGTCCCCTCGTCCTGGGCCAAGCCCAGCCCCGGTGCCAGGGCCGTGGGCAGCGCCGCAGGGGAGGAGCGGGACAGTGCGGCCCTGGGGCGGCTGCAGGGGCTCCAGGCACCGGGAGGCTCCAGGAGGCTCCAGGCTCCGGGGCGGCAGCTCCAAGCGGATCCAGCTCCAGGGAAGCAGCTCCGGGGGCTCCAGGCACTGGGACAGCAGCTCTGAACGGATCCAGCTCCAGGGCAGCAGCTCTGAGCAGATCCAGGCTCCGGGGCAGCAGTTCCCGGGGGCTCCGGGCCCTGGGAGGCTCCAGGCTCCGGAGCGGCAGCTCCGAGCGGATCCAGCTCCGGGCTCGGAGGCCGAGCGGCTGTTGGAGCAGCCGAGCTCCGGGTGCCGGGCTCGGGCCCCGCTTCCCGCTGCCGCCCGCGCTCCTCCCCGTGTCCCCAGCACGGAGCCTGCCGAGGCCGAGGCCGGAGGGAGGCCGCGGAGGGCGGCCTCGCTCGGCGGTTCCGCTCACGTGCAGCTCCCGGCCGCTCCATGGCCCAGTGGGACAGTCCAGCGGAGCCGCAGCCCGGGGGGCGGAAGGGAAGCGCCGCGGAGCGGAACGCTCAGAGACCACGGGACGCTCGGCCTGCGCCGCTGCCCTTCCCCGCCAACGGGGCCGCGTGTCCTCAGGGCCGCTGCGGGTGCGCGTGGAGACCGACCTGGAGCCACAGAGCGGGGCTCACCG
The DNA here is from genome assembly GCF_059628265.1 of Tinamus guttatus. NCBI lineage: Eukaryota > Metazoa > Chordata > Aves > Tinamiformes > Tinamidae > Tinamus > Tinamus guttatus. The sequence continues at coordinate 5,355 of NW_028288851.1, forward strand.
CCACCACCGCAGGGACAGCGACCGCGGCGGCCTCCCCAGCACTGCCGGGATCTCCCGGCGATACTGTGACCCGCTGGGCGCTGCCGGGACCCCTTGGGCACTGCTGGGACCCGCTGGGCATTGCTGCGACCTCCTGGCACTGCTGGGACCTCCCTGGCGATACTGGGACCCACTGGGCACTGCTGGGACCTCCCTGGTGCTGCTGGAACCTTCTGGCACTGCTGGGACCCCTTGGGCACTGCTGGGACCCGCTGGGCGCTGCTAGGACCCTCCCTCCACCCCAGCAAGAGGCACCGGCCCCACCGAGCTGAGAAGGAGCCTCCTCATCCCATTTTCCTGCCACCAAACGCGCATTCCCGTCACACCTGCGGCCCCGTGTGTGGAGCTGCCGGTGACACCAGGGACCCTATGCGGTCCCCAGCGGAGCTGCCGGTGATGCCGGGGTCCCACACGGTGCCGGGGGGGCTGCACATGGCGCCGTAGTGCCCAGCGGAGCCGTCCCCGCGGTGCTGGAGGCTCCTGGGGACCCGCCGAGCCTCGCGTGGCGGCAGCGGAGCAGGACGGGGCTGCGCCCGGATCGAGGGCATCGGGGCTGGGCCTCATCCAGCCCCGCGTCAGCCCACCGGGATCCCCCGGCCGCCGGGGCGGGCGCCTCTCCGTGCTGCCGAGGAGGAAGGTCCCCCGTTCCGAGGGCCATTCCCTGGGACAGGGGCTGAATTCCCAGCTCCGCTCACGGAGCCTCTGAGCCGCAGCCGGGAGCCTCCCGCGGGGGAAGCAGGACAAGGAGCAGCCCAAGGAGGACGAGGACGATGCGAGGGAAAGGGGGTGGCACCAGCGGGTGGGTGACAGGTGGCCCCGGAGCAGGAGGGCGAGGGGGGCCCGGCCTGGGCAGCGCCTGCGGGTCCCGCAGCTGCAGAGCGGGTTGGAGCGGGTCGTGCGGAGCCGGGACGCAGCGCGAGGGGACGCGGCCGCGGGCAGCGCTGCAGCAGCCCGAGCGCAGCCGTGCGCCGCCCCGCGGGCAGCAGGGCCCCGCGCGCCCGCCCGTGTGCAGCGAGCGCCGCCGCAGCTGCGGGCAGCAGCCCACGCGCAGCACATGCCTGCGCATGGCGAGGAGCACGATCCCTGCGGCGCCTGCGCTGAGCGCTTCGTGCACCTCTGCACACTGCAGCACCGCCCCATGCACACGGGTGAGCAGCCCCACGCGTGCACGCGCTGCCCTGAGCGCTTCGTGCCCCTCGCCAGCCTCTCTGCGCACCAGAGGACACACAACACGTGCAAGCGCAGCGCCCGCTGCAGCCCGAGTGCCACCCGCGCACCCCGTGTCCTCACACAGGCGCTGAGGAGCCCCCAGGAGCTCCCCGGGCCGCCCCTGGCACTCACCCCGCCAGGGCCGCACGCAGAGTTCGGCCCCCCAGGGCACGGGGGAGCATCGGGCCCCGTCCCCGCCGCGGCGCCAGGGCTCGGTGCCCGCATGAGGCTGCAAAACACGGAGCGAGAGCAGGGGCTGCCGCGTCGCCACGCGCCGGGGACGCTGCTCCGGGCAGGAGCGCCAGGCGCCCGCTGCGGCCGGGCCGGGACGCGCCAGGGCCGCGCTGCGCCGAGAGGAGCCGTCCCGGGCTCGGCCCGCACGGGGCCGCCCCGCGCGCCCACGCCCAACGCTCAAGCGGACACCACGTTGCCCCAATACTTTATCCAAGCCCCGTCTGTGTCCCAGCCCCGGCGCTGCCGCCACCAGCAGCGCTGCCCAGGGCGGCCGATCAGTCCAGCCCCGCGGCTGCTCCCCTCAGTCCAAGGCTGAGTCCGAGGGCTCCGCGGGCAGCAGCGGCTCCCTGTCCGCAGCAGCAGGATCCGGCCTCGCCGTGCCGGCCTCCTCGGCCGCGCCGGCCTCGCCCGGGGCACCGGAGCCGCCGCCGGCCTCATCCCGCGGGGCATCGCGGCCCGTCCCGGCACCGATAACCGCAGCGTTGGCCCCGCGGCAGCCCGGCCCGGCGCTCACGGCTCAGCAGGGCTCCCCGCCGGGGCCACCGGCGGCCGCGTGGATCTTCTGGTGGTGGTTCAGGGACTGCCGGTGGCGGAAGCTCTTGCTGCAGCCGCTGCACTGGAAGGGCCGCTGCTGCGTGTGGCGCCGCTGGTGCTCCTCGAGCGACGCCTGCAGCGGGAAGCTCTCGGCGCACTCGATGCAGCGGTAGAGCCGCTTGCGGGGCGCGCCGGGCCGCGCGGGCCGCGCTGTCCTGGCGCCGCACAGCTGGTGGATGCGCTGGTGCTTCTGCAGGTGGTGCTTCTGGATGAAGCCCTTGCCGCAGGCGGCGCAGCGGAAGGGCCGCTCGCCCGTGTGGATGCGGTAGTGCTTGGTGAGGTGCGACTTCTCGTTGAAGCTCTTGCCGCAGGCCGGGCACTGGAAGGGGCGCTCGCCCGTGTGCAGGCGCTGGTGCCGCAGCAGCGCCGCGTGGTGCGCCAGGCTGCGCCCGCAGGCCGAGCAGATGAAGGAGCCCTTCCTCCTGAGCGCGCGGCCCGGCGCCCACGGCGCAGCCCGCTTGCCGCGCGCGCCCCGGCACGGCTGCGGGGAGCCGCACGCCGCGTCCTCGCCGGGCTGCGCCCGCGCGCCCTCCGCCAGCCCCAGCGGCAGCGCCGGGCCCTGCTCCGGCGGGAAGGGGAAGCCCAGCGCGTCCCCCGGCAGCAGCAGCGGCTTCAGGTCGGGCTGCGGCGCGGGGGCCTCGCAGGGCGCCCCGGTGCCCTCCGCGGAGCCGCAGCGGCTCTCCCAGGGCACCGGCTGCTCCTGGATCCGCGGCGTCTCCGCGTCCAGCAGGGCCGCGGGCGCCGCCGCGTCCAAGCTCTCGTCCTGCGGCTGCTGCTCCTCCAGCTTCACCACGACGCTGTCACCTGCGCGCAGACACGGCCGCTCGGTGCCAGCACGGGGGCCTCCCCGCAGCCCGTCGGGACACAAACCCACACAGGGGCAGGCAGAAAACGGGCAGCAAGACCCGACCATGGCCAGGGAGGGGGACGCCTGGCGCTGAGGGGTCTTTGCCGTCTTTCTGGGGATCCGCTCACCCTGCTGGAGCTCAGGGCCGCGCGCGGTCCTGCCCACGCGCTGCCGTGAGAGCAGCCAGGCAGCGACGGGGCGGCAGCGCGGAGGCTGCAGGGCCTCCCCTGGGAGGGTCTTTGCTGGCGGCTCCAGCAGAAACCCCGCCGGGTTCCCTGCCGCGCTCCCCGCGGGAGGTTCCCCCCCCGGGGCCGTAATTCCCGCTCCCTCAAGCACCCGCGGTCCATGCGACCCCCAAGGAGCTCCCGGCTCGGCCCGGCTCCCTCTACCCGGCGCTCACCGGGACCGAGGGGCCCGGGGACGGTCCCGCTCAGCAGCAGCCCCTGCATCCCGGCGCCCGCGTCCTGCCCGTCCTCGGGCGGCAGCAGCAGAGCGGCTCCGGAGCTGGCGTCGCCCGGCCCTGGGAGGGAGGAAGCGGCTGTAGGATACACAGCACCGTGCCGGGGCCACGGGGCGCTCCGAGGGTGCCACAAGCGCCGGTTCGGGGTCCTGGGAGCCACCGAACCGCCCGGCACGAGTGGCTGCGGTCACCCCGGGAGAGTCGCCTGTCCAACACTCATCCCTGAAAGTCCCGGCCAAAAGCAGTGCTCAAATGTACATTAAAGGTGTCGGCACAGGGAGTTGTGCCCAGTTTTGGCCATGGGAGCGTCCCAAGGACGGACCGCGGGTCCCAGAGCGCAGCTCCCGGCAGGGATGACCCCGAGGGAGCCCCCCGGGTGACGCGGCCACCCCCCGCGCCGGGCCCCGCCGCGCGGCCCAGCCTCACCGAGCTCCCGGGGCCGGCCCTGCGGCGCGGGCGGCACCGCGGCCACGTCCTCGCCCGCCACCTGCAACACAGGAGGCGGCGCTGAGCGCCGGGGCGGCCGCGGGGCCGCGCGGGGCGGCCGCCCGGCGCTCCCACCTGCACGGCGGCGTCGAGCGGCCCGCGCTCCTGCAGCTGCCGCTCCACGCTGGCCAGGCGCCGCGCGCTCTCCTGCACCAGCGCCGCCAGCGCCGCCCACTTGGTGTCCAGGCGGCCGCCCAGCTCCAGCAGCGCCCGCTCCAGCTCCGACAGCCGCTTCTCGGCCGCCTCGGCGCGGCCCTCCAGGCTGAGCAGCCGCAGCGCCTGCGCCTCCACCTTGCGCTCGGCCGCCTGCACGGCCGCCACCACCGTCCACAGGTTGATCTCGGGCGCCCGCAGGTGCTTCTCGGCCTCGGGCGCCGCGGGCGCCGGCAGCCAGGGCTCCGCGCCCCACGGAGCGTCCTGCCGCGGAGGGCGGCCACGCTCAGCGGGGACGGTGAAGGGACGCGGGGACAGCGCGGGGACAGCGCGGGGACACGGGGACAGCTGGGGCGGGGGGATACCGGAGGGAGGGGACACCGTGGGGAAGGGGACACCGCGGGGAGAGGACACCGGGGAGACGGGACACCGAGCCAGGGAATATCGGGGGGGACGGAACACCGTGTGGAGGGGACACCGCAGGGAGGGGACACCGGGAGAGAGGGGACATCGCGGGAACGGGACAGCGGGGGGGAGGGGACAGCGGGGGGTGGATACCGGAGGGAGGGGACACTGGGGGGGAGGGGACGCCGGGGGGGCTCAAGCGGGCACCGGGGAGGGGGTGGCGGGGACCGAGGGGAAGCGGCCGGGCGGGGGACAGGGAGGTGTCGGCGGGACCGGGAGGATGGAGGGCCCGGGGAGCCGCCGGGGGATTGAGCGGCCGCCCCGGCCCCGCGTCGGACCGGGCCGGGCCGGGCCGGGCCGCGACGCGGCGCCCCCAGCGCCGGGCGGGGCGGGGCCTGCGCTGCCGCCGGTGGCGCTGCCGCTCGGCCCGGCTCGGCTCGGCTCGGCTCGGCCCCGCGCGCCCCGTACCTGCGCGGGCCCCCAGCGGGCCATGGCCGCCCCGTTCCGTTCCGTTCCGCTCCGCCCCGCCCCGCCCGGCGCCGCAGCGCCCCCTGGCGGCCCCGCGCGGACACGCCCCCTGGACACGCCCGTTGTGACAGGCCACGCCCCCCCGGCGCGGCTCCCTCCGGTCCCGCCTCTTGTGCTAGACCACGCCCCCGTGCTCAGCCACGCCCCCGCGTGAGGTTCCCCCGGGCCCGCCTCTCACGATAGGTCACGCCCCCTCGTGCTCGGCCACGCCCCCTCGCGGAGGTCCTCCGGCCCCGCCTCTCGTGGTAGGCCGCGCCCCCTCGTGACTGGCCCCGCCCCCGCGTGGAGCTCTCCTCCCACTCCCGCCTCTATCTCGGCCCCGCCTCTCGCGTCAGGCCACGCCCCCGGGTGCCTGGCCACGCCCCCGCCCGATTCCCTGCGGTCCCAGCTCCCCCCGGTCCCCTCCCCGTCCCCGTCCCCAGCTCCCGTTCCCGCCCCCCCGCCCGGTCCCGGTACGAGCCACGCGGCGGCCAGGGGACACCAGCGGCTCCAGCGCTTTATTGCAGCCCGCGGCACCGGCACCGCCCGCTCTGCCCGCGGTTGCCCCGCTCTCCTCGCGGCACCAGCGCGACCCAAACGGGGGAAGCGCCGCCCGCAGCCGCCCTCAACACCGGGCAGCGGCTTCCCGTGCACAGGAGCCCCCCGCCTGCCCAGGCACCCCGTTAAACTCGGGTGCCCCTTGCGGCCCCTTGCAAGCGGGTGAGGGGCAGGAGCCCGCGCGGGGCGCCCGTGCCCTCCTCTCCCCGCGGTCCCTCCGCACGGGCGCTAGCACGGCCCGTCCCCGCTTGCGTGGCTCCTGCGGTGCAGGGCCAGGCTGTGGCGCTTCTTGAAGGTCTTCTGGCACTCGGGGCACTGGTAGGGCCTCTCCCCCGCGTGCGTGCGGTGGTGGCGCGCGAAGTCGGAGGCCCAGGCAAAGCTCCTGTCGCAGCAGGGGCACAGGATGAGGTGCTGCTCCGCGTGCATGCGCTGGTGCAGGTTCAGGAAGCTCTGTCTGGAGAAGGTCTCCATGCACTCGCTGCAGGTGTACGTCGCCTTCCCGGCGGGCAGCAGGACACACGCCGGGCTCGCGCCACCCGGCGGCAGCGGCGCCATCGTGGCGGGCACCGGGCTGCGCGGCCGGCGGCGGCGGCGCCAGGCCGGCGCACGGCTCCGTGTCGGAGGCCTGGCACGAGCCCTTGGTCGTCCGCACGTGCAGGTGGTGCTGGATCTTCTTCTTGGACTTGAAGCCGCCGCCGCAGTGCGTGCAGATGTAGGGCACCCAGCTGACGTGGCTCCGCTGGTGCAGGAGGAGGTTGATCCGCAGCAGGAAGTTCTTCCCGCACACCGGGCACATGTAGCACTTGCCCCGGGCGCCGTTTCGCTGGCAGGCTGCAGTTCTGCCCGGGCAGGAGCTCTCCACGAAGGTCCCCGTGGCCGTACCCGCGTGGCTCGGATCCGTGTGTGCCGCTGCTTTGCCAAGAGCCGGTACCTGCTCCTTACCTGCAGCTCCAGGATTGTCACCCACTGCTTCCTGGTCGTCTTTCCCTGAATCTTTCACATCCTCCTCTTGCAGCTTCTCCAAAGGCACTTCAGGCGGCGGCGGCTTCTCCGCAGCGCCCTCCGCTCGCTGCGTCTCTGCTGCCATCCCCACCGCAGCACCTGCTGGAACGTCACAGTCTGGGGACAGAACATGAGCTCTCCTGCTGCGCCCTTCCCTCTCGCCGTGCCCCTTCCCGCACGCCCTGCCCCGCACGGCTGCAAGGCTGGTGGCCACGTGGGCTACCAGCAGCCTCCGCGTCCTGCAGGGCCCGGGCAGAGCTGCGCGGATCCCGCTGCGCCCGGAGCTCCGCAGGCCCCGGCGGAGGGCCCTACCTGCTGTAGGAGACGGAGATGGAGACGGAGATGGAGACGGAGACGGAGACGGAGATGGAGACGGAGATGGAGACGGAGGCTGCTCCGGGCTCGCCGCCTCGGGAGCGTGCATGGAGCGCGGGGGCGGCTCGCCGGGATCCTCCGCACCAGGACGCGCGTCGTGCGGCGGCGCTGCGGAAGCACAACCGCGGTTACGCTCCTATGGATGCGGCCGGAGAGGGCCCCTCGGCGGGGCTGGGTTCGCCAGGCACTCACCCACACCGCCGGGCGCGTCTGCCGCGCTCCCGATCTCCTCCAGGTCCCCGCGAGTCCCCTCACGAGACGCCGGCGGCTGCGGGGAGCTACCGAGCGAATGAAGGTGCTCCGGGTCCTCGGCGCGTCCCCACACGGCCACCGGGCACGCAGGGCTGCCCACTGCTGACACAGGAGAGCTCAGGCCCTGCGGCCGGGGGCGGCCAGCCCGGCTCCCGTGTTGCGGAGCGGAGCGGGACCGCGCGCCGCGGCGGCGCTCACCTGCCGGAGGCTCCCCCGGCGCCGGCTCGCACGGCTCTTCCCCGCTCTCCATCCGGGCCAGCAGGTCGGGCTTGCACAGGGCACAGTCTGCATGACGGGGAGACACAGCAGGGACGAGAGGTGACGGCTCCGCCGAGGCCACGGCGCAGCCCGTCCCCGTCTCCAAAGCAGGAGAAGCTTCCTCGTGGGACGCAGCAATGTCCATGCCGCATGCACGGAGTGCGGGACACAGGCAGGGCCCTGGAGGCACGATCTGAGAACAACCCCCTGATGCAGCCCCCCAAAGCTGGTAAAAACCACCGGAAAATCCACGTGGGGAAGATGTCGCTGTCTCCTCCCCCAGAAAATCCCAGCGCAGGTGGGAAAACTCCCTGGAGCGCAGGAGAACCGTGAGTGTCCTGAGACCCTGCTTGCTCCACAAAGCGGGACAAGGGCTCCCTGACCTGCTCCGGGATCACCCGCAAACCCCAGGGCTTCTGTTCCTCGGGCCACCCGCAGCGGGGACGGCGCTGCAGAACGCCCCACGCGGGAGGGCTGGGTTGCAGCCAATGCCTGCGCTGCGCCGCATGCAGCACGGAGCGCTGGCTGCAGCTCCGGACCCGCAGCAGCCTCCGAACGGGGCTTGGTGGGGCAGGATGGGCACCGCGAGCGCCCGGCCGCGAGCAGCGCGCGCGGGGGACGCCGCCGGAGCGCTCCCCGTCCCCAGCCCATGCAGACGTGCAGGCGCATGCGGAGACGACGCGCACGAGGCTGCGGGCGGCGCGACAGCGGGTCCGCGGCGCCGGGAGTTCGGGGTACCTGTTCTCCCCGCGGAGAGGGACACCCCGCCGCGTGCACCGGGCGGCCTCCGCTCGCTTCCAGCGGGGACAAGGAACGGAGGAGAGTGTTTGCGGGCTGGAGATCCCACAGAAACGCAAAGGGCCAGGAAAGCCACCCCGAGAGAGCTCCCGGGGCTGCTGCCAAACGCGTGCAAACCGAGTCCTACACAGGGAAACCAGCAGCTCGTAGTTGCCCTGCATCACGCTGCTGTACAGCTCCTTCTGCCACTCGTCCAGGCTGGCCCACTCCTGCCGGCTGAAGCGCACCGAGACGTCCTCGAAGGTCACCGGCACCTGCGGCATGGGGACACGCTCAGCGCGGGGGCGCCCGGCCGCCCCACGGCCCCCGCGGAGGCGACAACGGAGCAGCCCCAGCACCTCAGCCCTCCAGACACCCCCGAAACGCCCCCAGGGCCACCCACTGCCCCCAGGGCGGCCTTGGGAGCCCCTCAGGAGCCCCTCAGGAGCCTCTGCCCCACAGGGAGCCTCAGCCCCCAGGGCCACCCCAGTCATCCACAGCCCCTCAGCGCCCCCCAGGGGCCCCCAGCCCCATGGGGACCCCCAGTTCCCCACAGCCCCTCAGTGCCCCCAGGGATCCCCAGCTCCCCACAGCCCCTTAGCAGCCCCCAGCCCCGCAGGGACCCCCAGCCCCACAGAGACCCCTAGCTCCCCAGAGACCCTCAGTGCCCCCCAGCCCCACAGAGACCCCCAGCTCCCCACAGCCCCTCAGCAGCCCCCAGCCCCACGGGGACCCCCAGCTCCCCACAATCCCTTAGTACCCCCCAGTCTCCCAGGTGCCCCCAGGTGTCCCCAGACCCCACAGATGCCCCCAGCCCCACGGGGAGCCCCAGCCCCACGAGGACCCCCAGCCCCCCACAGCCCCTCAGTGTCCCCAGGGACCCCCAACTCCCCCCAGCCCCCCAGGTGCCCCCAGCCCCATGGGGACCCCCAGCTCCCCTCAGCGCCCCCAGCTCCCCTCAGTGCCCCCCAGCCCCACGGGAACCCCCAGCCCCATGGGGAGCCCCAGCCCCACGAGGACCCCCAGCCCCCCACAGCCCCTCAGTGTCCCCAGGGACCCCCAACTCCCCCCAGCCCCCCAGGTGCCCCCAGCCCCATGGGGACCCCCAGCTCCCCTCAGCGCCCCCAGCTCCCCCCAGGTGCCCCCAGCCCCATGGGGACCCCCAGCTCCCCTCAGCGCCCCCAGCTCCCCTCAGTGCCCCCCAGCCCCACGGGAACCCCCAGCCCCATGGGGACCCCCAGCTCCCCACAGCCCCTCAGTGCCCTCAGGGACCCCCAACTCCCCACAGCCCCTCAGTTCCCCCAGCCCCAGAGACCCCCAGCTCCACACAGCCCCTCAGTGCCCCCAGCCCCACGGGGACACCCAGCCCCATGGGGACCCCCAGCCCCCCACAGCCCCTCAGTGCCCCCCAAACCCACAGAGACCCCCAGCCCCCCACAGCTCCTCAGCGCCCCCAGCCCCACGGGCCCCGCTCCGCTCCGCACCGGGGGCAGCGGCGGGGCCCAGGGCGCGCGCGGCCGCCGCTCCCGCGCCTCGAGGCAGCCGCCGGGCTCCGCCATGGCCCGGCCGCCCCGCCGCGCTGCGCTGCGCCCCGCCGCGCCGCCAGGGGGCGCCGTGGTGCTGCCCGCGCGGCGCCCGCGGCTCGGGCGGCCCCTGGCGGCGCGGCGGCCCCGCGGCGGCTCCGGCGGCGGCAGGCGCGGGTAGGCCCGGGACGCGGGGCGGCCGCCGGGGAGCCGGGCACCGGGGAGCCGGGGAACCGGGGAGCCGGCAGCGGGGAGCGGGGAAGGGCCTGCGCGGGGCCCGGCCCCGCCGCGCGGGGAGGAGCCCGGCCCGGCGCGGCGCGTGGCGCCGGGGACAGCGGGGGGGCGGCGCGACACGCGCGGGGACCCCGCGCCCACGGGGGGTAAAAGGGACCCGTCCTGGTGTCCCCGCGCCCACGGGAGGGAAACAGGACCCGTCCTGGTGTCCCCGCACCCACAGGGGGCCCGTCTTGGTGTCCCTGCACCCACGGGGGGGAAACAGGACCCGTCCTGGTGTCCCTGGGCCCACAGCAGCGGAGAGGTCCCTTCCTGGTCTTGCCATCGACAGGGTCATTACAGTCCCCACACACCATAACCGTCACCGTAACAACCGTCCCCACGCACCGTAACTGTCCCCGCACACCGTAACTGTCTACATACACCATAACCTCACACACCGTAACCATCCCTGCACACCGTAACTGTCCGCGTACACTATAACCTCACGCACTGTCACCATCCCTGAACACCCTCACCGTCCCTGCACACCGCAACCACCCAGGTACACCATAACCTCACACACCATCCCTGCACACCATAACCTCACACACTGTCCCCGCACACCGTCGCCATCCCCACACATCGTCACTGTCCCCGCACACCGTAACCATCCCCGCACACCATAACTGTCCGCGTACACCATAACCTCACACACTTTCACCATCCCTGAACACCCTCACCGTCCCTGAACACCATAACTGTCCCTGCACACCGCAACCGCCCATGTACACCATAACCTCACACACCATGCCTGCACACTGTCGCCATCCCCGCACACCATAACCTCACACACTGTGTCCGCACACCGTCACCATCCCCGCGCACTGTCGCCGTCCCTGCACACAGTCACCGTCCCCGCACACCATAACCTCACACACCATCCCTGCACACCATCGCTGTCCCCGCACACAGTCGCCGTCCCTGCACACTGTTGCTGTCCCCGCACACCATAACCTCACACACTGTCCCCGTACACAGTCACTGTCCCTGCACACCATCACCATCTCCACACACCGTCACCATCCCCGCACACCGTCACCATCCCCGCACACCGTTGCCATCCGCGCACCGTCACCATCTCCGCACACCGTCACCATCCCCACACACCGTCTCCGGGTGTTTCCCCCGCTCACCCCCGTCCCCCTTGCAGTGGCACAGCCGCAGGGCCAGGCCGCGGCCGCAGCCCCCGCACACCCGCAGCAGCCCCATGGAGTCCCCGTGCGCCGCCTGCTCCCGCTGCCCGCGGCTCCCCGAGCCCAAGGGCGGCTGGGCCGGCGGCGCCACCATCTCGCTCTGGACCGTGGTGGCGGCCGTGCAGGCCGTGGAGCGGCGCGTGGACTCGCACGCGGCGCGGCTGCTCGGCCTGGAGCGGCGCGCGGCCGCCGCCGACAGGAAGCACGTGGACTGCGAGCGGACGGTGGTGGATTTCGGGAACCAGCTGGAGAGCAAGCTGGCCGTGCTGGGCGCGCTGGTGCAGGAGTGCGGCCGGCTGCAGCGGCGCCTCGAGAGCGTGGAGAACCTGCTGCGCGGCGGGGACGCGTGGCTGCTGCGCCTGCCGCCCGGCGCCAAGGCCGAGGGGACCAAGGTGAGGAGCGGCTCTGCGCGGCGCGGGGGCCATGGGCAGGGTGGCACTTGTCCCCTGTCCACGGTGCCGGAGCCATGGGCAGGGTGGCACTTGTCCCTCGCTCACGGTGCTGGAGCTGCCAGCAGGGTGGCACTTGTCCCCCGTCCATGGCATGGGAGCCACGGGCAGGGTGGCACTTGTCCCCACCTTGTGGTGCTGGAGCGACAGGCAGGGTGGCATTTGTCCCCCATCCACGGAGCAGGAGCCACGGGCAGGGTGGCGCTTGTCCCCACCTCGTGGTGCTGGAGCAATGGGCAGGGTGGCACTTGTTCCCACCTCATGGTGCTGGAGCAACGGGCAGGGTGGCACTTGTCCCCCGCTCATGGTGCCGAAGCCACTGGCAGGGTGGCACTTGTCCCCCGTCCATGGCACAGGAGCCATGGGCAGGGTGGCACTTGTCCCCACCTCATGGTGCTGGAGTGACGGACAGGGTGGCGCTTGTCCCCTGCTCACAGCACGGGAGCTTTGGGCAGGGTGGCACTTGTCCCCCACTGTGGTGCTGGAGCCATAGGCAGGGTGGCACTTGTCCCTCGCTCACGGTGCTGGAGCTGCCAGCAGGGTGGCACTTGTCCCCCGTCCATGGCACGGGAGCCACGGGCAGGGTGGCACTTGTCCCCACCTTGTGGTGCTGGAGCGACGGGCAGGGTGGCACTTGTCCCCTGCTCGCGGCGCCGAAGCCACTGGCAGGGTGGCGCTTGTTCCCCGTCCGCGGAGCAGGAGCCACGGGCAGGGTGGCGCTTGTCCCCCGCTTGTGGTGCCGGAGTGACAGGCAGGGTGGCACTTGTCCCCCACTCGCGGCACAGGCCTCGGTGCCAAATGGCTGCGCACTGGGAAGAGGCAAAGGTCTGAAAAGGGCTGTTTCGAAGGGCTGTTTCGAAGGGGTTTTTCGAAGGGGTGTTTCAAACCGCCCGCGTGGGTCCCAGAAACTCCCTTCTTGCCTCTTCACGTGCACGAGCTGCAGGGTTTGCTCGGGGGACGTTGCGCGCTGCACGCGGAGGCCCTGTGCCCGCGCACAGCCTGACGTCTCCCGGTAAACCCCGGGCAATCCGGGCCCGGCGGTTTCGTTCAAGGGAATCGCGTTGCCTTGATAAAGGACCAGGGCAGCGTCGGCCTGGCAGGGGCCTCAGGATCCGCCCTGCTGTCCCCGTTTGTCACCCCGGTCTCACCCCGGGCCTCTCATCCGAACGCCTGGAAATCCGGCCGGGCCTCCTCGTTGTGGCTGCTCCTTGGAGCCGACTTGTCCTTTCTGCTGCAAACAGAGCAGACGATTTTCTTCTGGTACCCAAGAAAAAACTCACACATTCTGCGCTACCATCAAGGATAACCTGTTGTTTTCTTGGGGATGGTGTTTCCTCACCCGCGCCTTGAAACGGGGTGCCCAAAAGGCCCCCCGGGCCAGCCAAGGCTCCGCGAGGCAGCTCCGTTGTTAGCGCTGCCCTCGGTGCTCCCGTAACCACCCACACGAGCAGCAGCTCCCACGCAGCTTTCAATATTCCAGGAGCTCCCCAGAAACAGCTCCTTTTCTAACTGCTTTTTGCAGCGATGCTGCCGTGTGTTGTCATCAAGTGTCAAGGAAGGACCGTTCGTTCACACTTCTGGAAAGGGTGGAATTAATAAGTAAAAATCAGAAACTTTCCTCTTCTCCGTGCGCTAAGGAGGCAGGGCCAGGTGGGGCTCCAGACGGGTGCTGAGGTTGTGACTTTGGCGCTTACAGGTCGCGATGGCACCGGGAAATAACACGGCTTCCTTCCTGGAGCGGGAGTGGGAGCGTCTGGAAGCGGAGCAGAAAGAGCCGTGCAAGAACGTGCTGAAAGAGAACTACGAGGCTCTCGTCTCGCTGGGTAAGCAGCGCTTCGCGGTCGTTTACTGCTGCTTTGGGCTAACGTTGGTTCAGGGACAATAAGGGAACGCGGGGGTGTCCGGGAGCGAAGGAGCCGCGGGGCGGCGCTCCCGGGACGCCCGCGCGTCCCTCTCGTCCCCGGCAGCGAGGACAGGGCGCCGGGGCAGGGGGAAACGCTCCCGTCCGTGTTCCCCGCAGACGGCGCGCGCGCCGAGGCCGCCCTCGTGTCCCCGAGCGGAGAAGCGCCCTGCGGCGGCGGCCAGGCGGGCCTGGGAGCGCACGACGCTGCTGCGGAACCCGGCACAGGCAAGACATGAACACGGGTTTGTCCTCACGTGTGTCGCGGGTGTGCTGCTGTCACCAGAGGACATCACGAGGTGACGGCCCGATTTGCTGTGCATGGAGCCTGCCGGGTCTTGCTGAGCAGGAAGGTTGGGGGAAACAAGAGTGCTGGAGAAAACGTAACGGGGTTGATCCTTCCGTAACGGGGTTGATCCTTCCGTAACGGGGTTGATCCTTCCCGTTAGCAGAGTGTCTGGCGTTTGCGTGTGACGGGAGCAGCCGGGACAGCGGAGGAGAAGCCCCGTGCCTGAGAGGACACGAGGACTCGGAGAGAACGGACCCGCTGGCGGACCCCGGAGCGGGTACATGTCGCTGTCATGGGGTGCCTGCATGCGTCCCACGCCGAGGGCACCATCCTATGGGAGCTGAGAGGGAGACTGCGGCCCTAGAGAGCTGCACAAAGCCCCGGAGCAGGAGACAGAGGCTGGGGATAAACGCGGGGTAGCTGGGCGCGAACGTGGGCACAGCAAGGCAGGAGGCGGCGGCGTGGGGACGGCAGCAGAGGAACGCGGGTCTCCCCGTGCAGGCTGCAGCGCGCCGGAGCCCAGCTTTGCGTGCGTGGTGAAGCAGGAGCTGCAGCCCTGCGCCGAGCAGCGCGGCGCCGCGGAGGGAGCGCAGCTCGCCGAGCTCAGCGTGGGTGAGTCCTGCGCCGCACGGGGCCACCTCTGCCCTCCCGCTGGGGACCCCGAGCCCTGGGGACTAAGGAGAGAGCGGGAGAGCGAGGAAAGGCCGAGAGCCGCGCGGGGGTTAGCGAGGGCAGGAGGAGCCACGAGTCTGCCTGTCCCTGCACGGCGCAGGGACACGGCCCTGGGGTCCGTCACGCGCCAGCATCGGGAGGATCAGGCACCTGGGGGAACAGGCAGGCCCTGCTCCTCCCTGCGGCCCCGGAGCTGCCTCTGCTCGATGGGAGCGTTCCCGAAACGGGGGCTGCTCCGGAGCCGCCGCAGCGCCGGGTGGCCGTGACCGCCGAGCCGGGGTGGCTCCCGCGTCCCCGCGCTGCGGTGCTGCTCCCTGGCGAGCGGCTGCTCCTGCTCTCTCCCGTTTTCCCTGTGTTCTCGGGTGAGGCACCAGAGGTGCGTGTGGGGCTGGCTCTGCTTTTGGCGTTAGCGGAGCCGGACGCCAGACGTGGCTCCGAGATGGGGCGCGATGAGCCCAGCGGAGCGGGGCGCTGCCGCAGCCTCGGGGGAGGCTGAGGGCGTTTTCCAGTGACACCCGTGTCCCGACCCGGCGGCTCTCGGAGCCCCACAGAGCTGCTGCTCTCGAGTCCCCTTTAAAGAAGGGGGCCGCGCAGGTGGGTCCTCATGTCCGGAGAACACGGGGAAGGACGGTAGATCCCAAGGGACAGATGGAGCTCCCTGAGCAGTGGGAAATCCTGAGCGGTTGGTGCAGGGGCAGGCAAAGGGCTGCCCCGGGCTCCCGAGATCCCGGCACTCGGGAGGAAGAGGAGGAGGAGGAGGATGGCGGAGGAGCTCAACGCCCCGGCCTGCGCGTCCTCATGTCCTCACGCGCTCCTCGCCGCTGCTCACGGCTGCCCGGCTCGTGCGCGGGGCGCTCGGGGGTGACCGTGCCCTGTGTCCCTGGCCCTGAACGTCCCCTCTGTTGCTGTCGGCAGTCCCAGCAGACGAGGTGCTGGCCTTCAAAATCGAGGAGGACTCGGAGGAATCTCTGCAGAGCTCCGCGGAGCCGGGGCCGTTCCCCAGGGAAGCGCAGGAGCTGGCGTTCCCGGCTGCCTCCGAGGAGCCGCCGTTCGGCCGCGCGGCGCCGCGGCAGCGGGCGAGCGGGCTGGTGTTGCCGCCGGCCCGGCGCGAGCAGAGCCCCGGCCAGGGCAGCGCCGGCGCCTTCCACGCGCACGGCGGTCCCGGCGAGGCCGCGCGGCGCGGCGCGCGCGCACAGAGCCTCCCGCGGCCGCGGGAGCGCGGCGGGGCCGGCAGCCCGGCGGGCGCCGCGCCGCCCAAGCACGGCGGCAGGGCCGCAGCCCCCGCGGACAGTCCCCAGTGCATGAGGAGCGTCAACGGCGGCGGCCAGAGGAGCCAGGCGCGGGAGAAGCCCTACAAGTGCAGCAAGTGCCAGGAGAGCTTCTCGCAGAAGAAGACGCTGCTCATCCACCAGCGCGTGCACTCGGGCCGCGGCGGGGGCGTCCTGGGCTGCTCGTACTGCGGCAAGACCTTCAGCCACCCCTCCAACCTGATCCGGCACCAGCGCATCCACACGGGCGAGCGGCCGTACCAGTGCGGCGAGTGCCTGAAGCGCTTCACGCAGAAGCAGCACCTGCTGCAGCACCAGAAGATCCACGTGCGCGAGCGGAGCCGGCTGGGCGCGCCGGGCGCCAGGAAGGCGCCGCTGGACGACTTCTTCTAGGCTGCGCCGCACGCGGCGCCCGCGGCGGCGCCAGGGCACGGGGTGTCCGTGTGCTGCCCTGCATCCCTGCGCTCTCCGGAGATTTCATCCAAACATCCATGCGGAGCAGGTTAGGATTCACCCCGGCACTTTGCTCTTCATGGTGGGTGTCACGGTACCTCATGGGCAGCCTGAAAATCCCTCGAGGATACAAGCGTTCAGGACCTGTCCAGCTTAAAGGAGAGACGTGGAATCAGTTGGGCAGGTTTCACTCAGGTGGAGCAGCCGCTCCGTGCCCGGATTTCCCCGCTGTGCCGTGTCCTGGGCTGTGTTTTGCCTTCTCGGAAGGCTCTTGGCACCTGAACGCGCGAGCCGAGGCCCTGGCGCAGGCGGCCGCCGCGGCCCGGCTCTGTGCGCGCCGCAGCGCAGCCCCAACGCTCTCCTCTGCGTTGCTACTGCTCAGGAAACTGGCAGGGAAAAACGGGTTCCAGTCCCTCCCTGGGGTTCCAAGTTGGGTTTAGCTGGTTGTAAATTACAGTAGGGCCAAATCCCGCTCGGAGCTGCCGCGGGACGTGCGCCACGGGAGCTCCAGCCTTGCACTGCGGTGATGGTGAGGAGCGTCTGCCCCTTGCGCCGTCCCTTCTGGACACACGTGGAGGAGGTGGCATCGGCCGCGCTCCTGTCGATACCTCTGGGCAATCCCGCGGAAATGCTGGGAAGCCGCTCGTTAGCGGAGCTGGGCACAGCCGTGCCGCCGGGCTGCGTGTCGGCACCGCGGCTCCTCCGGCGGCCGCCTGTTCGCTAACTCTTCCGTTCTGCTTATTTATTGTTCGTCGCCTTTCCCGTGTTCCTCGCCCCTGCTCCGGGGCGCCCGTGCCCTGCGGGATGAGCAGGATGCCCAGGCGGATCCCGGAACGCCTCCCGCCCGGAGCCGCTGGGCGCCTTCCCGAACGTCGCGCAGCGCCGGGGCTCCCCGTGCTGCTTCACCGAGTCCCCTCACTCCCACCACCGCGTTCCCATGCGTTCGGAAGCCCCTCCGTTCCCTGCAGGGGCACAGGGAGGGCCGCAGGCGCCCCAGGGACCAGCTTGTCCCGAGGTCTCGGCCGCGAGGACGGAGCTTTCCGTGTCCTGTCACTTCTCAGCGCTCACTGGCCGCTCGCTACCCCCAATCAGCGTGAACAGACCCATTTTTCTTCCAAGTTTCTCCAGTCTCACACACGCCAGAGCAGAACCTCTTGGCACGTGGCATTCCACGCCTGGGCACGTCCAGGAGTGACAGACTAATCAGTTCTTCAGTGGTTTCTTGCTGCCCCAAGGAAGTTTCTTTCCCCCCACACACCCGTACCCTTTTTTTGGCCCAGCTGAGGCCCTGGGGCAATGACCTGTTTGTTTCTGTTTGTAAAACACCGAGTACCTTTGCAGCAGTAGATACTTGACTTTCAATAATAACAGTAACATTAAACTTGAGCGGGTTGAAGTTGTGAAGCTCTGCGTGCCTTTTTTAATTATTATTATTGTCCCGATCGCTGTGCTGTGCTCCAGCCACGGCCGCCTGTCTGTGGAACCTGCTTGCCCGGCCCTTGGGGACCCAGGGGACATCTGGTGCACGAAGCTCCCAGGAACCGCGTCCGCTCGTCACGAAGTCCCTGTCTAATCTAACCCTTGCTCAAAGCAGACGGCAATTAGCAAACTAGCGGCTACTAGCAGCAGGTGAAGCCTGTGCCGAATTAGAAGGAAAATGCTGTGAGTTTTCATTATTTTCTTTTTTTTTAATGAAATAAGTTATTCATAAATTATTCACAAACTGCAGGTGCTTTTCTGGGCAGTTTGGGGGTTTTAAGCAATAGTTTTGGAGCTGCCCCCAGCTGATGTGCTGCTCACGTCTGATGGGGCTTCTCCTCCACGTCTCCCTGACCACAGCTGCAGCAGAGTGGGTGTGTGGACACAAAAAGAGGCATTTTGGAAATGTGGCTCGTCAGGGTCACGCTATATTAACAACGCTCTCTTATTTTCGCTTGGGAGAGTCAGTGTCATCAGAGGCGCCCGATGGGTGCTCTGAGTTTCATCTGTTCTTGATGCTGCCTCTGATGTCAGAGATGAGCCAATATTTCGCAGAGTGAGTCAGTTTTCCATCTCTAGACCCGTTCCCCTCTAGTTCAGAGATAAATGCATATACTTAAGATGGATTACGAATTCTTTGGAGATTTGTGCCACTTATATTTAAAAAAATAATAATAATCTTAAATCCAGGAAGAAATGTCACTGAGTGACGTGGAAATGCGCTGCTCTTTGGCCTGCACTAGGTTGCTAGCTGCTTAATAGCACCCAAATTCCTTGGAAATCAGCTTGATCCCTCAATAGCAAGGGACCAAAACTTTCGTATCCAGACATTAAACAGGGATATTTCTTATTGCAGCAGACATGCATAAAGTGCAAAGCAAACTCGATACCGCATCAGTGCGTTCAAAATCAGTTGCAAAGAGCCTTGGCGTTTTCCTGGAAGCCGTTCCAGTGAGTTGCTGGTACTCGCCTCGTGCTTTGTATTTTACTTTCTTTGCTTGCCTGTCTGTTGGTGCAACATGGCCATAGACTTGCGGGGTAAGTTCTGTGATACTTCCTTAATTAACAGACGGTAACATCTGTCTGTTTTAGTAAATGTTTACTAAAAATGCCAGGAGTCATCCTCAGGCAGGTTGTTTTGAAGGGGACAACGGCGGCCGTTGCTCCCTGCAGGCTGCCTTGGGGTGCTCCACGGAGCTGCAGTCGCTTTCTCGGGAGAAACCCAATCCATCCGTGAAACTGCCGGGAAAGCTTCAGGCTGGAGGATTTCGGAACGCTTTCCCGGAGGCTAACGGGAGTCCAGAGCAGCGACCAGGTCCCCAGATGCGTTCAAGTTACTAACTCTCCCCTAAGGAAGTGGGGAGCAGCCGGTAGTGCCAAGCGCGGAGGAGGAGGAGGAAGCACCGGGGAAGGCTGCAGCGGGCACAGTGCGAGCGGCCGCTGCGGAGCTCCCTCTGCAGACACCTAGCCCCCCATGAGCAACGCACTTAATTACACATTTAATTTAATTACACATTTATTTTAATTGCACACTTGATTTTCGAGGCGCGCCCAGCGTTTCTCAAGGCGGGAACCGGGTGGCACCGCCACGACGCGGCGCAGGCCCCGAGCAGGCCGCGGCGCGCGGCGCCGTTGCCACGGCGACAGGGGGGCCTCCGCCGCGCGGCCCAATGAGCGCCCTCCTCCCCAGCCTGCCGACCAATGGGAGCGAGTGGCCCGCCTCCTCTCGCCTTTCAGGGGCGGTGCCACGAGCGCCGGCGGCCATTGGCTCCCGCGCGCGGCCCGCGCACCAATGGGGAGGCGAGGCGAGAGGCGGCGGGCCAATGGCGAGGCGAGGCGGAGCGGCGCCCGCCGCGGGGCGAGCGCGAGTGGGGCCGGGGCGGCCCCGGGGGACCGGGACCGGGACCGGGACCGGGACCGGGACCGGGACCGGGGCGGCCCCGGGTGACGGGGCCGGGAGCAGGGCCGGGGCGCCTTCAATGGCCACCGAGCGCTGCGGGCGCCTCCTCGCGCCCTTTCCCGAGGGCCCGCGTCGCCAGAAGGTTCCCAAAAGTTGTTCCTTTTGGGTGAAGATGGATGCCGGCTGCTTGGGACACCTCCAAGATTCTGTGGTGCAGTAAGTAATAAAACTCAAAAACAAATCCGGAATCTCCAACACTTGAAGGTAATTAAGATATTTGCCATTATGTTTAGTTCTGTTAAATTAAGGGGGGAGAATAGCTACACATTTGCACGTAAAGCTTCCCCAGGGAGCTGCTGGAAACGTGCTGTTGACACAATAAAAGCCGTGCTGGTGATAGAACGGGTTTCCTTTGTGGTCAAATTGAATTTGGTGCCTAAATGTTTGCATTAGGGGCAAAAAAAATGGTGTTTGGCAGCCGAATCCGGCTTCACGCTCCAGAGCGGCTTCTCCTCCCGCAGAGCTGCGCTTTCCGCACGGCTCCCCCGGTGCCGGTGCCGTTGCTGCTCCCGCCCGTTCGGCCGGGATCGCGATCCCGCCTCGTGGCGGCCGGTCAAACCGGAGCACCGAGGCCTCCCGGGAGCTCCGTGGGGCCGGGCGAAGGGCAGAGCGCGACTTGTTCACGGGCGAACGTGCCAACACTCGACACACACAGGCAAGAAACACAGCTGGACCCCAGGAACGTGCAGAGCTGCAGCACACAGCGCGTGGACGCAAGGTGTAAAGCCCTTCCCACTGAATGGATAGCCCGCCTGGGAAGAACAGATTACCCCATGGATGGAGTATGGAGTATTAGCTCCGCTCAGCACGTTGCTACCCGAAGTTCAGCAGTAAAACGCTGTCAAAAACACCCCGTTGGAGCCCAGCAACGCATCGTGTCCAGGCAGCGGACACGGGCAGAGAGCTGCAGTGACAGCAGCTGCATTCAGCACCGTTCATCTCAATAAGAACTACAACAGATTTAAAGTCAAACAAATCCGGGGAAAAATAACACCATGTGTTTTGACGTTTCTCCTCCACTATTTACAAAAAAATGCAGTATTCACCTCAGTGTTTGTAGAGTTTAAATTGTTAATTTTTTCCTTTTTTATCTTAATTTTATTACAAGGGAAAAACATGACAGCCAGCTCTGATAAACTGTGGACCTGCTGCAGGACTTCAATGTTTAAACCACATTCTTGAGTATTTTTCTGTCTTTGGGGTCAGTGTCTGTGATGACCATAGCCTTTCTTCAGCACCAATTTTTGACTGGATTATTTGGGTTAGTTATGGTTTCAGTTGAGTCTCTTTTTTAATAATTGTTCTAATTCCTAAGTGCATCAAGAAAGAACAGTAAAGCAGCTGGGTGCGCGGTTTCAGGGCTGGCTCCATCCTCAAATCGTTCCATTTCTGCAGGATTAGTGCTTAGATGATTCTGAATCTTTTGTGAACGAAGAAAAGCTCCATGTGGCTCTTTTTTCCCTGGAGAAGGTTGAAGGACGGTCGCTTTTCCAGTGCTTCCCAGCTGCCTTCTCCCGGCCCCGTGTGGGTGTTTGCTCTGTGCACGCGGGTGACACCTCCGCGAGGCATCCATAGGGGGAAAGGGCTCAGGTTCCTATCCCTGGTGAAACAAGAATTTAATAGAAGAGAGAGATATTTAGAATTTACGGAATTTATAAAAGTAATGTTATATTAATTGGAATTTGCATCGGAAATGCCACAGTGGTTTGCAGTGAAATACAAAATCAGGAATCCTACGGATTTGTTAACCGTAGTTAAAATGTGAGTTACACTTCACCTCCATCACCCCAAATCCCAAGGCGCGGGCAGTTTTTGTGAGTCACTAGATTATTGGCCTATTTTGATGCAGAAGAGGATAAATCCGCATAGAGGATGCTCCAAGCAGTCGGTCTTACCGTTAGTTTTACGAGCCAACTCTACATTTGTTTGAAGTCATTGGTTTTTAGATATGATGATGGGAGCCCTCCTGGCTCCTCAGTTTCCCCCTGGTTGCTGGATGAAGAGAAGAACCCGCTCTCGTTGCGGGCTGAGCGCGTTGCCTTCCCCGCGCAGCGGCAGGACCGCGGGGAGCGCCCCGGCCCCGCGCTTTGCCACCCTCCTCGGTTCTGCTCCAGAAATGCTCCTTTACCCTGGCCTCATTCTGGAGCTATCGCTGCAGTTTCAACCAGCAAATTCCTTTGAAGCTTTAGAGAAGCGATGAGAGCATCTCATTCTGCTTTCCTTTTCTTTTTACACACCTTCCATGTTAGACAGAGGAAGAGCTGGACTTTGCAGACAGCAGCCTCTATTTTTTTGTGTAACTGAGCTTTAAAAAAAACAGAATGTGCTGTGTATTGAGTTAGGAGAAGTTACCTGAGGGAAAATCAGTTGTGTATCCGAAAGACAGTTAGGACTGAATCATTGCACACACACACCACGCAGCTGGATTAATTGTTTGGGGCTGTCATCAGCCCTTCCATTTATGGACCCTTTGCACAGGTAAGTCTTCCCCTCCCTCTTTATCCTCACTTTAAATCTGAGATCTTCCCGATTGCAGTTGGTTATAGCCTAAATATCGCTACAACCCCGAAAACAGTGTCGCGGCAACCTTAAATATAATTGCTGCATGCCGGCTCAATCCATAGTGAAGAGCGGTGGAGAGAGAGGAACAGACTGTTTCCAATTGCTTCGCTTGAAAACCTCGTCATTTATGTTTCCTTGGGGTAAAAAAAAAGGCAGTATTTTTCATGTAAATTAATGAAATCGAGTCATGTTGCCAAAGAAGTGCAAAAGTAGCCTATAAGCTCCGAGGCTGGAAGTGACCTGCCTGCCGGAGAGCTTTCTTCAGCCCTGTCCGCAATCCTCCCGCGTCGGGACAGCTAAAGAGAGCAGGCAACGTCTCAGCAATTAGAGAAAAATAGAGAAAATTAATAACCATGATTTGCACCGCGTGTGCTCGATGCAGCCCGTGCCGTTCGCCCGCACGACGCCCCGTCACGCGCGGCGCCGCGGGCCGGATACGCGGGTCGTGGCACCGGTTCGTGCAGCCTGGACCCCGACACAAACGAAATCCGCGGGGCACTGAGGCTGCACAGCCTTGTAGAGCTCTGATGGGGGATTACAGCACATTCTTACTTATTTTTTGTGCAAAACGTGTTTTATATGTAGGTCTATAACCCCAGCGAACCAGGGATTTTTGTTCTCTGGAGGTTTCTGTTAGATCAAGTCGGATAGAGGGTGTGGGGTCCTTTTGCTGCAGGTTGTGGTGGGACGGTGGAGAATCCAGCGACTTCCAAAAATGCCTTTTTACCAGGAAACCTACACAGGAGAAAGACTTGAGCGGCATACAGAATGTAGGAAGACTTTAAAACTGAAAATAGGACCTCTAGATCGTGCACAAATTCACACCGGCAGGAGTCCGGTCTCGTCACACGCATGGACGGGTGTTGTAGGACTGTTGGTCGCCATGCAGACCCCATCAGCACCGAGGAACCCACACAGGGCACAGGCCTTAGAAATGCACAGAATGCCAAAAAGGGGTTGCAGAAAAGCCAGGGCTTACGAATCACCTGCAAACTTACAACATATAGAGGTAATCCACGTGCCAGAAGGCTTCCTGGGATGGATTTTTTCATTCTTTTATGAAAAATATCCACCCAGAGATGGTGGCTTATAGTCATATGTTCATTATAGGGAAGGTTTAAGATGCTTGAATTTGATTCAGTTTATTAAAATGCTCTCACAAAATGCATCTGCTTGGTGCCAGCCTAATAAGCGTTGATTAATAGCAGATCTTAATTAGCGGACAGATGATTCATACCTGCGAGGGAAAGGTGTATAGAGCTGTAACTGCACCAAAGACATGATTTAAACAAAAATGCCTTTTTCTCCAGGCTGCACTGGAGAACGTGTGTATTAATGTCGAAAAATGGGAGCAGACTGTGAAAGATCAGCACAAAAGATTTCGAGCAGAGCAGGATCGTCCGCAGAGTTACCAGCAAGAAATGGGGCTCCTAAGAGCTCACGGTGAGGGAAAGGATTCGGCGTGATGCGACACAGCAAAACGCGCTGGTTCAGCTTGCGGTCGAGGACGGTGACGGCGGCAGTGGGAGCACAAGCACACGGACACGGGGATCACGCACGTGTGCAGGGAGGCCGGTTCCAGTGCTGGGAAATTCAGGGAAATTCAGTCAGGTCAAGTCATAGAATCACAGAATGCTTAAGGTTGGAAGGCACCTTTAGGAATCATCTAGTCCAACCCCTGCACACGCAGGGTCACCTAGAGCACGTGGCACAGGACTGCATCCAAGCAGGTTTGAAGATCTCCAGAGAAGGAGACTCCACAACCTCTCTGGGCAGCCTGTTCCAGGGCTCTGGCACCCTCACTGGCAAGAAATTTTTCCTTAAGTTCCTGTGGAACTTTTGGTGTTTCAGTTTGTGGCCATTACCTCTAGTTCTGTCGGTGGCCACCAGTGAAAAGAGGCCGCCCCATCCTCCTCACTGCCTCCCTTGAGGTACTTCTAGACACTGCTCAGGTCCCCTCTCCCCTTCTCTTCTCCAGCTGAACAGGCCCAGCTCCCTCAGCCTCTCCTCACAGGGCAGATGTTCCAGGCCCCTGATCATCCTTGTGGCCCTGCGCTGGACTCTCTCCAGCAGCTCCACATCCCTCTTTGGGGGTTGGACTAGATGATCTCTAGAGGTCCCTTCCAACCCTAAGCATTCTATGATTCTATGATTCTATGAACTCTTGTCCTGTGGAGCCCAGAACTGGACACAGTGCTCCAGATGTGGCCTCACCAGGGCTGAGTGGAGGGGCAGGATCCCCTCCCTCGACCTGCTGGAGACGCTCTTCTTAACGCACCCCAGGATCCCATTGGCCTTCTTGGCCACGAGGGCACCTGCTGCCTCATGGTCAACTTGTCGTCCACAAGTCCATGCTCAAATGACTTGTTTGTGTCCTAAGAGATGAGTCTCCGAAGCGCCTGGAACTGGGAGACCCTGTGATTGTGTGAAAATGTTGTTTTCTCCTGCCTATGAGCAGAAGGGCTTTGCTTTGGCAAGAAAAATCACCCCCGGCATCTGCTCTGCCCTGGGACTCGGAGCAGGCACAGGAAGAGCAAGGGGTAACTTTAAGCCTGGAGATGTCTCCCGAAGGGCTTGGCAAAGCGCTTTCTACTTGTGACATTAAAAAAAATGCAGAGGTTTTAGTGGATTTAAAATGAAAAGGAAAATGAAAGAACCTTTTGGCTTTAAAGGTAAGATTTTTGGCTTCGTTTCTAGCCAATACAGGTTCAGCCCCAGTGGTGCTGGTAGGAATTTTGCCCTAATTGAGGCTAGTCTCAGGCTCTTAATAATTAACAAATTTAGTTACATTCACAGTTTTGTGTAATATAGTAATCGTTCTATCAACATGCTCCTGCTATATAAACTTCAAAAGCAGTTATTTCTGAAGCTGTTTAAACAGTGTCTTTCCATTAAAATAGCACTAAAAAAATGTAATAAAAATATATGCCCAGTGCTAAGTGACATGAAACATTAATACACAGTGGTTACTTGAATAGAACATTCCTGTTTCTTCAGTATCCAAAAAGCAATTCTCTGCAGAGCAAAATATGCTCTTTCAAAAACATTATTTACCTACCTGGCGCAGGATGCCCTATTTCAGGTGTACTTTTATTAGTCTGTGCAGATGTTCGGGTACCTTCGTGTGTTAGGAGGCAAAAATGTCCCATTTTTTACCACAGTGAAATAGTCTGCACAATGTTTATTAATTTAAAATAAAAAAAAAAGGATACAACGTAAGTTTGGAACCACAAAGCTCAGCAACACAGGCCAGTATCCCCGTCCAAGACATAAACTAAAGTAGAATAGAACAAGCTTGACTGGAGTGTCATCAAAACATGGTAATTCTTTAACTGTGTCTCCGATAGAAGTGCTTGGGAAGGTCGGGGGAAGCAAGCAGGAGGGATGCATGAACCAACCATCCTCTGCCCGAGTCTCCGTACGGAAACGCGTGCGGGAATCGTGACACTCTCCCAGTACCTCGCTGGGGACTCCGGTTTCAATTCGCTTCAGTTGCAGAGTTTGACCTGCTATGGGATAAACTCTGCTCCAAACCTTGTAGCAGGTGAAAATCGGTGTATTTGCCTTTAGAAATAATGTGCATGCAGCAGGAAATACCAGCTACTACATAAACTGTTGTGTTCGTGCAGTCCCGGGGAAAAAAAAAGCCATATTCTCATCAAGTTAGGTGTTTATTAAAGATTATCTGTCATTCAGTGAGTAATGTTGACACCAGCTTGGTTCTTTTTCAAGTGTTTCTGTACTTATCTCTTTTTTACTGATCTCTTCAGGCGGCGAATCCAGTTTTCTGTGTGGGACCGGTGCCTCACGTGCTGCAGGTGCCACTAAAATGCAGTTAAATACTGAACTACACAAGTTGGGATTATGTACACGCAGTTTCTGGGAAGAAATAAATATTTCATTCTTTGTGAAGCTGATTTTTTGCAATCCAAAAAGGACTCTCTTTCCCAGGCAATCCCACCTGTGTTTGCACGATTTCAGCCTCATCTTGCTTGACCTGCACAATTCTCACCGTTTCTTTTTGCCTTCCTCATAAAACACGATAGCCAGTCGCGCTTTCCTGACCCTTGTTGGTGTTGTGAGTGTAGGAAAGGTTGGGGGATGTTTGATGTAATGGCCAAGATAAAAAGGGTATTTCCTGATCTGAAGGAAACCACAAACGCCAGCCTTCATCCTTGATGTCTTCCTCGATCCAGGTCCAAGCAGGGCTGAGCTCTGCTTCCAGCTGCTTCAGCTGCTGTGGCACAGCAGCCACAGGCTCCAAGCTGGCATCTGTGGAGGAGCAATAAAAGAATAAATACAACAGCTGTTGCACTACCAAGTTTCAATTAAAAAAAGGATAAACTATGCAAAAGAGAAAGCATGTTTAAAAGCGAATTAAAGCGTCAGCTGAAAGGGTAAATGGGTAATTGAAGGAGCTAGGAGTAGAGTTGTGCTAAAAAGACAAAGAAAGGGCAAGGAATCTTGGTTTGACACAGATAAACTCAATGGCAATGATAATACAATAATACGATATACGATAATAAATAACCAGTGGGATGAGGGTTTGTGCAAGAGCTGGGCTCTGGCTGTAGCCAGGTTGGACCTGCCCCTGCCAAGGCTGGGTGGGAGCGTCGCTGCTTCCATGGATACTCAGGACACAGGGAGAAAGTCCCGCTCTAGGTGACACGCGAGGCCTCCACGGAGAGGACAGGAAACCCCCGGCTGCTGGCAGGTGTCCCCACAGCTCCGGCCCTTCTCCGGCCTTTTTGGGTGTATTTACACCCAGAACATGGAGGCGGCGGGATGGGGGTACGTGGCAGCCATGGAGCCGCGCGGTTGTCACGGTAACGGCCCCGCCCGGGGGACAGGGGGCAGTTGCCACGGTAACGGCCCGGCCCGGGGAGGGGCCGAGGGCGGTTGCCACAGTAACGGCCCGGAAGCGCCCGCGAGAGGGCGCGGGTTGCCGCGGCAACGGCGTGATCCGGAAGCGCCCGGCAGAGGGCGCGGGTTGCCGCGGCAACGGCGCGGCCTGGCCCGGCGGTGCCGCCGGTTGTTGCGTTGGGCCGCGGCGGGAGCCGCCGCCCCGGGGACACTAGTGACAACCGCCGTCAAACGGCCCTGCCCGCCGCCCCCGGCCGCGAGAACAACCTCCCTTTGCCCGTGAAAGCCGCGGCCCGTGTTGTACTTGTGACGGTCTGGTCAGGGGAGAGGGGGGTCCCAGAGGTGGCCCAAGCTGGAGGACTGGGAAAAAAAAAACAGCCATCAGCTACAGCCCTTGCGGGACTGGAGCCTTGTGTCTCCGCTTGGACACAAACCTGCAGTGTTCCCCTATCCCTGCTAACCACCTGTAGCTTGTCCCGCTGTTGGCTGAGCACAGCTCCGTGCAAGCAAGCCCCGGGGCACGTGGTTGGGTCCACATCCTTCCCACTGCTACAGCCCCGCCAACAGCCGGTCAAGCCACTAGAGCAGTCCTGCCATGAGGAACAGAGCTGGAAGTCTGAGCCAACAGCAGCCTGTAGCCTTGGGAGCCTGAGGGCAAAGGGAGGTTGAAAATTTCCTTGAAGTGCCATTTTTTGCTACTTTCCCGAAGCAACAGCTTCGTTGCAAGTCGGTTGATCTCCTCGCCCATCCCCGGCCAATAACAATTCCATTTAGCCAAATCCAGCCAAACAGGAGAGAGGAGAAAGTCTGCAATTCCACAAATTCCTGAAGTTTGGAGGCGGGAGCGGCTCCCATGGCCGTGGCTGTGCTGGTGTGCACTAGAGGTCCAGCACAGCCCTCACCAGTTGTTGCTTGGGTCTGTCACCTGCTCTCCGCACCCTCCTGTTGTTGTCAGCGTCTTCGGCAGCCCATGGGGTCAGGCCTGTGTCCCTGCTTTGGCTGTTCACCTGTCTTGCCACTCACAGTGAGGTGTGACGACAGGCGGTGACAACAGGCAGAGCAGTGTTGGGGTGCCTGCCAAAACAGACCTTTGGCCCTAGCGCGGTGACAGGTCGGCCCCACAAAACGCAGCTTTCCCGCAGGAGCCGCAGCCTCGGCTGCTTCCACATCCGTGCGTTTTCCAGGGGCTGCGGGTGCAGATTTTTCCATGCCTGGTGATGATGAAAGAGAAGCAGCCGCCGGGTGAAACGTATCTGCTACCTGCAGCGCTGAATAATTCATCCCGGGGCTGCCGCAAAGCCTCGAGCGGCTCTTCCCGGCGGTGCCGTTCCCCCGTGCCCGGGGCGCCGGGGCGGCACAAACCCCCTCTGGGGCTGTTGGAGGGCAGAGGGGGGTTCCCAGGGCACGGGGAAGGGGTGACCCCCTTCCCAAGCAGCATCCACACAGAGTTGGCCGCCCAAGCAGTCCAGGGCACCACGGAGCACACGGACACCCCCGTTCCGGGTGTTTGGGACATCCTAGTCGTGCCCGGGGCACGTGCTGACACACGGGTGCACGGGAGCCAGCACAGGGACATCCCTGGCTTAGGGATACCTGGGGGCACCCCCATGGAAAAGGGGGGGATCTGGAGCAAGGGCCCTGGGGCTCAGGGCAACTCCTGGATTCGGGACCCGGGGCGTCCTGGGGCAGCTCCAGGACTTGGGACATCTCCAGGCAGCGCTGGGGCTCGAGGCAGCTCCGGGGCTCAGGGCACCTCGGGGCAGCGGCTTGGAGCAATCCCAGGACTCGGGGCATCCTGGGGCATCTCGGGCAGCTCCAGGGCTCGAGGGTCGGGACCTCTCGGGGCAGCTCCAGGGCTCGGGACACGGGGCAGCTTCAGGGCTCGAGGGTCGGGACATCTGGGGGCAGCTCCGCGACCCGGAGCAGCTACGGGACTCGGGAGAGGGGACACGGGGCAGCTCCGGGGCTCGGGGCAGCTCCAGGGCTCGGGGCTCGGGACACGGGGCAGCTCCAGGGCTCGGGACACGGGGCAGCTCCGGGGCTCGGGGCTCAGGACACGGGGCAGCTCCGTGACTCGGGACATGGGGCAGCTCCGTGACTCGGGACTCAGGACACGGGGCAGCTCCGGGGCTCGGGACTCGGGACACGGGGCAGCTCCAGGGCTCAGGACACGGGGCAGCTCCGTGATTCGGGGCTCAGGACACGGGGCAGCGCCAGGTCTCGGGGCTCAGGACACCCCGCGCCTCGGGACACGGGGCAGCCGCGGTGCTCGCGGTTCAGGCCCCTCCGCGTCTCCGTGACCGGAGCCGGTACCGGTGCCGCGCCCGGGCCGCCCGTGCTCCAGCGCGGCGGGCGCTCCCGGGCCGGTAGGCGGCAGTGCCGGTCTCGGCGCGCCGCGCTCCCCGCCTCCGCCGCCGCCGCCGCCGCCGCGCAGCTCCGCCGAGGCGGATGCAATTCCCCGGCTGCCGCTGCGTGCTCGGCGCAGGCAGCCCGAGCGGCCCGGCGGCGGGCGGCAGCGCGGCCCCGCTCCGCAGCGCGCTCCCGGGGGCCATGGCCGAGTGGGCGCCCGCACAGGTAAGCGCGGCCCGGGACCGGCGGCGGGGCCCGCTCGGCCCCGGGAGGAGCCCGCGGGCCCGGGCGCGGCGGGAACCGCCGCGCCCGGGCCCGCGGGCTCCTCCCGGGGCCGAGCGGGCCCCGCGCGATCCGCGGCCCCCGGGATGCCCCAAGTCGCCCTCGCTCCGGATTCCGCCCCCGGGTACGGGCTCCCGTGCCCCTTTTTCCTAGGATGCCCCAAGCACCCGGAACGGGGGGTGTCCGTGTGCTCCGTGCTGTGAGCGTGTGCGAGCCGGGATGTCTGTGCGTCCCGGGATGCCCTCTGCCTGGGGGTGCCCGTGTGCCTCGGCCACAGGATGTGCCCTGGGCTGCTTGGTGCGCAGTCCAGGATGTCCCAAGTACCTGGCCAGGGATGTCCGTGTGTCCCGAGATGCTCCGTCTGCGGTTCAGGATGTCCCAAGCGCCTGGCCAGGGATGTCCGTGTGTCCCGGAATGCTCCGTGTGCAGTTCAGGATGTCCCAAGCGCCTGGTCAGGGATGTCCGTGTGTCCCGGGATGCTCCGTGTGCAGTTTGGGATGTCCCAAGTACCTGGTCAGGGATGTCCGTGTGTCCCGGGATGCCCCAAGCACCTGGCCAGGGATGTCCGTGTGTCCCGAGATGCTCCATGTGCAGTCCAGGATGTCCCAAGCGCCTGGTCAGGGATGTCCGTGTGTCCCGGGATGCTCCGTCTGCAGTCCAGGATGTCCCAAGCGCCTGGTCAGGGATGTCCGTGTGTCCCGGGATGCTCCGTCTGCAGTCCAGGATGTCCCAAGCGCCTGGCCAGGGATGTCCGTGTGTCCCAGAATGCTCCATCTGCAGTTCAGGATGTCCCAAGCGCCTGGTCAGGGATGTCCGTGTGCCCTGGGATGCTCCGTGTGCAGTTTGGGATGCCCCAAGTACCTGGCCAGGGATGTCCATGTGCCCCTGGATGCTCCATGCACAGTTCAGGATGCCCCAAGTACCTGGCCAGGGATGTCCGTGTGTCCCGAGATGCTCCGTCTGCAGTTCAGGATGTCCCAAGCACCTGGCCAGGGATGTCTGCGTGCCCCACGATGCTCCGTGTGCAGTTTGGGATGCCCCAAGCGCCTGGCCAGGGATGTCCGTGTGCCCTGGGATGCTCCGTGTGCAGTTTGGGATGCCCCAAGCGCCTGGCCAGGAATGCCCACGTGCCCCGGGATGCTCCGTGTGCAGTTTGGGATGCCCCAAGCGTCTGGTCAGGGATGCCCACGTGCCCCGGGATGCTCCGTGCACACTCCAGGATGTCACAAGGACCCTGGCCGTGGATGCCTGCGTGTCCCGGGATGCTCTGTATGCAGGCCAGGATGCCCCAAGCACCCTGGCAAGAGATGCCCATGTGTCCCGGGATGCTCCGTGCACAGTCCAGGATGCCCCAAGAACCAGACCAGGGATGTGCACGTGCCCTGGGATGCTACGTGCACAGTTTGAGATGCCCCAAGTACCTTGACCAGGGATGTCCACATGTCCCAAAATGCTCTGTACGCAGTCCAAGATGCCCCAAGTATCTTGACCAGGAGTGTCCATGTGTCCCAGGATGCTCCATATGCAGTCCAAGATGTCCCAAGTACCTTGACCAGGAATGTCCACGTGCCCTGAGATGCTCCATACTCAGTCCAAGCTGTCCCAGGCACCTGGCCAGGGATGCCCGTGTGGCCTGGGATGCTCCATGCTCACTCCAGCCCTCAGAGGCCCCATGTCCCCCTGCTGCCCGCCGTGTGCCCAGCTCGCGGGGGAGGCCGCGGCGCTGAGCGCTGCCGTCCCCGCAGGTGCAGGAGTGGAACGTGGAGGCGCAGCACCTGATGCCGCTGCAGCCGCCGCTGCTGCCCGAGCGGGCGCACGTGCGCGAGGCGCAGCTGCACTCGGCCGAGGCCTCGCTCTGGACCGTCGTGGCCACCGTGCAGGCCATGGAGCGCAAGATCGACCTGCTGGCCACGCGCCTGCTCAGCCTGGAGGGCCGCTCGGGCACGGCTGAGAAGAAGCTGCTGGACTGCGAGAAGAGCACCATGGAGTTCGGCAACCAGCTGGAGAGCAAGTGGGCTGTGCTGGGCACCCTCATCCAGGAGTACGGGCTGCTGCAGCGGCGCCTGGAGAACATGGAGAACCTGCTCAAGAACAGGAACTTCTGGGTGCTGCGCCTGCCGCCCGGGCCCAAGGGCGAGGTGCCCAAGGTGAGGGGTGCGCGGGGCGGCGCGGCGGCAGCGTGTGTGGCGCCGCGGTGACGGCGCGGGGCTGCTCTCCGCAGGTGCCGGTGACGTTCGTGGACATCGCTGTCTACTTCTCCGCCGAGGAGTGGAAGAACCTGGAGGAGTGGCAGAAGGAGCTGTACAACAACCTGGTGAAGGAGAACTACGAGTCCCTGCTGTCCCTGGGTAAGCCGGCCCCGGTCCCGGCCCCGGTGCGTGCACCCGGGTGCCTCCCGTGCGCCAAGGCCACCACCCGCCCCGTGTCTCTCCGAGCAGACGGCGCCCTGGCCCGGAGCGATGCGCAGCCCCGCGGCGAGCGCGGCGACGTGCCCTGCGTCCCCGAGCCCCGCGACCTGGAGCCCCGGGAGCTGCCCGCCGACGCCTGCGCAGGTGGGTGCCGCCGCGGGCCCTTCCCGGCCCTGCCGCCATCCCGGCTCCAGCGCTGCCTCCTGTCCCGCTCCCTCCCGTTGGCCACCCCTTGCTCCTGCCCCCAGCCTGGTAGGGACGGGTTTCCCGGCTGGAAGCAGGACGAGCTCCCCCAGCCCGCGGGTCGTGGGGACGTGTCCCGGTGTCCGTGCGGGGGGACGTGTGCTGGGAGGGGGCCCGCGCGGGCACCGGGGCGGCCGCGGCCCGGCCTGGCACGTCTCTCCCGTCGCGCAGAGCCCCTCATCTCCACCTCGGACATCCTGTCGCGCATCAAGCAGGAGGTGTCGTTCGCGGGGGAGCAGCAGTTCTCCGAGGAGCGGGGCCTCCCCGCGGACCCCTGCGCAGGTGAGGCGCGCGCTGCCCCGCGGGCCCCGGCGCGCGGCGGGGCCCTTCCCGCGGCGCCATGCCCCGCTCTCCCCCTTGGCGCAGGAGCCGACGCGCTGATCACGGCGCACGACTTCCTCTCGTGGATCAAGCAGGAGGAGGAGCCGTGCGGCAGGGAGCCCTGGGAGCTGGCCGAGAGGGACATCCTGGCGGCGCCCGGCCCAGGTGAGCCGGCCCGGCGGCACCGCTGGTGGGTCCTGTCCCTGCTGGCAGGGCCCCGGCCAGCCCGTGTCCCTTGTCACCGCGCTGGCCACCCCTCGGTCCCACCGCTGCGGTGCCAGCGGGGCCCGGGACCCCAGCAGAGGAGCCCTCTGCTCCCGCCTGCCCCCAGCACCCCTGTGCCATCGCTGTGCCCAGCATCACCAGTGCCATCGCTGGTGCCATTACCTGCAGCATCACTAGTGGCATCCCTAGTGGCATCATCAGCAGTATCACTGGGGGCATTGGTGGGGACATTGCCTGCAGCATCACTAGTGGCATCATCAGCAGTATCACTGGGGGCATTGATGGGGACATTGCCTGCGGTCACTGTAGCAGTGATGGTGGCAGTAGCATCACTGGTGGCATCAGTGGTAGCATCACCAGCAGCATCCCTGGTGGCACTGTTAGTGGCATTGCTGGTGGCGTTGATGGTGGCCACCCTAGTGGCCTCCCTGGTGGCATGGCTGGCTGCATCCCCAGCAGCATCACTGGTGGCATCGCCTTCCGCGTCCCCAGCAGCACTGCCCACACCACGGCTGGTGCCATTGCCCGCGGCGTCACCTGTGGCGTCCCCGGTGGCGTCACCCGTGGTGCGTGGCGCCGGTGACGGCAGCCTCCCGTCTCCCTGGCAGCGGGCGAGGGGCTGCTGGTGAAGGCGGAGGAGCGGTGCCCGCACGCCGACGTCCCCGAGGAGGCCGCGCTGCCGGGCGCCGCCGCCGAGCTGCTCTTCCCGGGCCCGGCGTTCGGCGGCCCCGAGGGACAGCCAGCCCCGGCCCCGGCGCCGCCGGCGCTCCCGGCGCCCCGCGGACTGGGCAAGCCGCCCGGCGCCGAGGCCGAGGCCGCCGCGAGCCGCGTGCCGGCGCCGGGGCCGGAGCGCCCGCACGGCTGCGCCGAGTGCGGCAAGAGCTTCAGCGGCAAGAAGAGCCTGCGCATCCACCAGCGGAGCCACGCGGCCGAGCGGCCCTACCCCTGCGCCGAGTGCGGCAAGAGCTTCAACTGCCACTCGGGGCTGGTGCGGCACCAGATGATCCACCGCGGCGAGCGGCCCTACAAGTGCGCCGAGTGCGGCAAGTGCTACAGCCGCAAGGAGCACCTGCAGAACCACCAGCGGCTGCACACGGGCGAGCGGCCCTTCGCCTGCGCCGCCTGCGGCAAGAGCTTCATCCGCAAGCAGAACCTGCTCAAGCACCAGCGCATCCACACGGGCGAGCGGCCCTACCAGTGCGGCGCCTGCGGGCGCAGCTTCCGCTACAAGGAGTCGCTCAAGGACCACCAGCGGGTGCACGGCGCCGAGCCGGGCGGGCCGCCGCCGCCGCCCGCGCTGCCGCCGGGGCTGCCGGCCGCCGACTAGCGCCCCGCGCGCGCCGCCGCCGCCGCCGCGGCCGCCCCGCTTCTTTTTACCGCCCGCCCCGCTCTGTGCAGTGCTTGGAGGTGTCGTTTTGTACGGACCACGCAATAAAGTCGTGCTGGGCCGCCCTGCTTCGCCCGCTGTGCCGCGGCCCTGCGCCGCCTGTGCCGCCGGCGGGACCCGGAGCCCTTCCAGCGCCCGGCAGCCCCGGAGAGGGGTCCCGCTGCCGCACAGCCGCCCCCGGCCCCGCTGCCGCCGCCGGCGTCCGCGGGAGCAGCCTGCCGGCATCGGCACTGCCGCGGCTGCCGGTATCCCAGCCAGGGGCTGTGCGTGCGCCTGTGCGCCGGGCACGCCTGTGCGTCACAGCGTGAGGGTGTGCAGACCTGGCGGCTGTATATGTGTGTGTGTGTGTGTGTGTGTGTGTGTGTGTGTGTGTGTATACAGACGTAGCGACTGTGTGTATATGGACCTGGGAGCTGTGTGTGTGTGTGTGTGTGTGTGTGTGTGTGTGTGTGTGTGTATGGACCTGGGAGCTGTGTGTGTACAGACCCAGTGACTCTGTGTGTGTGTGTACAGACCTGGCAACTGTGTGTATATGGACGTGGGAGCTGTGTGTGTGTGTGTGTGTGTGTGTGTGTCTATAGACCTGCTGACTGTATGTGTGTGTGTGCACACTGCAGTGGGCTGTGCACCAGAGGCTGTGCTGCACAGGTGCACGCTGGGTGTTCTAAGTTTGTGTGTGTTTGTGCGTGCAGGTGTGTGAGCGTTGGTGGGGGGGTGACTGTGTGCACAGGTGCCACAGGTTGTGTGTGTGTGTGTGCACGGGACAGGACGTGTGTGCACACACACGGGCACCATGTGGGAGTGCGCAACAGCCGAGTGTGCACACACATGTGCAAGGGTTGCACACACGGCAGCCCGGTGTGCAAACACCACCCTGCGCGGGTACAGGCGTGCTCACACCCACAGGAGGGGTGTGCAGATCACAGGGATCCCCGCAGGGACCCTCCTCCCAAGACCCTTCCCAAAGGGAAGCGGGAGCCGCCCGGCGGGTTCGGGGTTGCTGCTCCCTGTGTCCCGGTCCCTGCTGGGCCTGGATGGCCCCACCGGGCACCCGGTCCCACAGGGGCTGGAGGAAGAGGAGGAGGAGGAGGGAACAGGAAAGGGAGGGCAGGAGGAGGGGGCAGCAGGGCAGGGGGGGGTCCGGGGCGCCTGGGCCAGCAGCCTGGGGCTGTGCGTGGGGCTGTGCGCCGTGTGTGTGTGGGGCTGTGCACAGTGTGTGGGGCTGTGCGTAGGGCTGTGCATCCTGCATGGGGCTGTGCTTGGGGCTGCGCGTGGTGTGTGGGGCTGTGCATGGGATTGTGTGTGGGACTGTGCATGCTGTGCGCGGGGCTTCGCGTGGGGTTGTGCACGCTGTGTGGGGCTGTGCTCGGGGCTGTGCATGGGGCTGTACATAGGGCTGTGCACGAAGCTGTGCGTGCTGCATGGGGCTGTGCACACTGCATGGGCTGTGCACACTGCATGGGGGCTCTGCATGCTGCATGGGGGCTGTTGCTCGTGCTCCATGGGTGCACAGAGCACCCATACCCAGAGTCCCTGTGTGCGTCACACAGGGACTGCGCGTGTTGCACGGGGCTGTGCACGCTCAGGACGGGTGTGCACGCTGTGCAGGGGCACATGCACCCTGCACGGGCTGCTCTGCACGCTGCAAGGGCCGAGCTGCATCCTTGGGGCTGTGCATGCTGCAGGGGGGCAGGTACAGTGCCCAAGGGCCATGCAGACAGCCCAGGAGCCGTGTGTGCTGCACAGGGGCCGTGCACATTGCACAGGGGCTGTGCATGCTGCATTGGGACTCTACACGCTGCACAGGGGCCGTGCACATTGCGCAGGGGCTGTGCATGCTGTGCAGAGGCCTTGCATGCTGCTCGGGGGCTGCGCACACTGCTCAGGAGCCGTACACGCTCTGCAAGGGCTTTGCATGCTGCTTTGAGGCTGTACACGCTGCATAGGGGCCATGCACATTGTGCAGGGGCCTTGCATACTGCTTTGAGGCTGTACATGCTGCATAGGGGCCATGCACATTGTGCAGGAGCCATGCACGCTGCTTGGGGGCTGTGCACGCTGCTCGGGGGCTGTGCACGTTGCACAGGAACCATGCACATTGTGCAGGGGCCTTGCACACTGCACAGGGGCCGTACACACTGCACAGGGGCCATGCACATTGTGCAGGAGCCATGCACGCTGCTCGGCTGCCATGCACGCTGTGCAGAGGCCGCGCACACCCTGGGGAGCTGCGCGCAGGGGGCCCACGTGCACTGCCCATCCAGGCCACCCAACAGGCACCTGAGGCTGCTGGTGGCCAGGACGGTCCCACGGGCTCGAGGGCGCCGGGCTGGGGAGGACGAAGGAGCCGGGGTGGCTCCGGCAGCGCCGCGAGGGCAGCGGGCGCCGAAGTGGCAGGTGACAGAGCAGCAGGGCCGACCCCACGCGGCCACCAGGCTCCGCTGGGCCACGGGGGGGACGCGGAGCAGCGAGCGCCCCGCGGGGACGCGCGGCCCCTCGCCACGGTCGCGGTGCCGTTTCGCTGGGGCTTTTCTGGAGATTTGCTTTTTTTAAACAGAAGTTTATGGTTATATGCAAATTAGGTCATTAAATGATTTGCATAAAATGTTCGCACGGCGGCGACTACGTGTTCCTAACTCCCCACCCCCCGAAAGGTAGTAACCCTACTCGACTAGCGCTGCAGCGCGGCCCCGCGTGTGCAGGCGCCTCCGGCCCCGCGCACGCCTTGCGCACGCGTGTGCGGTGCTGCACGGCCCAGGCATGTGCATGTCCTGCACACGCGTGTGCGCTGCCAGGTGTTCTGGGCACACACATGCCTTGCACACGCGTGTGCAAGCCCGCACACCCCGGGGACACGCACGCCTTGCACACGCGTGTGCAACGCGGCGCGCCCCGGCCCTGTGCGCGCCTTGCACGCGTGTGCGCGCCGCAGCCACACGCACACCTTGCGCACGCGTCGCCGCCGGCCTCCCCGCACCCGTGCGCGTGTCCGGGGCGCCGCCGGCCGCTCCTCCTGCCCGGTCCCGTCGCGGCGCTGGCGCGCGGGGCCAGAGCCGGCGCCGGGCGCTCGCGCCCGCCCGCGTCCCCGTGTCCGTCGCGGCCCGGCGTCCCGCCTGCCCTAGCTGTTGCTCAGGAAGAGCCGTCTGTGTCTGGAGGCCGAGCCGCGCGGCCGCCCGCGGCGCCGGCCCCGGCCCCGGTTGCCCAGGGGGCTGCGGCTGGGCACGGCGCCGTCGGCCCACGCGGCGCCGCCGGCGGCGGCGGCCGGGGGCTCGGGGAAGCCGGGCTCGGCCTTGGGCTGCTCGGGCAGCGGCTCGGGCCGCGGCTCGGCGGCGGGCGGCGCGCTCTGGCGCGCGCTGGCGCGCTCCTGGCGCAGGTAGCGCAGCTCGTCGCGGATGTCCGTGAGGACGCCCAGCAGGCGGAACTGGAGCTCGCGGTCGCGCGCCCGCTCCTCGCGCTGCGTCGCCCGCTCCTCCTGCCACATGGCCAGCTCCTGGTGGTACAGCTGGTCCCACTGCTCCTCCAGGTCCAGCAGGTGGTGGATGTTAGTCCTCCAGCTCTCGCGGCGCTCGTCGCGCAGGCGCGAGCAGCCCAGGCCGCGCGGCGGCCCGGCGGCGCCGGGGGCGTCCGCGGGCGGCGAGGCCGACGACGGCAGCGACTCCTCGGTGAGGGCCCCGTGCAGCGGGGAGCGCGCGGCCGGCGCCTCCTCCTCGGGCGCCTTCTCCCAGCCGGGGCCCATCAGTACGCGGGGCAGCGCGCCCATGTCCGGCCCCGGGCCGCCCGCCTGCTCCTCGGGGTGCGCCGAGTCGAGCCCGCGCGCCAGGGCGGGCAGCTCGGAGCCGCCCTCGTGGCCCCAGTCCGAGTGGGCGTCCCCGGGGTGCAGCGCGTCCTCGGGCAGGGAGGTGACGGAGCCCTGCGAGCTGCAGCGCCGGATCAGCATGGCCTGCCGGGACAGCTTCATGTCCTCCTCGGCCGAGAGCGGCGCCGCCTCCGGCGCGGCCTGCAGCCCCGCGGCGCCGCCGGGGCCCCTGTCCACCTCCCGGCCCTCCCGCTCCTCCTCCTCCGACATGGAGGCGTAGGAGACGAGCGACTCGTTGCGCAGGGACGGCGAAATGGCCGACATGTCCGGAGTCCGCAGCTCGGGTCCCGACTCGGCTGGAAGAGAAGAGGCGCCCTCCCGTGAGCCTTGGCGGCCGCCGCGTCGGCTCGGGACGAGCCCCTTCTCCCGCCCTGACACACGGATGTCCCCCTCGGACGCCCCTACGGGAGAGAGGGCAGCAGATCACAGCAAGCAAAGACAGCGTCGCGCCCGGCGCGCCCCGCGCCCCGCGGCCTCCCCGGCTCCGCGCTGGCACCCGGGAGCAGCCACCGGCCCCAGAGCGGGGCGGCCGGAGCCACCTTGGAGGCCACCACGAGCCGTCCCCGTCCCCGCGCGCGCCCCCAGCCTTACCCGAGCTGCTCTGGCCCTCGCCCCGGCTGTACTCGCAGATCACCGAGGGGTCGGGGCTCTGCACCGCCAGCCGGGGCACGGCCGAGCCCTCCACGTCCGGCAGCGCCGACGGCTGCCCGTTGGTGTCGATGTAGATGCTGGGGTGGCTCGCGCCGGGCTGCAGGTGCATGAAGGACTGCTTGGTGGCGCCGGGGAAGAAGAGATCTGCGGACACGGAGAGGCGGCCTCAGCCCGCGGACACGCCAGGACACCCCGGACCTCCTCCCATGCTGGCACCGCCACCGCCGGGGCTGCCGTTCCCATGGGATGTCGGCGCTGCGGGCGCCCGGCTCGGAGCCGCTCGGACCCTCGGCAGGGCCGGGAGCCCCGTCCCGCCGCACCGAGACACCGGCAGCGGCGCCGCGGAGCCCGGCGCATCCCGGTGCGCAGAGTGCGTCGCTTCCTCGCGAGCAAGGGCAGAGGCTGGGGCATTCCCGGCCTTCCAGCCCCAGACAAGGCTGTTTTGGATATGGGGGCCCTGTCCCAATGGCGTTTGCTCGCGTGGACAGCGACACCCGGTCCGTGACCGGTGCGTTGTGTTAAAAAGGGGACCCCAGAGGAAGCAGAACAGGCTGAAGGGCCGTGCTGCAGGTTCCTGCTGCACCCAGCGGTGCCGCGGGAGGACGTCGGTTCTGCAGAGTCGCCGCCATCCCGCTGACCCGAGCTGAACCACGGGACGAAAACCCCATCCCGTCCTGCACCCGCTGCCGCTGGTGCTGCCCAGCGGGGCCAGGCCCCGTATCCGAGCGAAGGAACCCGCGCCCACGAGGCCGATGGCTCCTCCATCCCCGGGTATTTCCACGGCGGGTTTGTCATTCCGGCGCGCGCAGCTTTTCCAACCCTGGCATTGCCGCTCGGATCGTACAGGCCCCGCGGGCCGCGACGAGGCCGACCCGCTGCGCCGGACGGCCGAGCCAGGGCCCTCTCGCGCCCGAGCCGCCCGCGACTCACCTGGGTCCAGGATGATCTCGGGCTCCGAGTCGTGGCTGGCCTGCAGGAAGGTGGAAGCCACCATCTTCTCGAGCGGCGTGAGGCGCGGCTTGTGCAGCGGCCCGCCCGCGCGGTTCACGGGCAGGTGCTTCTTGGACGTGATCTTCTTCTTGACGTCGAGCCGCAGGTCGCGCCACTTGTGCTTGAGGTCGTCGATGGAGCGCTCCGTGTAGCCCAGGAAGTTGACGCGGCTTTGGATCTGCGTCCAGAGCTGCTTCCGTCGCACGGGGTGAGCCCGCAGGGCCTCAGACCCGTACAGGGCGCTGAAATGCCGCACCACATTCCAGACCAGGGTCTCGGTCTCGTCATTGGAGAAGTTGGCCTTCCTCTTCCGGCCAGACGCTGGCATCGCCTGCGAGGCTGCGGCAGAGGTGGAAGGGGCACAATTGAACCTCGGTCCCCACTCCTCTCTGTCGGCTCCTGGGGGGAACATGGGGCTGCGGGAGCCCGCGGGAGCCGCGGAGGAGGGAGCCGCAGCGAGAGCCCCCGAGGCATCCATGGAGGGGAGGCTTGGGCCGGGGAGGATCTAAAGAGCCGCTTCGGCACCGCACGCGCCTGGGGGGCACCTCATCCCCTCGCCCGGCTCGAGAGCACCTGAGAGGGGAGAAAAGGAAAGGGCGGCTGTGGGTGGTGGCAGCGCCCGCACGGTCCCTACGGCAGGCGGGGGACGGCAGCGAGGGCCCCCCGCCCTCCCCGGCCCCCCGGGGCCCCGCGGTCCCGGCCGCCGGGGAGGCCACGGCGCGCGACGGGGCTGCGACGCCGGCCGCAGCGAGCGCTGCGGGGCCACGGCGACGGCACGCGGAGCGCCTCGGGGACACGGCGAGGGCCGTGCTGGGCAGCCAAGGGCCACGCGGAGCGCCCCATGGTCATGGAGGGGACCATGGCGAGCACCCCAGGGCCACAGTGAGCACTTCAGGTCCATGGCGAGCACCTCATGGTCATGGTAGGGACCATGGTGAGCACCCAAGGACCACAATAAGCACTTCAGGTCGATGGCGAGCACCCCATGGTCATGGCGGGACCATGGCGAGCACCCAAGGGCCATGGTGAGCACAGCAGGGCCATGGTGAGCACCCCATGGTCATGGTAGGGACCATGGTGAGCACCCAAGGGCCATGATGAGCACAGCAGGGCCACGGTGAGCACCCCATGGTCATGGTGGCAACCATGGCGAGCACCCCAGGGCCACAATAAGCACTTCAGGTCCATGGTGAGCACCCCATG
Organism: Tinamus guttatus; assembly: GCF_059628265.1. Lineage (NCBI taxonomy): Eukaryota > Metazoa > Chordata > Aves > Tinamiformes > Tinamidae > Tinamus > Tinamus guttatus. The sequence continues at coordinate 46,313 of NW_028288851.1, forward strand.
GTCATGGTAGGGACCATGGCGAGCACCCAAGGGCCATGGCAAGGGCCATGGTGAGCACAGCAGGGCCACAGTGAGCACCCCAGGATCATGGTGAGCACCCCATGGTCATGGTGGGGACCATGGAAAGCACGCAAGGGCCATGGTGAGCACCCCAGGACCATGGTGAGCACCCCATGGTCATGGTGGGGACCATGGCGAGCACCCAAGGGCCATGGTGAGCACAGCAGGGCCACGGTGAGCACCCCATGGTCATGGTGGGGACCATGGCGAGCACCCAAGGGCCATGGTGAGCCACAGTGAGCACCCCAGGACCATGATGTGTACCTCATGGTCATGGTGAGGCTGTAGTAAGCACCCCAGGGCCATGGTGAAAGCCATGGTCAGCACCTCAGGGTCATGCTGAGCACTCCAGGACCATGGTAAGCACCTCAGGACCATGGTGAAGGCAATGGTTAGCACCCTAGGGCCATGCTGAGCACCTCATGGCCACGTTGAGCATCCCAAGGCTCTGGTGAGCACCCCAAGGCCCTGGTGAGCACCTTAGGGCCATGGCAAGCAGCTCAGAGCCATGGCGATGGCAATGGTGATCAACCCAGGGCCATGATGAGCACACCAAGGCCACGGTGAGCACCTCATGGCCATGGTGAGCACCCCAGGGCCATGGTGAGCACCTCATGGCCATGGTGAGCATCCTGAGGCCGTAGCAAGGACCATGGTGAGCACCTCAGGGCCATGGTGAGCATCTCAGGGCCATGATGAGCACCCCAGGGCCATGGAGAAGGCCATGGTGAGCATCCCAAGGCCATGGTGAGCCCCCCAGGGCCATGGTGAACACCTCAGGGCCATGGTGAGCGCCATGGTGAGCATCCCAAGGCCATGGTGAGCATCCCAAGGCCTTGGAGAGGGCCACGATGAGCATCCCAAGGCCATGGTGAGCCCTACAGGGCCATGGTGAGGGCTATGGTGAGCATCCCAAGGCCATGGTGAGCACCTTGGGGCCATGGCAAGGGCCATGGCGAGCATCCCAAGGCCATGGCGAGCCCCACAGGGCCATGGTGAGCAAGCCAAGGCCAGGGTGAGCACCTCATGGCCACAGTGAGCATCCCAAGGCCATGGTGAGCCCCACAGGGCCATGGTGAGCATCCCAGGGCCACGGTGAGCACCTCATGGCCACGGTGAGCACCTCATGGCCACGGTGAGCACCTCATGGCCACGGTGAGCACCTCATGGCCACGGTGAGCACCTCATGGCCACGGTGAGCATCCCAAGGCCATGGTGAGCATCCCAAGGCCATGGTGAGCCCCACAGGGCCATGGTGAGCCCCACAGGGCCATGGTGAGGGCCACGGTGAGCATCCCAGGGCCACGGTGAGCATCCCAAGGCCATGGTGAGCCCCACAGGGCCATGGTGAGGGCCATGGTGAGCATCCCAGGGCCACCGTGAGCATCCCAGGGCCACGGTGAGCACCTCGGGGCCACGGTGAGCACCTCGGGGCCACGGCAAGGGCCGCGGCGAGCAGCGTGGACCCTGGCGAGTGCCACAAGCAGCCTCTCAGGGCCGCCCCGGGCACCTGCGGGCCACTCCGCGCCACCGGCACCGCGGCGGGGGCCGCGGGGAGCGTCCGAGCGGCTCGGAGCGCGCGCAGGGCCCCGGCGGCACCGCAGGGCCCCGGCGGGCACCCCCGCGGGCCTCGCGGGGCGCCCGGGCCCGGCCAGCTCCGCGCGGGGCGGCCGGGCCCGGCGGCGGCGGCTCCGCAGGCCCCGCGGGCGGGGGGGCGGCGGCGGCGGCGGCCGCACGTGCCCGTCCCCGCGGCGCCGCGCCGGGGAGCCCCGGGACAAAGGGGCCGCGGCGGGGCCGCCCCCCCCCCGCGCCCGCGCGCCCTCCCCCCCGCGGCGGCGGCGGCGGCGGCGCCTACCTGCGCGGGGCGGGCGCGGGGCCGGCGGCGGCGGCGGCGGCGGGTAATGGCTCCCGCCTCGGCGGAACTCGCCTTCATTTCCTCCGCCTCCCGCGAGCGGCGCGGCGCGGGCGCGGGCGCGGGGCCGGGCGCGGCGCCGCCGCTGCCCCACGGCGCCCCCTGCCGGCCCCGCGCGGCGCCGCCGGCACCTGCGCGCGCGCGCGCCCGCCGCCGGGGGGCCCCTGAGCGCGGCCCGCGCGCGGCCGCTGCCCGGTCAGCACGGGGGGTTCCTGCAGCCCCCGCGCCCCTTCCCGTGTCAGCCCGAGGGCTCTGCACCCCCTTCGCCTTGTCCCGTGTCAGCCCGGGGGGCTCTTGCACCCCCTGCTCCTTGTCCCGTGTCATCCCGAGGGCTCTGCACCCCCTGCTCCTTGTCCCGTGTCAGCCCGGGGGGCTCTTGCACCCCCTGCTCCTTGTCCCGTGTCATCCCGAGGGCTCTGCACCCCCTGCTCCTTGTCCCGTGTCAGCCTGAGGGGCTCTTGCACCCCCTGCTCCTTGCCCCGTGTCATCCCGAGGGCTCTGCACCCCCTCCACCCCATCCCGTGTCAGCCCGGGGTCTTCTCTATTCCCTTCACCTTGTCCCGTGTCAGCCCGGGGGGCTCTTGCACCCCCTGCTCCTTGTCCCGTGTCATCCCGAGGGCTCTGCACCCCCTCCACCCCATCCCGTGTCAGCCCGGGGTCTTCTCTATTCCCTTCACCTTGTCCCGTGTCAGCCCGGGGGGGTTCCTGCAGCCCCTGCGCCCCGTCCCGTGTCACCTGCGGGGCTCTTGCACCCCCTGCTCGTCGTCCCATGTCACCCGGGGCTCTGCACCCCCTCCGCCCCATCCCGTGTCAGCCCAGGGGCTCTGCACCCCCTTCACCTTGTCCTGTATCAGCCCAAGGGCTCTGCACCGCCTGTTCCTCGTCCCGTGTCACCTCGGGGGCTCTGCTCCCCCCGCGCCCCGTCCCATGTCACTCGGAGGGCTCTGCACCCCCTGTTCCTTGTCCCGTGTCAACCTGGGGGCTTCCAGAGGGCTCTGCACCCCCTGTTCCTTGTCCCGTGTCAACCTGGGGGCTTCTCTACCCCCTTCGCCTTGTCCTGTGTCACTCGGAGGGCTCTGCACCCCCTTCACCTTGTCCTGTATCAGCCCGGGGGCTCTGCACCCCCTGCTCCTTGTCCTGGGTCACCTGGAGGCTCTGCACCCCCTGCGCCCTGTCCAGTGTTGCCCCGGGCGCTCCTCACCCCTCGCGTCCTGTCCCGTGTCACACGGGGGCTCTGTGCCCCCTGTGCCCTGTCCCGTGTCAGCCCGGGGGCTCTTGCACCCCCTTCACCTGTCCTGTGTCACTGGGAGGGCTCTGCACCCCCCGCACCCTGTCCCGTGTCATCCCGGGGGCTCCTCCATCCCTTGCTCCTTGTCCCGTGTCACCTCCAGGGGCTCTGTGTCCCCTGCGCCCTGTCCTGTGTCACCTCCAGGGGGTTCCTGCACCCCCTGCTCCTTGCAACACCCTGCATCATGTCCCATGTCACCTCCAGGGGCTCCTGCACCCTCTGCACGGTGCAGTCTCCCCATGAACCCTCTTAGCGCCTTGCCCTGTGCACCCCGGGGGGCTCCCTTGCACCCCCTGCCCCTTCCAACCCCCTGCATCCTGTCCCATGTCACTTCTCATGCACCCCCACCCCATGTATCTTCCTCACACCCTGCCCCGGACATCCCTGGAGGGGAGGTCTCTTGCACTCTGTGTCTGTTGCACCCTCTCAGCGCCCTGCCCTGTGCACCCCGGGGGTTACACACACAGCACGCATTAAAACACAACAAAAACCACCTTGTCCGTGGTTTGCCCACGGGTTGCTTTTAATGAGCCCATCGCCAGTGTGTGGCATCAGCGCGTGCACGCGGGCAGGACAGGCTGCGGCCCCGTCCTCGTCACGGCGCGGGCGCCTCCGAGCGCGCGGCCCGGCCACCCCGCTCACGGCTGGGCCCGGGCGTCCCCGAGCGCGGCCGGCGCGGGCCCCGCCGCCTGCACCGCGTCCTCCAGCTTGTAGAAGGCCTGGAAGAGCTCGGGCGAGGTGGCGCAGCGCTCCAGGTAGCGCCGCAGCGTGGCCAGGCTCTGCCGCACCTCCGGCCCCGAGGGGCAGGGCTGCGGCGCGGCCGGCTCCTCCGCGTCCCCGTCCTCGCCCGCGCCGCCCGCGTCCCCCTCCCAGTCCGCCAGCTCCGTCATCTCCGCGTCCTCCGGCTCCCCGAAGGCGTCCAGGTCCTCGTCCTGCTCCGGGCCGGGTGGCGGTGCCGCGGGCACGCTGGCGGCGCCGGGGCAGAAGCCGGCCGCGCGGAAGCAGGCGGCGATGCCGGCGGGGCGCACGTCCCCCCAGGCCTGCACCAGCACGTGCAGGGCGTCGAGCAGCGTGGGCGGCGCGGCGGGCGGCCGCAGCAGCAGGCGCCGCCGGTAGTGGCCCTTGAGCTCGCGCGCGACGCCGCGCTCCAGCGGCTGCAGCAGCGCGGCGCCCGGCGGCACGAACACCATGCGCACGTTGGCGAGCGCGAGGCGCGGGTGAGCGTCGCGCTCGGCGAGCAGCAGCGCGACGCGGCGGCCCCGCCGCCCCATGGCCTCGTCGAAGCCCCGCAGCCACTCGGCGAAGAGCGGCGCCGTGACGCGGGCCGCGCTGCTCGCGCGGTACGTCCAGGGCATCTGCGGCAGGTTGACGCCGCGCAGGCAGCGCGGGCGCGCGCTCTGCCCCACCGCCAGCAGCGCCGCCTTCTCGGAGCCGTCGGCGTTGGCGCAGAGCAGCAGCGCGAGGCGGTGGCCGGCGCCGGCGCGGAGCAGCACGGCCGTCTCGCCGCAGCTGTAGACGTCGCAGGGCGCGTAGCTGCGCAGCTCGTCGGGCAGCGCCGCGCCGGCCCAGCGCGGCGCCGCGGGCTGCTCCGCCGGCGGCTCCAGGGCCACGTTGTGGCGCGCTCCGAAGCGGGCCAGCCAGGCGCCGCCGGCGTCGAAGCCGGGCCGGCCCAGCGCCTCGGCGAGCGCCTTGGCCTTGCCCTGCAGCAGCGGCGCGCTCACGGGGAGGCCGGCGGCGCGGGCGGCCTCCAGCCAGCGCAGCAGCGCGGCCTCCACGGCGGCGTCGCCGGCCTCGCGCCGGCGCTTGCGCGCGGGCTCGCCGTTGTGCTGCCACTCGCTCAGGATGCGCTCGCGGTTCTTGATGATGCGGCAGATCTGGGGCTGCGAGACGCCGAAGCGCCGGGCCAGCTCGCTCTGCGACACCTTGGGGCCCTCGAGCACCTCGAGCACGCGCACCTTCTCTGGGAGCGAGAGCTCCCTGCGCTCCTTGCGCGCCGGCACCGCCGCCTCGGGCACCGCCAGCCGCGAGCCGCCGGCGCCGCACGCGCCGCAGGGCTCCGCGCCCGCGCGGTGCCGCACCACGTCGGGGCCCTGCCCGCAGCCGCTGCGGCACCGGTGGCCCGGCCAGGGCTGCGAGGTGCCGGCGGCGCCGCTGTCGGTGCCCGGCTCCACGGTGCCGTCCTCGCTGCTCGGCTTCCTCCGGGCGCCTGCGGAAGGAAGAGCAGGAGGGCAGTGAAGCTCCACACGGCTGGGGGGCGGTTCAGCGCCGGTCCAGGGACGGTGCAGGGTTTGGCACGGGGCTGGCACAGGATCAGCGCGGGGCTGGTGTGGGGTTTGGTGCAGGGCTGGCGGTGGGAGCGGTGTGGGGCTGCGTGCGGGGCCGGCACGGAGCTGGTTGGGGGCCCAGTGAGGGCTGAGTTTGGGGTCCATGCGGGGCTCAGCGCGTTACCGGACCGAGGCCGGTGCCGGGTTCGGCGCGGGGCCGGTGCCGGGTTCGGCGCGGGTCTCACCTGCGGCGGCGCGCGCGGGCAGCGCGGGCGCGGGGCGGCCCCGCTCCTGGTCGCCGCGCTCCAGCTCGGCCAGCAGGTCGGGCCTGGCGGCGCCGGGACCTGCCGGTGCAGAGCGCGGGGGACAGTGCGGCGGCGGCGGGGCCGCGGGGCGGGGGGCGCGCGCCGGCCTTACCCGGGGGCGCGGGGCGCTCGTAGTCCTCCTTCATGGCTGACACCGGGGCCGGCACCGGGGGACGCCGCGAGGGGAGGAGGGGGGACCCGCCCGGGGCGGGGGGTCCCGCGCGTCCCGCTCCCGCCGAGCGCCGCGCGCGGCCCCGCTGTCGGCGCCCCGTGACGGGGGCGCGCGCGGGCACGCGCGGGGAGCGGGCGCGGGGCGCGCGCGGGGAGCGGCGCCCCCATTGGCCCGCCGCCTGCGGGGGCGGCGCCCATTGGCCGCGCGGAGAACCAATGAGCGCGGCGGAGGGGCGTGCCTCGGCGCGAGGGGCGGGGCCGGGTGGGCGGGGTGACAGGCGGATTCAGGTGTAGCCGGGTGTAGCGGTGCGGTTGTAACGGTGTGAGTGTGAGCGCAGGTGTAGCGGTGCGGGTGTAACACCCTGCTGGAGCACAGGTGTGCTCAGGTGTAACAGTACAGGGGTAACAGTGTGAGTGTGAGCGCAGCTGTAGCAGTGCGGGTGTAACACCCTGCTGGAGCACAGGTGTGCTCAGGTGTAACAGTACAGGGGTTACAGTGTGAGTGTGAGCGCAGCTGTAGCGGTGCGGGTGTAACTCCCTGCTGGAGCACAGGTGTGCTCAGGTGTAACACCCAACCGGGGCATAGGTGTAACCCCAGGTGTAACAGTGCAGGTGTGTAGCTGGGTGTAACAGTGCAGGTGTAACGGCCAATCAGAGCACAGGTGTAACCCCAGCTGTAACAGTGAGACTGTAATATCCAATCAGAGCACAGTGTAGCCCGGTGTAACGGTGCGGGTCTAACAGCCAATCAGAGTGTGGTGTAGCCGGCGCGACAACCAACCAGAGCGCGTCATAATCGGATGTAACGGAACGGGTGTAACAGCCAATCGGAGCGCGGTGTAGCCCGGTGTAACGGAGCGGGTGTACCAGCCAACCAGAGCGCGGCGTAGCCGGTGTAACAGCCAATCAGAGCAGGGCATAACGGAGCGGGTGTACTAACCAATCAGAGCGCGGCGTAGCCGGTGTACCAGCCAACCGGAGCGCGGCGTAGCCCGGTGTACGGAAGCGGGAGTACCAGCCAATCGCAGCGCGGTGCAGCGGGCGCAGCAGCCAATCGGAGCGCGGCGCAGCCCCCGCCCCGATGGCAGCGCCCACGTGACCCCATTCATCGCGGCGCCGCGGGCCCGGCGCTGCTGCGCGCTCCTCCCGCCGCCGGGCGGCGCCGCCGCGCACCGGCCGCCCCGGCCCGCGGCTCCCAGCGCGCCCCGCGCTCCTGGCATGGCCGCCGCGCCCCGCCGCCGCCGCTGAGCACCGGGCCCGCCCCCGCCGCCGCCGCCGCCGCTGAGGAACCGGGCCCGCCGCCGCCGCCATGGCCGACTGGTCCCCCACGCAGACCGACGCCGCCGCCTGCCCGCAGGAGCCGCTGTGGGACGACGCGGAGCCGCGCGCCGAGCCGGGCGCGGGCGGCGAGGCCGAGGCGCCCGCCGAGCTGGCGGTGACGCTGGTGGCCGAGCTGCAGGCCGTGGAGCGCAAGGTGGACGCGCAGGCGGCGCAGCTGCTGCGCCTCGAGGGCCGCATGCGCACGGCCGAGAGCAAGCTGGTGGGCTGCGAGCGCACGGCCGTGGAGTTCGGCAACCAGCTGGAGAGCAAGTGGACGGCGCTGGGCACCCTCATCCAGGAGTACGGGCAGCTGCAGCGGCGCCTGGAGAACATGGAGAACCTGCTCACCAACAGGAACTTCTGGATCCTGCGCCTGCCGCCCGGCGCCGCGGGCGACGTGCCCAAGGTAGCGGCGCTGCCCGTGCCCCGCGCGCGGGCCGGGTTCGCCAGGCTGCTCCGCGGAGCGGCAGCGCCAGGGCGGCGTGGGGAAGGGGATGGAGGCACCGGGTGGGCAGGCGGGAAGGAGCCCCCGTGTCCCGTGCGCACCGGGCAAAGCCACGGGCAGCCGGGGGCTCCATGGGACACGAGCAGGTGGGAAGGAGCCCCAATGTCCCGTGCACACCGGGCGAAGCTGCAGGCACCCAGGGGCTCCACGGGACACCGGGTGGGCAGGGAAGGAGCCCCCATGTCCCACACGCAGTGGACGAAGCCACGGGTGGCTGGAAGCCATGTGGGACATGAGCAGACGGGAAGGAGCCCCCATATCCCGTGAGCACCGGGTGAAGCCACAGGCACCCGGAGGCTGCGTATGGCCGGGAGCAGGCAGGGCCATGCAGCACCCACGGGCATTCCTGGTGTTTTCTTGCCCGGGATGCAGTGGACTGAGCGCACGATGCTTCTGCTTGCAGGTCCCGGTGGCCTTCAACGACGCGTCGTTTAATTTCTCCGAGCAGGAGTGGAAGAGCCTGAACGAGTGGCAGAAGGAGCTTTACAGACATATCATGAAGGGCAACTACGAGGCCGTGATCTCCATGGGTAAAGACCGGCTGGGGTTGCCCTGGGCTTCCCGACGGGCCGGGTCGTCTCGGCCCCGGGGCTGCCGGTGGCCGGGGGTGGCCAGCGCGGGGCTGCGGCGACGCGACCCCCCGGCCGGCGGCAGCCCGGGCGCGCGGCGCTCGCGGGGCTGCTTTGGCGGTGGAAGCCGTCCCGAGAGCGACGCGGCCACGGCCACGTCTCGACCCCGTCCCTGCGGCCCGCGGGAGCCGCCGGGACGGCGCAGGGAGCAGGAGGAGGAGGGCACGGAGAGGAGGCCCCGTTCAACGGGGCGGGCGGCGCTGCTGGGCCGAGCAGCCCCTCCGGGTGCCGCGTGGTCCCCGCGGAAGCAGGGCCGGGTTTGGGAGCGCTGCCTGGGCCCCCGGCCCGCGGGGGTATCTGCCACACGGTGCTACTCGGAGCCCCGGGGCACCCACGTGTGTTCGGGAAGGGGCTGGCGCGTGGGAGCGCGGGTGTTCCCGCAGGAGGGGACAGGGAGCAGGGATCTGCCCCAGCCCCTAGGGGCAGCAATAACGGCCCCTGCCTCCCGGTCCGCCCCGGAGCCCGTGGAAGGGGATCGCGGAGCCGGGCCCGGCGCGTCGCGGCGGCTCCGCGCTCGGCCTGCAGCGGCCTCGCTCTGAGGAGCTGCCCTCTGAGATTCCGATTGCGGATTCTCCGGAGCGCCGCTGGAAGTCGATAACCCGCGAGCGGCACGTGTGGCCGCGCAGGGACATTTCCCGCTCTGCCTTTTCCGCCCCGAGCGGGATGGGCAGCTCCGGCCGCGGAGCCCCGGGGTGCTCCCGGCCCGGCTCCGGTCGCGGCGCCGCGCAGGGAGCGCCGGCCCCGTCTCACTCTGCTCCTCACCGCAGGCCGCGAGGGCTCCTCCCGCGCCGGCGGCGCCCGCAGGCCGCCCGTGGCCCCGGCCCACGCGAGGTGAGCGCCGCGCCGGGGGGAGCCGCTCGTCCCCGTCCCCGCTGCAGCAGGAAGGGGGTGGGCACGGTGACGTCCCCGTGCTGCGGGCGCAGCAAGCGGCCCAGCCCTGTCCTTCTCTTTCCCTTTCAGACACTGCCATCTCCAAGCCCGACCTCCTGTCGCGGATTGAGCAGGGAGAGGATCCCAATGCCGAGGATCAGGGTGACTCGGAGGGAGACACCCCCACGGATCCCAGCACCGGTGAGCTACAGGATTCCTAGATGCCCGCGGGAAGGTAGAAAAGGGACACGTGGATGTGGCAGCTTGCCTGAGCTCTTCCCCTTGTTTCTGTTGATGAGTTGTAGCAGGATTGTCCTTGGGGGACAGGATGAGCTTTGCCTTCGGAGCTGGCTCTTTCCTGGTGCTTCCATCTCTCCTGAAATCCCAGGTGAACTCACGTCGCTCTTTCCCTGTGTGCAGAGTTTTCCTTTCCTGGTCCAGACGACAGCGCCTGGAATAAATACGAAGATGCCCTGGCAGAAAGTGCCGAGGGCTCCGAGGAGGAGGAGCAGGAGGAGGAGGAGGAGGAGGAAGAGAGCGCCGAGGGCGCTTGTTCATGTGAGTGCGCAGGGCCAGGACCTGCCTTGAGGGACGCACGGGAACTGCGGGGCTGGGAGAGCGGCGCGATCGCTGCGTGCACTGGGTGCACTGGGTACACTGGGTGCAGTGGGCGCCTCGCAGGGTGCTGTGCACAGCTGCAGTCACTGGGTGCACTGGGTGCTCTGGGTACACTGGGTGCAGTGGGCGCCTCGCAGGGCACCCTGAGCAGCCGCAGTCACTGGGTGCACTGGGTGCTCTGGGTGCAGCGGGCGCCTCGCAGGGCGCTATGAGTAGCTGCTGTCACTGGGTGCACTGGGTGCTCTGGGTGCACTGGGCGCCTCGCAGGGCGCTGTGAGCAGCCGCAGTCACTGGGTGCACTGGGTGCTCTGGGTGCAGCGGGCACCTCGCAGGGCACTGTGAGCAGCTGCAGTCACTGGGTGCACTGGGTGCAGCGGGTGCCTTGCAGGGTGCTCTGAGCAGCCACAGTCACTGGGTGCACTGGGTGCTTCGCAGGGCACCGTGAGCAGCTGTGGTCACTGGGTGCCCTGGGCACCTCGCAGGGCGCCATGAGCAGCTGCAGTCTCTGGGTGCACTGGGTGCTCTGGGTGCAGCGGGCGCCTCGCAGGGCACTGTGAGCAGCTGCAGTCACTGGGTGCACTGAGTGCCTCGCAGGGTGCCATGAGCAGCTGCAGTCACTGGGTGCTCTGGGTGCACGGGGTGCAGCGGCCCCTCGCAGGGCACCGTGAGCAGCCACGGTCGCTGAGTGCTCTGGATGCTCTGGGTGCAGCAGCCCCTCGCAGGGCGCCCTCCCACCCTGCGTGCGGCTCTCGCAGACCGAACGCCGGCTCTGGCCCTGTCCGCTCCTGCGCCCGCGCTCCGAGGGGCGACAGCGCGTCGCTGCTCGCGCGGATGGAGCTGGGCCCTCCTGGTCGTGCCCTCCTGGCGCCGCGCTCGGGAGCACCGCGACGGGCAGGGGCTGCCGAGCGCCTCCCCTCGCTCCGGGCACGGCCGGGCCCCGTCGCGCTCGGCGGATCCTCGTGCCCCTCGCGCCTCCTCCACCCCAGCCCCTCCGCGCTCTGCTCGGTCTCCGCTTCCCGCATCCCTGGGGTTTGCCCGGAGTCGCTCATTTGTGTTGTGGAAGGTCCTTCCGCCCTGCCCCGGGCGCTCTGCAAACCCAAAGGGAAGGAGGGAGCCTTCCCCCTTCTTCTTATTGCTCCTTCCCAAAGCGCCTGTTTCTGGAGGCCTCCCCGGTTCCTGTCCTGCTGAAAACCCCACTTCTGTTCCTGTGTCCAGCCGTGTGGATCGGCCTCGCGCCGTGTTGGCTGAGCTCCCCCGAGAGGTGCCCGTTCCCGGTGCGGCCCCGTGTGGCCGTGCCCGGCCGGGCCGTGCGGAGCCGCTCGGGCAGCGCCAGGAGCAGCCGAGCGCCCCGTCTAGCGAGCGAGGCCGCTGCTGTCCCCGGGAAATGACATCCCTGTCTCTACTCCGCCAGATGCGCAGCAGTGCGAGGAGGAAGCTCCGGAGAGCCTAGAGCTTCCCAGCCCCTTAGTGGGAAAATGGGAGGAGATTTTCCAAAGCCCCGAGGAGGAGGCGAAGCTGCCCGGCAAGAGCCGAAGCGGCGGCGCCGCGCAGCAGAGGAGCAGGACGGGCAACGGGCTGCGGCGCTCGGCCCGCCGCGGCCGCGACGCCGCCAGGAGGGACGCGGCCGGCGCCGCCGAGGGGCCCTACATCTGCTGCGAGTGCGGGCAGAGCTTCGTGGACAAGCAGCTCTTCTCGGCGCACCAGACGGCGCACGGCGGCGAGGAGGGCTGCGCCGCCCTGGAGTGTCCCGAGAGCTCCCGGCCGCGGCCCAAGGCGGCCTCGGCCCGGGGCCACGGGCCGGCGCGCGCGCGGCCGCCCAAGCGCCCCGACGCCGAGAAGGGCCCCGCGCTCAAGTACGGCCTCGCGCGGCCCCAGGCCGGCAACATGGTGGAGCGGCCCTACACGTGCTCGCAGTGCAAGGAGAGCTTCAGCCTGGAGGTGAGCCTCATCCTGCACCAGAAGCTGCACACGGGCAAGGGCGACGGGCCGCTCACCTGCACCTACTGCGGGAAGGACTTCCGAGACCTCTCCAAAGCCATCCGGCACCAGCGCATCCACACGGGCGAGCGGCCCTACCAGTGCACCGAGTGCGGCAAGAGCTTCATCCGCAGGGATCACCTGCTCAAGCACTGGCGCGTGCACACCGGGGAGACCCCCTACCAGTGCCCCGTGTGCGGGAAGCACTTCCGCTACAAGGAGTCGCTCAACTGCCACCAGAAAATCCACTCGCGCAACCCGCGGCCCGGCGAGGACTCGCAGCCCGGCGCCGAGGCGGCCGCCCAGACCAGCCCGTTCTGCGTGAAGCCAGAGACGCAGCAGTAGCGCCGGGGGCGCGAGGGGAGGGCGCAGCCCCGCGCGGCCGCGCCGCGCGCGCCCGGGGCGCTTGTCGCAGCTAGTCCGTGTGCTCGTGCTACGAAGCCGCTTTGTCGAAGCATCCGAGGATCCCTCTTACAAACTCTGCGGGACGGCCCCGGCGCCGCCGCCGCCGCGCGGCCGCGCGCTAGTTGTCCCCGACGCAGGTTTGGATTTTACCTGTAGAGAATAACGCGGAGAGGTTCTCTGGGGTCCGTCTTTAGCCAGTGTTTCCGCGCCCGTCTTCGTGCATCCCGAGCAGCGCCAGCCCTTCCCTTTCGTCCCTTTGCGCGGCTTCGCGGCGAGGCTGGAGCAGGGAGGGAGGGAGGGCCGCGGCCGGCTGCTCCGGTCGAGCCCGCGCGCCCCGGGCAGCCCCAGGACCTACCGGGACAGGAGGAGCAAGCGGAGATGCGGAGAGGGGCCCGACGTGGGATTTGTGCGGGCCGGAAGAGCGGAGAGTGGCGACGAGCAACGTGAGGAAAAGTAGGAGGAGGAGGAACGGACGGGAAGGACAAGGGGCTCCGAGCTGGAGCAGAGGAGCCGGGAGGGGAGCGGAGGCTGCAGAGGGGCACGGAGAGGAGGCGGCTGGTCCCGAAGGAGGGAAGCGGCCCCGGCCGGGAGCCGCTGCTCCGGCACCCGGACCCCTGGCAGCGAAGGCGGTTTTATTTTGTATTTTAACTGGGTTTGGTCTCACACTCAGGTAAGTCGGACAAGTGAAAGCAACTTCTCCTAACCCCTGTAAAGAGTTGTTTGTTATTTTAGTTAATCTAGAACTAGTATATTATTATTATTATTATTATTATTATTATTATTACTATTATTATTATTATTATTAATTATAATACAATGAAATGTGTGACACTATATTTCACAGTTGATCTAAAACACTTAAATGTATGCGGTTACTGGGCAGAGTTTTCTCAGCCGCCTGTGTAGATGCCGGCTGAACTCTCCAAGAGCTAAGTGGTGGTGTTGTTCCCGAGGTGACTGTGAGTAGGTGTCTCTTGCGCTGTGCGTTGTCAGCTGCTGGTGTGTGCTCGTGTTTCGTGGTAACTCCTGTGCAGTCTGTCGATACAGTGTGTGCAGCCCGACGACGGCGCGGGCGAGCGCAGCCCCGTCCCGCTCTCCCTCCGCCTGTAGCGACACCCGGCCCGCGCCGGCTGGGACTCGGGAGCGTTTCCCAGGTAACCGGCTGGACTGCACGGCACAAGCGGAGCCGGAGGCCGGCGCGGGGCCCATCGCCGCTGGGAGCCGTCTCTGCCCCGCGGCTCGAAGCGGACTCTGGTTTTGCCGACGCCGCCGGCGCTGCCGCGGCGGGACGGGCCCTGCCGAGGGGCCGCGCGCTCCCGCCCCGCGGTCTCGGCGCCTCCCCGGCGCGCGCGGGCCCGAGCTCTTTGTAGCGGAGCTGCCAATAAACTCTTGGTGCCAGGCCTGGCCGCGGGCAGCGCCGCGCGCTCGTGTCTCGCGGGGCCCCGCGGCCCCTGCCCCGCTCCCGACGGGCTCCCGAAGGCCCCGGTTCCCCCGGCCGGCGGAGCCTCTCCTGGGATGCGGCCGGTCCCTGCTCTGCTCGGCGCCGGCTCCTCCAGCTCCCGCTGCGTCTCATCCCCTTGGGAATCTGGGGACGGGTGTCTGGGCACGGCGGCTCCTGGGATCCCCCTTCCCGCTGCCAGGAGGGAGGGCTCCCGTCACCCGCCCCTCTGTTCCGGGAGGTTGTCCCCTTTCCTTGGGCACACCTGCTTGTCACCGCGGTCCAGGAGCTCCCGGAGACGCGAGCGGGAGCGGGGAGGCAGCCGCAACGGAGAGGGGCCCCCATGGGATGGGGTGGGATGGGGTGGGATGGCATGGGATGCACAGGCAGGACTAAGGGGCTAGAATGGGACAGGATGGAGGGGAGGGATGAGGCAGGATGGGACGAAGGAGGCTGATGGGAGGATGAGGTGGGGTGGGATGAGTGGAATGGGATGGGATGGGATGGGTACAGGATGGATTGCGTGGATGAGGTGGGCTGAGGCAGGATGGGTGGGATGGAGGGGTGGGATGGGATGGGATGGGATGAAGTGGAATAGCTGGGAGGACGGGACGGGGCGGATCAGGATGGAATGTGACGGGCTGGGCTGGACACAGGGACGGGGACCATGTGGGGACATGAGGGGGCGTGGGGGGGCACAGTTGCCATGGTGATGCCGCCCGGTGCCCCCAACCGACCCCGGTGCCGGTGGGTCCTGGGGGCCGCACAGGCGGTGGCTCCGTGGGGCGGCCGGGGGGTCCCGGCTGCGGGACCGGCTGACGAGGGGGGAGCGGGGCAGCCCGTGCCTCCCCGGGCCCCTCGGTCACGGCCGGAGCTGCCGGGGCCCTGCGTGACACCCCACCCCCTCCACGGGACCCCCTGCACCCGCCCTGGGACCCCCTGCATCTGCCCCAGGATCCCTGCATCTGCCACGGGATCCCTGCATCTGCCCCGGGATCCCTGCATCTGCCCCAGGATCCCTGCATCTGCCATGGGATCCCCTGCATCTGCCCCAGGATCCCTGCATCTGCCATGGGATCCCCTGCATCTGCCCCAGGATCCCTGCACCCCCCTAGGATCCCCGCATCTGCCCTGGGACACCCAGCACCTGCCCTGGGATCCCTGCACCCCCCTAGGATCCCTGCACCCCCCGGGATCCTTGCACCGCCAGGGACCACTAAAACTCCCACCCCGTATCCCCTGTGAATTCCCTGGGACCCCCTCCACCTCCCGGGACCCCCTGCCCTCCCCATTCCCTCCGACCCTCCTCAGGGCCGCCCTGGATCTCCGTCTGCCCCCGTTCCTCCTTGGCCCCATTTCCCCCGGCCCCCTCCTTCGCCCTCCCCACGTCTCCCCAGTTCCCTCCTCCCTCCCCGTCCCCCCTCGATCCTGCCCGGTCCCCCCCAGGCTCCCTCTCCTCCCTCCCCACCTCCTCGCTGCCCCCCGCCCGCCCCGCGCACCCAGGGGGCTCCCCCAGTCCCCCCCCAGCTCCCCCCTGTCCCTCGGCAGCCCCTGCGGGGCCCGCGGAGCTCCCCGAGGTGAGCAGCGCCCGGGCGCGGGGCGGGCACAGCGGGGACGCGGAGCCGCTGCCCGGGCTGCTCCCGCCGTCATTCCCGGCGTTGGACGTGGGACGGGGCGCCCCGGGGCTCTGCGCGCCCTCCTGCACCCCCGGGAAACCCTCGGGCCCCCCGCGAGGGCCGGGAGAAGGTTCCCATCCTCCTCCTCCTCCTCCTCGTCCCACGGGAGGTTGGTGCTCCCGCCTCGCGGGGGTCCCGGCGGGGCCCGGAGCCGCCCCCGGCCGCGACGGGGATCGGGACCCGCTGCTGCCGGGAACGGCGCTGCCCTCGCTCTTCCCATGAGCACAGGCTGCCGCTGTCGCCCCTGCCGATGTCCCCGGGGGGGACAGCCGGTGCCGCCGCGCTGGTGCTCGGGGCGCGCCGGGAGAGCGGGGCAGCCCTAGGACCGACAGCAGCTCCGGAGCGCGCGGGGAGCGCCGCAGGGTGAGACGCGCCCGCCCGCCCGCGCTTTGTGGCCTCCCGACAACCGCGGCCCTGGCGCGAGGCCGTCGCCGCCGGAGCGGCGTTTCCAGCGCCGGGAACGGCGGCGGGGGGAGGTTCGGCCGCACTACGGCAGGGCCGGGCCCTGCGGCGGAGCCGGCGCCTCGGCCGACGGGGCGGGGTGGGACACGCGCATCCGCCGGTCCCCGCATTGTCGAACGGCAACGGTGGGGACCGGGCGGGCCCCCCGGGGCAGGGGGGGGGGCACCGCGCACACACCGGGCCCCGCGTCCCCCCCCTCGAGGCGGCGGCGGCGGCCGAGCCCGCGGAGCGGTCGCGATGGGGCCCGGGCGGCGGCAGCACCGGGGGGTTTGGGGGGGGGGGGGGAGAGGGGCAGAACGGGCCCCGGGCGGCCCCGGGGGGCGGCGGCGGCGGCGCGGGGCGGGGGGGGGCAGACCCGACGGTGCGGGGCGCGCTGATGCCGTCGCCGCGGCAGGGGGCGCTGCGGCGCCTCGGCCGCGCCGCTCCGCCCCGCCCGGCGGCGGCCCCCGGCGCGGCGCGGCGGCGGCGGCGGCGGGCGCGGCGCCCCCTGGCGGCTCGGCGGGGCGGCGGCGGCGGCGGCCGGAGCGGCGCGGCGCGGCGCGGCGGGCGCGGAGCGGAGCGGCGGGCGCGGAGCAGCGGCGGGGCCGGCACGCGGAGCCGCGCTCGGGTCTCTCGCGCCGCGGGCGGGTCGCGCCGCCCCGCGCCCCCCGCGCCGCCGCCCCGCGCCGCCCGCCCCCCCGGCGGCGGCGGCCCCCCCCCCCCCTCCGCCCCCGCCGCGCCGCCCCGGGCCCAGCCCGATGCCCGGCGCCGGGCGGCGGTGAAGGGGAGCGAGCGGGCGCGGGGTCCTCCCGGCCGCGGCCCTCGGGGCCCCGGGCACGGAACAAAGGGCCATGGCCGCGGGGGCTCCCGCTCAGGTAAGGGCAGCCCTGCCCGCCGCCGCCGCCGCCCCGTCGCTCGCCCGGCCTGGCCCCCGCGCGCCGGGCCGGGCCGCGCCGGGCCGAGCCGAGCCGGGCCGCGCCGGGGGGGCGGTCGCCGCCGCCGCCGCGGGCGCTGCGCCGGGCGGGCCGCGCCGTCGGGGCCGCGCCGTCGGCGGGCGCTGTCAGCGCCGGGGCCGCTGCTCGGCGGGGGGCGGGCGGGAGGCGGCGGGGCCGGGCCGGGCCGGGCCGGGCCGGGCGGCGCCGCCGCTGCCGTCGGGGGTGGCGGGAGCGGGTGCGACGGGGCCCCCGCGGGGCCGGGCGCGGCTTCCCCCCCCCCACCCCGGTGTCACCCCGCGGCGCCCCCCGCCTCTCCCTCGTGTCACCTCCCGACCCCGCCCCCGGCGCGGTGACAGGGACCCCAGGTGTCACCTGCCGTCCCCATGGCGACGGGGCGCCCTGCCCGGCCCCCGTCGGCCCGGCCCCGCGCCGGTGTCACCCCCGAGCCGCGGTGTCACCCCCGCCGCGACGGGGGGGTCCGGCCCTCCGCGTCCCCTCCCGCGGGGCCCTAAGCGGCTTAACGGCGCCGGCGGCCTGGGAGCGGGTCAGGAGCTGAGCCGGAAAGGCACCGCGGCGGAGCTGGGCGCGGGGACCGCGGGGCCGCGCGCGCTGACGCGCCGCGCTGCGCCCGCAGGCTCCCGAGCTGGCCATGGCGGCGCGCTGCCCGGAGCGCACGTCCGAGCGCGAGACGCAGACCGCCGAGCTGTCGCTCACCGTGGTGGCCGCCGTGCAGGCCGTGGAGCGCAAGGTGGACTCGCACTCCACACGCCTGCTCGACCTGGAGGGCCGCACGGGCACGGCCGAGAAGAAGCTCATCGACTGCGAGAAGACGGCGGCCGAGCTGGGCAACCAGCTGGAGAGCAAGTGCGCCGCGCTGGGCACCCTCATCCAGGAGTACGGGCTGCTCCAGCGGCGCCTGGAGAACATGGAGAACCTGCTCAAGAACAGGAACTTCTGGATCCTGCGCCTGCCGCCCGGCAGGAAGGGAGAGGTGCCCAAGGTGAGGGGCGCGCGGGGAACCGCGGGAGGCCGCGCGCGGAGGCGTCTGGCCGCGCTGCACCTGCCTCGGCGCGCGGAGCCGCCGGCCCGCATGAATATTCATCCCCCATTTGCATTGCATGACTCTGCCGCTAAAAGTTTGCTGATGAGACGGCTTCACGTGCCCTCGTCGCGGCGGCACCGCTCATCCCGCGCGGCCCTGCTCCCCCAAGCCGGCCGCGTCCGGGGTTTATCCACCCAAATTGTTACCCTGGGAAGAGCAGCCCAGGCAGCGTGCGAGCGGAGATGGGCTCGGGCGCCGAGGGGACTGCGGTGCCTGGCCCTGCTGCGGAGAGTTGTTGGGTGCATGTGCGACAACGCGGGGCTCCGCTCCGGAGCCGAGGGGAACTCGGAGCCCTCCCAGCCTGGGCAGCCTTTTCCCGGGAGTTCGGGGGTAATTGAATCCGGGGCATCGCGTGAGCTCATCCATAGGGATGAGCGTCAGCCCTCGTGCCTGATGGCGACTCGTTTGCAGCGAGGGAACGCGCCGCGCTCGGCCTTTGCGCCCGGGCGAGACCTTTAGCCTCCGAGGAGCTCGGCCGGGGGCCGTTGTCGCACACAGAGCGCAAGCGAGGCGGGACGGACGCGCCGGAGCCCGTGCGCGCGGGCCGGGTCCAAGGAGCCGGCATCGGCAGGGCCGGGAACGCGCCTGAGCTCGTGGCGCCTGTGGTTGCAGGTGCCGGTGACGTTTGACGACGTGTCCGTGTATTTCAACGACAAGGAGTGGGAGAAGCTGGAGGAGTGGCAGAAGGAGCTCTACAAGAATGTGATGAAGGGGAACTACGAGTCCTTGATCTCCCTGGGTAAACAGGGCCCTTCCTCCCGCCGGGCCAAGGGCTTTGCGGGAGGGCCCGGCTCAGCGCGGCCCTGGGCATCCTCCAGCTCCTGCTGCGGGGACAGAGCTTGGTCCCTGCTGTCCCATTTTAAGTGGGCGCTTCACAAGGCAGAAGGAGGTTTCTTGTCCTTCTCCGCTGCTTCCTGGCCTCGGATGAGGGCAGGCTGGGAGTCCAACCTCTGGACCCCTTTGGAGAAACCTTCCGTAGGGCCCCACGGGCCGGAGCAGCGCGGCGAGGCCCCCGTGGCCCCGGCGCGGTGCGTGCTGAACGGCAGCAGAAATCCCGGCGGTGCCGGGCGAAGCGCCCGGGTTCGCTCGGGAGCGCCGGGGAGCCCTGGAGGAGCTGGGAGGTGGATCCAGCCCTCCCGGCGCAGTAACGTCTCCGTCTCTCTGCAGACTATGCAATTTCCAAACCTGGCGTTTTGTCCCAGATTGAGCAAGGAGAGGAATTGCAGGTCGGGAACGAGCAGGACTTGGAGGAGAGGGAGATCATAACGGACGCCACGGCAGGTGAGAGGCCGGGTGCCGCGGGCCGAGGGAGCCGGCCTTGCCTTGGGAGGAGCCGGGAGCGAGGAGGAGCGAGGCCGAAGCACGGGAGAGCCGCGGCCACGGAGGTTATCGGGAGGGCTCCTGGCTGCCGGGGAGGTGCTGGGCTGATCCATGGCATGGATCCGTGCCGGCGCCGCGCGGAGACCCGGCCCGGCGAGGAGGAGCTCCGCAAGGAGAGCGCGTCCCGGGGCCGCGCGCCGGCGAGAGGCGCCCGGTGCCGCCGGGACAAGCCCTGCACCGCGGGAGCCGCGGCCTTCCCGTCACATCCCCGGTGCCCCCATGGGCTCCGGGCGCCAAGGCTGGCTCGGCACCGGGGCTCCCGGGAAGCAGGGGGAGTTGGGAAGCTCCGGGCGAGCGGGGGGATCGTGCAGAGGGGGAGGGCGAGTTGCCGCCTGCAGGAGCCGCGGCCGCCGTCACGGTCCCGGCGTCACGGGGACAGAACGGTGGTTCTGGCGGCGGTTCCTTCGCCCCGCGCCCGGGCAGCGACCGCAGGCCGTGCTGTCTCCCTGCTGCAGCTGGCATCAGGGTCGTGATCAAGACGGAGGAGCTGCTGCCCGAGGACAGCCCCGAGAACGCGGAGCTGCGCGGCATGTCCGGGCAGTCGGAGGGCAGCTTCCAGAGCCCGGACGAGGAGGCGGCCTGCGAGAGCCCCTACGGCTCCGTGTCCCCGCCGCGGGAGCTGCCGGGCACCAGCCTGGGCGACGCCGCCGAGTACGGCGCCGACTTCAGCGACATCCAGCGGGTCATCGTGCACCACGGCGGCTGCGCAGGTGAGGGGGGCGCGCGGGACGACGGGGAGCGCCGGGGGGACAGAGGGGCCTGGAACTGCCACCGGCAGCAGAACTGGAGGCCAAGGGGCCGTGGGAGGAGGGTCCCCCGCTCCCGGGCTGCGGGCAGCAGGGTGGGCGCAAAGCGCAGCGGGGCGGCACGGGCCACGTCCTGGGAGAGCCTTCCCGAGAGGGCGAGGAAGCGGAGACGCAGCCGGGGACACACGCGTTCGCTGGGCAGTCTAAGGTGATCCGATGCCAACGGTGCCGGCAGCGACGGGGTGGTCCCCTCGCCGGGGTGTCCCGCGGCGCAGGAGCGGCTCCGGCACGCGCGGGGCGCCGCCGGGACGGCTCCTGGCACCGAGTGCTCCCGTGCGGCAGCCGCAGGGCGCGGAGCCCGGAGGAGCCTCCACCGCGGCCAGGAGGCTTCTCCGCGCGCCGCGTCCGCGGGGGCGAGCGGCGGCCTCGGCCGCCCCTCGAGCAGCGCGTGACCCTGCCGTGCTTCCCCCCGCAGAGGACGGGATCGTCATCAAGACGGAGGAGGAGGAGGAGGAGGAGGACGACGCGGACGCGCTGGCGCCGTGCGGCATGTTCGCGGGCCGGCCGGAGGCGCCGGCGTTCGCGGGCCGCGAGGCCGCGCGGGGCTGCGAGGCGCCGCGCGGCTCCAAGGCGCCGGCGCGGGGCCTGGCGGGCGCGCGCGCGGGCAAGGCGGCCGCCGGCGAGCGCGAGCCCGGCGACGGGAAGGCGGCCGGCGGGCAGCAGCGGAACCGCACGCGCGAGAGGCCCTACATCTGCCCCGAGTGCGGCAAGAGCTTCATGCTCAAGATCAACTTCATGATCCACCAGCGCAACCACCTCAAGGAAGGGCCCTACGAGTGCCACGAGTGCGACCTCAGCTTCCGCAACAAGCAGCAGTTCCTGCTGCACCAGCGCGGGCACCCGCGGCGCGCCGTGGGGGTGCCGCGGCGCGCCGAGCACGGCCTCAAGGCGCCGGCGCGGCCGCCGCCGCCGGGCAAGCCCTACAAGTGCTCCGAGTGCGAGAGCAGCTTCAGCCACAAGTCGAGCCTGAGCAAGCACCAGATCACGCACGTGGGCGAGCGGCCCTTCACGTGCGGCGAGTGCCGCCGCAGCTTCCGCCTGCAGATCAGCCTGCTCATGCACCAGCGCATCCACGCGGGCAAGAGCGACATGGCCTTCCTGTGCCCGCAGTGCGGCAAGAACTTCACGCGGCCCTCGCACCTCCTGCGGCACCAGCGGACTCACACCGGCGAGCGCCCCTTCCAGTGCAGCCAGTGCGAGAAGACCTTCAGCGAGAAGTCCAAGCTGACCAACCACTACCGCATCCACACGCGGGAGCGCCCGCACGCCTGCGCCGTGTGCGGCAAGGGCTTCATCCGCAAGCACCACCTCCTGGAGCACCAGCGCATCCACACGGGCGAGCGGCCCTACCACTGCGGCGAGTGCGGCAAGAACTTCACGCAGAAGCACCACCTCCTGGAGCACCAGCGCGCGCACACGGGCGAGCGGCCCTACCCCTGCACCGAGTGCGCCAAGTGCTTCCGCTACAAGCAGTCCCTCAAGTACCACCTGCGGACGCACATGGGCGAGTGAGGGCTGCGCCCGCACCCCTGCCCTCCTCCTCCTCCTCCTCCTCCTCCTCCCCCGGCTCAGGGACACCGGGACGCTCCGCGCGGCACCGGGACAGCGGGCCTCGCTGCGCCTAACTTAGTGGAGCAAAGCAAGCACCGCGCGCGGCAGAATTAAAAGATTATATATATATAAGAGTAACGGGAGCAGCTGGTTTAGGGGGACTCCTCGCCGTCCGGGAAAAACTAATAAAAAAGAAAATAACAAGAAGGAAAGGAAGGAACCTGCACAGGGTGTTTTGCTGGAGTAGGACTTTACCTTTTTAAATCTACTGTGGTTTTGTTTTTTTTTTTTTTTCTTTTTTTTTTTTAATAAATGTGGAGGAATTTTCATTTGCTAAGCAAAGCCGGGGCTGCCAGGATTTTCCTTTTTTCTCTGTTTTTGTGTGTTTTTAAGGGCCGTCTGTGGCACAGCCCCTTTTTGCCCGTGCCAAGGCCCCGTGGCTGCAGCGTGGGGATGTCCCGCCGCCGGCTCCGCGCTGGAATAGAGCGGGATCCTCGGGAAGGAGCCGGGTGCTGGGGGTGCAGGAGGATGCAGGACCCGGTCCCGGTGCGGCCTCCTGCTGTCGCCCGCAATTCCTGCGGCTCCCTGGAAGGCGACGGGGTTGCGGCGCGTTCAGGGATTTCGGGATCGGAGGGACAAGGCGGGCAGGGTCTCGCTGCGGTGCTGCTGCGGCCCGGAGCATCAGCCGCTTCCGCAGCCGGCCCTGCCGGGAATCGCGGGCTCGGGGCGTCCGTGGCCGTGGCCCCCGGCCCGCACTGCTGCCACCCGCACGGGGCTGGCACCGGGAGCAGGGACGGGAGAGCAGGGACAGGGAGCAGGGAGCTGGGATGGGAGAACAGGGACAGGGAGCTGGGATGGGAGAGCAGGGACAGGGAGCTGGGATGGGAGAGCAGGGATAGGGAGCTGGGATGGGGATGGGAGAACAGGGATAGGGAGCTGGGAGCTGGGATGGGAGAACAGGGATAGGGAGCTGGGATGGGAGAGCAGGGATACAGGGCTGGGATGAGAGAGCAGGGACAGGGAGCAGGGAGCTGGGATGGGAGAACAGGGATAGGGAGCTGGAATGGGAGAGCAGGGATAGGGAGCTGGGATGGGAGAACAGGGATAGGGAGCTGGGATGGGAGAGCAGGGACAGGGAGCTGGGATGGGAGAGCAGGGATAGGGGACTGGGATGAGAGAGCAGGGATAGGGGACTGGGAGCTGGAATGGGAGAGCAGGGATAGGGGACTGGGATGAGGGAGCAGGGATAGGGGACTGGGAAGGGGAGCTGGGATGAGGAGCTGGGATGGGGAGCAGGGTGCAGGAAGGGAGAGCAGGGATGGGAGAGGAGAGGGAGAGTGAAGAAGGGAGCAGGGACAGCGGAGACGGGGAGCAAGAGAAGAGGGAGGAGGGAATGGGGAGCAGGGACGGGGGATGAGGATACAGGGATTGGGGATGGCGACAGGGATGGGGGATGAGGATACAGGGATGGGGGATGAGGATAGAGGGATTGGGGATGGGGGATGAGGATACAGGGATTGGGGATGGCGACAGGGATGGGGGATGAGGATACAGGGATTGGGGATGGGGGATGAGGATACAGGGATTGGGGATGAGGATACAGGGATTGGGGATGGGGGATGAGGATACAGGGATTGGGGATGGCGACAGGGATGGGGGATGAGGATACAGGGATTGGGGATGGGGGATGAGGATACAGGGATTGGGGATGGCGACAGGGATGGGCAATGAGGATGTGGGGAGCAGGGATGGGGACAAGAACACAGAAAGGCTGGAACCAGGGAGCTCCCAGCCTCGCCACCATCCTGGGCCCATCCCAGGATAGCACATCCTGGATATGGAGCGGCACATCCCGGACACGGAGCGGCGCATCCTGGACATGAAGCAGTGCATCCCAGACATGGAGCGGCGCATCCCGGACATCCCGGACACGGAGCGGTGCATCCCGGACATAGAGCGGCGCATCCCGGATGCCCCGAGGTGCCCACGGGGACGGGGACGCTGCGAGGCCACCAGGAGGAGCAGGAGGAGCAGAGGAGCCCCCGGGGGCGGCGCTGGCCCCGCAGGGACCTGGGCAGGGCGCAGGGCCAGGCTCAGCGCGGGGACAGGAGCCGGCGGCGAGTCCTGGAGGCCACCGAGGCCAGCGGGCTCCTGCGCTGGGCAGAGCGGGGCCCGGCGCGGAGGTGGCTCCTGCGGAGGCCACGGGCTCCAGCGCCGGCTCCAGCGCCGGCTCCCGGGGCCAGAGGGACACGGAGCTGCCAGGGAGGTCCCCAAGGAGCGCGGGGGGACGGAGGCGCCGGAGCAGCTCCCGGGACAGCGACGGGAAGGGGCTCTGCTGGACCAGGCGGGACCCAGGGGTCCCTGCCCGCCCCGGCCTTTCTGGGGTCTGCTGCGGAATATACGGGCACACGGGTGAGCACAGCCGCACGCGCGGTGACGCGCACAGCCTCACGCTAACACACACCTCGCACAAACACACACCAGAACAGCCGCACACGCGGTGACGCGCACAGCCTTGCACTATCCCTCGCACAAACACACATCGGAACAGCCACACGCACGGTGACACACACAGCCTCACACACACTATCCCTCGCACAAACACACATCGGAACAGCTGCATGTGCAT
Source organism: Tinamus guttatus (assembly GCF_059628265.1). NCBI lineage: Eukaryota > Metazoa > Chordata > Aves > Tinamiformes > Tinamidae > Tinamus > Tinamus guttatus. Next base: position 70,595 of record NW_028288851.1, read on the forward strand.
GGTGACGCACGCAGGCTCGTCACACGCCGTCCCTCGCACAAACACACAACGCAACAGCCGCACATGCTGTCCGTCGCAGAAACACACACCAGAACAGCCACACGTGCGGTGACGCACACAGCTTCACACTGTTCCTTGCACAAACACACACTGGAACAGCCGCACGCACGGTGACACGCACAGCCTCGCATTGTCCCTCGCACAAACACACACTGGAACAGCCGCACACATTGTCCGTCGCACAAACACACAACGCAACAGCTACACGCACAGCCTCGCACTGTCCCTCGCACAAACACACACCAGGACAGCCGCACGCGCGGTGACACGCACAGCCTCGCACACACTGTCCCTCGCACTCACACACACCGGAGGCCGCGGCGGGGCTGTCGCCGCTCCCGCTCCGTGTCCCCGCCCAGGCGCCGTCGGGGAGGGCCCTCAGGGAGAAGGGGACTACATTTCCCAGCATGCAACGCCGCGGCTGGGCACGCCGGCCGTTTCACGCGTTGCATGCTGGGAAATGTAGTCCCCGCCGCACCGCACGGTAACAACCCCCGCGCCGCTCTCTATTGGCTGCCTCCTCTCGCAGAGCCCATTGGTCCAAAGCGCTGTCAAGCAGCCGGCGGGGGGCGGGAGGGAAGGCGCTACGCGCCGTTTCTATTGGCCAGAACGGGCAGTGGGCGGGCGATAAAAGAAAAGCCCGCCCTCCCCTCCTCAGCCCCGCGTGGCGGCTGCTTCTGATTGGTCGGAGGGCGGTTTGGCGCCAGCTTCGGAGCAGGGGGGCGCGGGGCGCGCGCGCGCACGACGGGTGGCGGCGGGGGCCAAAGCGCGCGCGGTGCTGACAGGACGGAGGCTGCGGCGCCGCCCGCCGCCATGGACGCCGCGCCCGGGGCCTCGCGCCGCCGCCGCCGCCTGCAGCTGCTCTCCCCGCCCGCCGGCGCCGCCGCCGTGGCCAAGTCCCTCTTCCCCGCCGAGCTCTCACCGGTCTCCGACCTGCGCCTCACCATGGAGCAGCTGGGACGCGGGTCAGTGCGGGGACCCCAAGTAGGGAGGACCCCTTTCTGACCCCCATATAGGGAGGCCTCGGGGGCCCCTTTTGCCCCCCCCGCCCCCCATATAGGGAGGCCTCGGGGGCCCCTTTTGCCCCCCCCGCCCCCCATATAGGGAGGCCTCGAGGCCCCCTTTTGCCCCCCCCCCGCCCCCCATATAGGGAGGCCTCGAGGCCCCCTTTTGCCCCCCCCCGCCCCCCATATAGGGAGGCCTCGAGGCCCCCTTTTGCCCCCCCCGCCCCCCATATAGGGAGGCCTCGAGGCCCCCTTTTGCCCCCCCCCCGCCCCCATATAGGGAGGCCTCGAGGCCCCCCTTTTGCCCCCCCCCGCCCCCCATATAGGGAGGCCTCGAGGCCCCCTTTTGCCCCCCCCCCATATAGGGAGGCCTCGAGGCCCCCTTTTGCCCCCCCCCCATATAGGGAGGCCTCGAGGCCCCCTTTTGCCCCCCCCCCATATAGGGAGGCCTCGAGGCCCCCTTTTGACCCCCCCCCATATAGGGAGGCCTCGAGGCCCCCTTTTGACCCCCCCATATAGGGAGGCCTCGAGGGCCCCTTTTGCCCCCCCCCCCCCCCCATATAGGGAGGCCTCGAGGGCCCCTTTTGCCCCCCCCCCCCCCCCATATAGGGAGGCCTCGAGGGCCCCTTTTGCCCCCCCCCCCCCCATATAGGGAGGCCTCGAGGGCCCCTTTTGCCCCCCCCCCCCCCATATAGGGAGGCCTCGAGGGCCCCTTTTGCCCCCCCCCCCCCCCATATAGGGAGGCCTCGAGGGCCCCTTTTGCCCCCCCCCCCCCATATAGGGAGGCCTCGAGGGCCCCTTTTGCCCCCCCCCCCCATATAGGGAGGCCTCGAGGGCCCCTTTTGCCCCCCCCCCCCCCCCATATAGGGAGGCCTCGAGGGCCCCTTTTGCCCCCCCCCCCCCCATATAGGGAGGCCTCGAGGGGCCCCTTTTGCCCCCCCCCCCCATATAGGGAGGCCTCGAGGCCCCCCTTTTGCCCCCCCCCCCCATATAGGGAGGCCTCGAGGCCCCCTTTTGCCCCCCCCCCCCATATAGGGAGGCCTCGAGGCCCCCCTTTTGCCCCCCCCCCCCATATAGGGAGGCCTCGAGGGCCCCTTTTGCCCCCCCCCCCCATATAGGGAGGCCTCGAGGGCCCCTTTTGCCCCCCCCCCCCCATATAGGGAGGCCTCGAGGCCCCCCTTTTGCCCCCCCCCCCCATATAGGGAGGCCTCGAGGGCCCCTTTTGCCCCCCCCCCCCCCCCCATATAGGGAGGCCTCGAGGGCCCCTTTTGCCCCCCCTCCCCCCCCCCATATAGGGAGGCCTCGAGGGCCCCTTTCTCCCTCCTCGTTGCAGGATCCATGGATCCATGGCCGTGTGGCCATTCCTCCTTCTCCTTCCTTTCCTGCCAGCCAGCAGCGAGGCCCCAGGTAGCTCCTGCCCCTTCCCGTCCCTAGTGAAAGACCGAGGCCTTGGAAAAGAGGTGTTGGGCTGGGAGGAAGGAGAGGAATCCTCCGGATCCCGCGGGCCTCCCTGCCCTCTGGAAGCGCAGCCTCAGGGATCCCTTCCTGCATTTCCCTGTGTGCCAGGCCCGAAGCCCGGAGGCCTTTCCTTCCTGCCCCGCTTCCCACCGGGATCCTCCTGCTCCCTCTGCACGTGGCTCCCGCTGCTCCGGCCCCGCTCCCGCCCCGCGTGCGGCTCCGTCCCGGCTCTGACCCTCCCCGTTCCTGCTCTTCCCCACGTTGCTCCCAGCCTTCCCGTCGTGATTCCTGCAGTCCCCTGGCCTGCTCTCCGCTCCTGACAGCCCTCCCGGCTCTGTCCTTTACCCACCGCTTTTACGGCACTCTCATCCCTGCCATCGCTCGCTTCCCTCCTGGTCCTTCCCGCCTTCGGATTCCTGGAATTCCTGCAAACAATTCGGACCAGGCTCCTGCCTGTTTATTATTTCATCCTTCACGTGTTCCCGGCCAGCCTCCCTGGTGCCGGAGCAGGGCTCTTCCCCATAGCAGATGTAACGGAGCTGGGCCAGGATTTGCAGCTGTTCCGTGCACGGAAGCGGCCGGGGAGCGGGGCTTGTGCTCGCCCGCCTTGGGCCCTTCGGGGCTCCGGCTGCCTCGTCCCCTCCATCCGGGCCGTGTGCGGGGCCGGGATCGCCCCGGGATCCCGCGGGGCCGGATCGGCTGCTGCTGAGCTGTAAATGCAGCAGAAAAGCTTTTCCCTGGTGCTAGGGCAGCAGGAAGGCTCCCAGGAAAATCCTTGTCTTACCTGGCGGGTTCTAGCTGTGTCGCTCTGTCTCAGTCCCTTTTAGAGGGCTAATTTCTGGCATTACCAATGCAAATCCAAATTAAATCCAAATTAAAAACCAGCCCGAAGATCCCGCAGGCGTTCATGTGCCCTGCAGGTCAGCGAGGTGGCGTGGGGCTGCTGGCCGGCCGCTCCGGCTGCAGGATGCCGAGCTGGAACCGGAATCGTGTTTGCGCCGCCGCGCTGGCCTTGCCCAACGCTAACGGGTTTTGTGGCTGTTTTTCCGCAGGCAGCACGAGGCTCCGGAGCGCGCCGCGGGCAGCAGCGGCCTGCAGCGAACGGTGTCCTCGGAATCCACCGACTCGGGTACGGAGCGCGCGGCGCCGCGGCCGCTTCCCCGGCCTTTCCCGGAGCAGCTGCCGTGCCGGGGGGGAAACCGGCGTCCCGTTCCAGGGAGGGCCGCGGGGCTCCCGCGTGCAGAGAGCCCCTGCCCGGGGCTCGAGCGGTCCCGGCGCGCTCGCCGTGGAGGCGGCGTGCGACGTGCCCCGCTCGTCAGCGCGGCTCTGCCGTTCCGCTTGTCGTGAGCGTCTCGACCTCGCAGCACAGACAGCCCGGGGTGACTAAAGCTGCCCCAGGACGGGCTTTGCTAGCCACTCTGAGCCCCCCTGGGGTCCGTCGTGTCTGGTTGTGCGTGGGGCTCCTGGACAACTGCGGCACTATTTGTCATTCCCGGGTAGGCTCCGTCACATCCATGCTCACTGCCACGGAGCGGAGCTGAAATCCTGCCTTTGGAGGCCGGTGGCTTCTAGAGCACGTTGTCCTCGTGTGGTTTCCCTCTTCAAACCCAAACTAGGCTGTTCCGCATGCTCAGAGGCTGCTGAACAAGCCTTATCTTGCGGCCTGGGTTTTGCTCGTGGCTTCTGTTTTGTTTCCACTGGCTGCGTGTTTACCTTGCCCTCTGGGGAGCTGCGTTTTAGCTGGTTACCAGAACCACCTCTTCAGGGGAGATGTGGCGTGGGTTCAATGACGTGTGACGGCTTCTAGGTTCAGGGGAGCTTCTGACACTTTCTTGGTTCACCCTGGTGCTAGAAATCAGGCTGGGTTAACACAGCAGCCTGACTGCACATGGGGTTTGGCCTTCAAAGGGACCTTATGAAGCTGCAAAACGCAGCAGAGCTGGCAAACCACAGGCTGACAGGACAAAAACAAGTGCATCTCTGCACCCTTGTGGAAACTTCTGTCTCCAAAGCAGGTCCTAAGCCCCTAGCCTTGCTCGTATTGACAACAGCCCTTCTAGCTTCACTTTTCAGTCGCTATTTTTGCAAAATACTCCCTGTTAGGGTTTCTGCTGTGCTGAGGTCGCTAGCTGGCAAGTTCCCCAGGTAATTCCCCGTGCTTCCTCAGGCCCCAGGCGTTGCCACGCTCGGAGCGCGCCCTGGGAAGGTGCTGGGGCCCGAGCGCTGCTCTGATCCGAGCCCTCGGGAGCCGGTGCCGGAGGAGGCTCCGTGCCGGCTCCCCTGGAGAGCTGCCCCTCGGCTGCAGGGTTGTGGGGTGCTGCCCATTAGTCCTAGGGCACCAACGGGCCTTAGGAGGGGATTTCTGCCTGCTTCTGGAGGGGGTGAGCCCCAAACTTCTGCCTGTGAAGAAATGTAACTAAAACCTGCATTATAAACGCCCCAAAGGGCCCACTTGTGCCCTGAGCCGTGAATATTCCATATGAAGCGGTGATTTCCTGACCCGGGTGGGCAGGACGCTTTCCCTAACCGCTTCCCGCGGCGTTAACACCCGCAGCTCACCCGGCTCCTGCCCGCGCTGCCGCGTCTTTCCCAGGGGATCCCGGCGGGGCGCGCGCTTCCCGGCGCCGACGCAGCGCTCCGGAGCCAACCCCCTTCTCTCCCGCAGGCTGCGCCTTGGATTCGCCCGGCGCTGCGGCTCCCGACGACGTCGTGGAGGAAACGTACGTAGCCGCTTGCAGGAGGCTGTGCCATTAACCAAGGGAGCCGTGGGCTCTGCCCTTGAACGCGTTCCCTGGAGCTCCTGGCAGCGGCCCAGAGCCCTCCCAGGCCTTGGGTCGGGTCGTACCAGCCCAACTGGCACCTTCCCGGGAGTCTGGGGCTGCCCCAGCTTGTGTGTGGGGTGCATTTTCACCTTTAAACTATAGCTTTGTCTGTACACCCCTTAATGGGGAGCAAGCAATTGCCCTTGGTTTGAATTTGCTGCTCTCCGCTGGATTTTTTTCTAAACTTTTCCCCCTAGGGATGAGGGATGGTGCCCTTGGTCCCTGATTTACTGAGCTTTGAAGCTGGCTTCTTGTCCAAACAGTGCTGAAAAGAATCTGGGGAGCAGAGGGGGAGAAGGGGAGCAGCTAGTCCTCACAAAAATAGCTTCCTTCAGCATAATGCTTCATGACTTCCTACAGGGTTGATCTAGTGCCCTTGCCCTTGAGGTTCACTGCTGACTGTCTTGCTTATTTTCAGGTTTGAGAAAGCAATTCTGGAGTCTAGCAGACTGAAGTAAGTATCTCCGCTCTAACGTCTCCAGCTGATCTTAGATCTCCAGCTTTTAGAGCTTTTTCTGAATAAGATGGCTTTTCCCTCGTCTGACTGGCCTTGTTGAGCTAACTCTTGGTTCTCTTTCCTCGTAGCTTCCGCCTGCCTCTCCGAAGAATCCATTCGCTGCCGGTAAGCGAGGACGGTGTTCATCTCGGGTAAACCTGAACGGATTCAGTGTCAAGTGTTGTTTAATTGGCCGCATCCCAGGACTTGCTGATTTTCTAGCCTCGAGCAGCTGCCGTGTTGCTTAAGTGCTCAAAATCTCAGTTTGTAAACTTGAAAACCTGGCTGGTGCTGGCGTGAAACGTCACTGCCGTAGCTTTGTCACTGCCGTGGCTAGAACTGTGTTGTGGCACCTGCACCAGCTCTAAAGCTACCAGCCTTAGAGACGTGTGTGTGTTTGCACCATTCTGCAGCCAGGCTTCGTTATCCACCCCTGCTCTCTGTGACTCTGACCTGGCTTTGCTTTGCAGCAGAGGCTCCTGGGCTGCAGCCCCGCCCTGAAGAGAAACCACTCGGATTCGCTGGATTGCGAAGCTTTTCAGCTGTCGGATCAAGAGGAAAACAAGGAGAACGTACGTGGTGCTCTTCTCCTGCGCGGCTGCGGCTCAAGGGGCTGCTGCTCTCCGGCAGCAGGGGCGCTGGGAAAGCTTTTCCCTTGCTACCTCCTGGGCTGCAGCTGAGATGTGTCCAGGTAAAATGTAAAATTCTGTGGTAAAATAATGGCTTTGCCCCTCCTTGGTTCAGGAATCATTCGAGTTTAAGAAGCCAGCCAGGCCAGGTCCTCGCAGCTCCGTGCACGTCCATTCCCGCGATGGAAAAGATGTCCTCGGCCAAAGGCCAAGCACGTCCCCAGCCCACGCAGTGAGTACCACGGTGTTCTTGGCTGCCAGTTCCTGCCTCATTTTCTGTGTACCTGGTGTCTGAAAGAAAAACTTGCGTGGTGGTTCCTTGGTTAAAACTCCTCTCCTGTAATGGCCAAAAAAGGTATTGGAACCCAGTTTGGGGTGTTCAAGTTGGTGTATTTGAAGCAGTAGAAGAGCTGTCATGTTCTCTGGAGTGCAGTGAGAGCCGTGACACCATCCGTGTAGTTACAGAATCCCACAGGAAAGAAAAGGAATCTTGTTAAAACTAAGTGTCTTCTCTCAGCTTCCCAGTGGAAAAGTACCCCCGGGTGATGGGGAAAACCACAGGGCAGCTTTCCTGCAGCAGCCTTCCCTGACCTCCTCCGAGAGCGAAGATGACGACGGCTTCCTGGAGCTCTTAGATGATCAAGACTTGCAGGTGCGTACGAAGGGGAGATGTAAGATATTTAAAAGCAGCTCTGGGTAGCGTTACTGCTCTGCTGGCAGTGTCTGCGGTACGGGTCTGTTTTAGTAGAAATCAAGGTGATAAGTGGAAAAACGGCAAAAAAGGTGCCAGGGTGCCCTGCAAGATGAGGTCTTCTCTCTTTCAACCTGCACATTGCAGTGTGTCTGTGCTAGGAAGCAGTGCAGGAGATGGGATCCGTTGGGATGAGGGCAGCGGTTAGTCTAAGGAAGCCCTTGCTGCTCCCCCGTTTTGGTAGCTGAACTGCATTTACCAGAGGGAACTCCAGGGGCAGGAGGTACTATCCGAGCAGGGGTAGTTAGCTTTAGAAGCCTGCTTGGAAGAGAGCCGGGCGTAAGAGTACTTGTTTTCAGGATGCTTAAAGTAGAAAATGTGTCTATCTGCATTGGAGATGCTTAAGGTGCAAATGGCATCCTTATTAATTGAGGAGTTGATGTATTTTTTCCATGGCTTCACTGAGGTTTCACCTGATTTCTTTTAAATGGTGTCCCTGCCTGTGCCATGGGTAAGAGGAGGGGGGAAAGCAATTCCTGAGACTGCTCCGGCAGCCGAGCTGGGCTGGAGCGGGTGAGCGAGCCGGGCAGCAGCCCCGGGGCTCCGCAGGGAATCGGAGCGAGTCCCTCCCTCCCTCCCGCAGAACGACGAGGAGATGCCGTCCGGCGTGGCGAGCCTCTGGACCGCGCCGCTGGTCATGCGGAGAACGGACAATCGGGTGAGTGTTGCGGCGCAGCACAACAGCCGGCTACAGGCGCTTTGTTGTGGCAGCTGTCGTCACCCCCGAGACAAGCGGCCGCGCTGTCCCTGGTGCCCTATCCCCAGGAACAGCGGCATAATGAGGTGGGGAATAAAACGCCACAGGATCCTCTTGTCTCCAAAGCCCCGCTGCCTGGAAGTCTGTCAGTGCAGAACAATGCTCCTTGTGTGCGTAGATGGGCTGTAAACTTCCTCCTTGCAAGAAGAAAAGGCTTCATCAGAGCAAGGAAGATCTTACCTTCTCTCAGCTGGTCCCTGGCGCATGTTGGACCCGTTGTGTTGACTCACCTCCAGCACCTACAGCCAGGGAGTTCAGCCAGTTTTGATCTTTGCTGAACTGTCATTTGTCTCCCTCTTCCTAGGGCAAGCGATGCCGGCTGTTTGGTTCTTCATCTCTGCTCAGTGGGGTGGGCAGAACCCCCCAGAAAAGAATGGAGAGATCCCAGGAGGAGAGTTCCCCAGGGAAGAGCAAGAAGCGGAGGAGCCTGCCAGGAACGCTCGCGGAAGAGTCAACGGTGGGTTGACACGGAGGCGATAGGGCCCGATCCGCTCTAAGGGTCGGGTTTATCCAGGTTAATGAGAACTCCCCTTAAACAGCCGGCCCCGGGGAAGCCCTGTCACTGTCACTGTAGTGCAGGAGCTCGGGGGTTTGCTGCAGTAGTTGTGTGCATCTGCACCCGGGGCTTTGGCCTGATCCTAAAGGGAGCTTGGGGAGTTGCAGTCCAAGACTTGGAGTAAGCACCGTCTTCCTTTATCCTATGGGAAAAGGGTGTCCAGACTGTCAGTACGTGGTATTATCTAACCCGTGTTTCTCTAGAGCTCCAAAATAGTAAGGAGGCAATCCTCGGCGGAGATCGAGAGCATTTTGGACAGTGACCAGAGAGACCTTATTGGTGACTTCTCCAAGGTAATTCAGGTGACTTTGGTGTCTTTGTGTGGAAATGTCTCAAACCAACCCAAGTAAAGCACTTTTCATCACAAGTAACTAGTAAATAGTGTCAGTTGAGGAAGAATTATTGGGCGTCTAATCTATAAAAGCAGCTTTTAGTCATTCAAAAAGAGCTAGGAATAACTGTCTTTAGGATCTGAAGAAAAACTGTGCCCCTGAGTAAGAGTATGGGTGTGTGGTGTGTGTCAACAAAGTGTCTCTGACTGAGTAATTGCTGGATGCTGTAGTATCAGATGTGGTTCACGCTTGGGATGTTCTCAGTTAGATGCTGTCTGTTTTCTAGGGTTACTTATTCCACACTGTCGATGGGAAACATCAAGACTTAAAATACATCGACTCGGAGATGGTACGTGTTCCGGGGTGGTAAGACGCTTCCTTTGCAAAAAAAAGAACTGCCTCAAAATGATTGAAGTCTCTTTTTTGCAGATTGTGTCTGTGCTCACTGGGAAGTTTGCGAGCTTCATCAAGGAATGTGTGATAATTGATTGTAGATATCCATATGAATATGAGGGAGGCCACATTAAGGTATGTTGACCCTGTAAGAGCAATGTGCGGTTGCCAGAAGTGCTTCTAGGGCAAACTGAGGTCACCTGGTGCTGTGAGACTCTTGGGAGGCCACGTGGAGCTGTTACAGCTGGGGTGCCCGGGTTGGTTTCCTCCAAAGGAAGGACACAGTGACCCGTGTGCCAAGCAGGGAGACAGCCCCGAGGCAGAGGAGGGTGCAAGGGCCTTGCTGCCAGCACCCTGGTATCTCAGGAGGGTTAAGGTTAGAATATTAAAGCAGCTAATCCGCAGGTTCAGTGGCAGAAGAATTGACTGTGTGCGGCAAAGGGTGACTCGCCCTGGGGTTTGGACTGAGCAAGCTGCCTGGCACTGGGATACCCTGAGAGGGAAAGGGGGAATCCAAGTATCCACCATCTCTGGCCATTTGAATGGGCACTGGAAATGGGTGGGCAGGCACCCTGCAGTGCCTGCACGGGCTGGCAGCCCTGGAGCTCCTCTCGGGAGCTGTAAGACCAGGTCGGAGCTTGCAGGGGCCGGGCCGGTCTGCCCCGCGCTCGCGTGCGTGCTCAGGGGTGACCCTGCCGTTGCAGGGTGCTGTGAATCTGCACATGGAGGAGGACGTGGAGGACTACCTGCTCAAGAAGCCCATCGTGCCCTCGGAGAACAAGCGCGTGATCGTAGTGTTCCACTGCGAGTTCTCCTCCGAGCGGGGTCCTCGAATGTGAGTTACTCCGCGTGCCCCCGGCGCCTGCTGCTGTGCCAGGGGGTCAGGGTGGCACCGGTGACGTGCCAGCAGGCCCACAGTGCAGTTCCTCACCAGGAAGCCTTGCTCGTGCCCTGTGGCAGGGACGTGGCACCCCGTGGCCTGCAGGTCCTTGAGGTTTGTTCTCTTCAATGTTTTCTCGCCACAGGTGCCGGTTCGTGAGGGAGCGAGACAGGCTGGGTAACGAGTACCCCAACCTCCACTACCCCGAGCTCTACGTTCTCAAGGGGGGTTACAAGGACTTCTTCACAAGGTGCCGGGTAGGTCACGTTGTACTGGGTGCTGTGCTTAGAAAAGGGAAACAATAAATATCTCTGTCCCAGATCAGGCCTCTCCTTGAACAGAGCAGGTTCCAGGAGTGTCTTTTCCTGCTTTCTTTCATAGTGCTCTCCTCTACTGCATGTGCTTAAAACTTCATGGTGAAACTGCCTTTACTTTAAGCCTGTTCCATACCTTAGTGCTGTCCTGGTGCCAAAGCTGAAGGATTTTGTTCACTTGTCTCTGGAATAAAATGTACAGCTGGCTTCTGCCCTTTGAGAGCAGCTAAAAGCTCGAAACGGCCCCAGAGAGGAGCCTGGAGCCTGCCCAGCTTGTGAGGGCTTGGGGGGAAGAGATGCTTGAGCGGTTGCTCCATGACAAATGGAAATCTGCAGTCCTGTAGTGGGCTAAAATAGCCAAGTTCAACCTGAGGTTTGAGGGTTTTGGCCTCAACGTGAGAGAAGACGACTAAGAGCTGCCATCTCGCACGTTCTGTCCCACCGTGGGGAGCACAAGGGTGTCCCAGCACTCCGGCCCTCTCGGGGCCTTGGACATCGCTGGTGGTGCCTCTGGGTTTTGTTCTGGCCCCTCTCGGGTTTGACGTGGAGGGTTCGAGGGCCTCAAGGTGGCAGCAGGGGACAGCTGATGGCAGCATCAGCCGCTGCTCAGCGAGGGCTGCCCAGCCCCGGGGCTGGGCTGCGTTCCCTCTTTATCCCGTTCCAAGGTGAGCGCGGGACAGAGGTGTTCAGGGCAGGACAGAGGTGTTCGGGTCACCCGCGGTGTGCGGTGGTGAGCAGGGAGGAGAGCCCTTCCCTCGCCGTCGCTTCCAGCGATGTCTTGAATCTCTGGGCTTTGTCCTTGAATTCAAAAAGCTGCTTCTCTTTCCCCAGAGCTTCTGCGAGCCCCAGAGCTACCGCCCCATGCACCACGAGGACTTCAAGGAAGACCTGAAGCGCTTCCGCACCAAGAGCCGCACGTGGGCCGGCGAGAAGAGCAAAAGGGAGCTGTACAGCCGCCTCAAGAAGCTCTGAGCTGGACTGAGCACCCAGGGCCTGGCCCTGCGGAGCCGCGGGGAGCGCGAGGGCAGGGGCGGCTGTTCCTCGCTCGGGTCCTCAGGTGGCTGCTCCCTCCCGATGTCTCGCTGGGCACCGGCCCTCGCGGGCGCCCCGGCCGCTGCCGCGGAGCCGACTCCTCTCGGCGTCTTCCTTAGGCCGCTCCATGAAATGGCTCCCTGCTTTGGGACACCCACGAAGGGCCGGGGAGCACGGGCCGTGCGTGGGGCTCTGCCCGCCCGCGCGGCAGGCAGGATATTTTAGTGCATGGCCGTTTTAATTTCTCTTAGTAGTTTATTTAAATACAGTCCAATGAAGCTAACGCCGCTGCCCCGGGCTCGTCGAGGCCGTGCTCAGCCCCTCTTGCTCCTGCAGGGGGTTTTGGCTCTTTCTCCAGAGCAGCTTTGGTTGGGTGGGGGTAGCACGGTGATGCAGGAGGCGCTTCCGCAGCGCCGGGTTCTCCTCGCGGGTTTGACCTAGATCGTTTTATTTCGTAGGAACGTAGTTTGGTAGCTCGTCCTCCTGCCCCCAAACGTCTCGCGGGCCCTCGTGGCCCTGACCGGAGGGCGCAGCCGGGCACGGCCGCCCCGAGGCCTTTGCGGGGACTCCAGGAATCCCGGGGTGCCGCGGGCCCAAGGGCGCCCCGCGAGCCGCTCGCGCGGGCAGCTGCATCTGTCAAAAAAATACTGGAATGGAGGTGGTTATGTGGTTTTAACTTGGTTTTTAGGCTGCGGTTAATTGTCTTCAGAAGTGAAAGGATAAATGTTGAACTCTCAAATTAATTTTAGAAATAACTTGCTGACTCCTCTCTCAGGAAGCGAAACCCTTTGAGCAGCAGGATTAAGAAATGCTGCAATGGGAGGGCCTTGCTGAAACGCTTTTTGGGACAGCAAGTGCGACCCCCATCTCACGGGAGGGCCCCCGTTCCCAGAGGCCCCAGGGAGGTGACTTGGAGGCCCGAGCCCTGCGCGGGGCTCGGGTGGCCGGGGCAGAACACCGGCGCGGCGTGCGGCTTCCCCGTCTCCAAAGCAGCTCCTCCTTCCTGGCATTCAGGACCCCAGGGGTCTCGGAGCTGCCGCTTTCTGCGCCCCGGCGCCGTGCGGGCCCTCGAGCCGGGGGCCGCTCGAGGCCGGGCCGTGGGAGGAGGACGGGAAAGCGGCAACGCGTGCGTTTCTGGCCAGGGTCGCTGTGGAAGGGCCTGCCCGGCCTCTAGGTTCTTGCAGGCTCAGAATAAAGTACTTGAACTCCATGCCGCTGTCTCCCTGTTTTCCTTGCGGAATCGCGGCTGCAGCGGCCTCGTGGCGCTGGGGGCAGCCCCTGGTTTTTCCGCTTCGAGGTCAGCAGTGCTGGAAGCCGCTTCCCCCTCCGTGCCCGGAGCTTGGAGCGGCTGGAGAGGAACAGGGCCGGAGCGGCCCCATCCCGGCCCTGGGGCCCCCGGAGCAGGGACAGGAGGTCCCCGGCTGTCACCCCCGTGGCAGGACCCTGTCCCCAGGGCGCAGCGGCAGGGCCGGTCCCTTGGGCCAGGCGCTGCAGGGAGCCGGTGGCCCCGCGGCGCTCGGCGGTAGCCGCTCCCCGCACAGCGGCGCAATGTGACTCCCAATCCAGCCGCGGCTCAAGCCGAGGACGGGGGTTTTCCTCCTGCCTCCATCTGTGGCTCTTAGAACTGCCCTGGAAAGCGGCTTAGGGGCTTCCCGAGCTCCTCCCGTGCGCTCCTGCGTGCAGCCTGGCTTAGTGCCCTCCTGCCTCCCGCTCTGCCGGGGCACCGGAGCCGGGAAGGCACCGGAGCCGGGAAGGCCGGAGAGCTGCCTGAGCGCCGCCTCCTGGCCCCGCATCCCCGCTCCGGAGGGGATTCCGCAGCCAGGTGTGCGGCTGCAGCGGTGCCACCATGGATGCAGGGGAGCAGGGCCGCACGGGGGGATTACAGCGGCTGAAGCGCGATTAGGGCCGGGCTGAGCCGGGAACGTGCACCCGGATTAGACGGCCGGGGCCCTCGTTCTCCCGGGAGCGGGGCCTGCGGCCCGTCCTGCTCCCCGGGAGCGGCGCGCGGCCCCGGGCCTCTCCCGCCGGGATTCCGTCCCGAACTCCCCCGCGCAGCGGCTGCCCCAGGGCTCCCGGAGGAGACAAAGCCGCAATTGTCCCGGAGCAGCAGCTGGAGCGGGGAGGGAAGCGGCCCCCGGCAGCGCCCGCCGGGGCATTCCCGGCAGCCGGAGCGGAGCTGGGAGTGGGGGGGGCACTTTGGCCTTTCCAGCACCAGGGTCTGGAAGAGGCACAAGATCCGCAGGCACCGGAGCAGGAGGGGAAGGGAGTCCCGGGAGCGACGTTCCAGGTATCCCCGCGGGCCCTGCCCGGTGCCTGCGGAGCCGCTGGAGCCCCCATGGGGCTCGGCCAAGCTCGGCACCTCCAGCAGGGCCAAATGCCCCTGGGGCTGCTCCCATCCGTGAATCCAGAGCTGGGAGCTGAGCCCAGAGAGCCCCAGAGATCCCCATAGAGCTCCGGAGGTCCCCACAGAGCCCAGGAGCTCCCTATGGAGCTGGGAGTTTCCCATGGAGCCCAGAGCTCCCCACAGAGCCCAGGAGCTCCCTATGGAGCCAGGAGTTTCCCATGGGTCCCGGAGCTCCCCACAGAGCCCAGGAGCTCCCTATGGAGCCAGGAGTTTCCCCTGGAGCCGGGAGTTTTCTCTCGAGCCCGGAGCTCTCTGCAGAGCCACCCAGGCACCTTCTCGTCCCTCCACAGCCTTTTCTCGTTCTGTGCTGATTTTCCTCTCCACCAAAGCACGCAGCTCCCGGCCCCCTCCTAAATAACCCGGGACATCCCCGCGGAGCGTGTGCACGTGCAGCACGTCCCTGTTTGCGACATTCCCTGCAACGCCGCTGGAGCAAGCGGAGGGATGCGCTGATGTGCGGGATACGCCGGGACTAACGGGGCCCTGGGCCAGACGGTGGGTCCCTGCGTGGGATGGGGCTGCCTTCCCGGTGGGATAGCGCTGCCTTCCCGGTGGGACAGGGCTGCCTTCCCGGCGGGACGGGGCTGCCTTCCCAGCAGGACGGGGCTGCCTTCCCGGTGGGATGGGGCTGCCTTCCCGGCGGGACAGGGCTGCCTTCCCGGTGGGATAGCGCTGCCTTCCCGCGTTGCCTTCGCGCTCTGCTTGGCCCCAGGTGCCTGGGGAGCTCCCGGAGCCGGCGCCTTCCCGGCTCCTCGCGTTCCCTCCCGCTCCTCTTCTCCCACTCGTTTTTCCCCAGCTCCGTCTAGCAGTGAGAGTCGCTGTTTGTTGCCTGCTGCTGGTGCTGGGGCTTCTATTTATGGGCATCTTTATCACCTATTTTGTGGCGTTTCCAGCCCGTAATTCCCTCCGCTGCACCCAACCTGCAGGAATTAAAATCCTTGGGAGCAGCCTGCGCGAGGCGGCTTCGGCTCTGCCCGGTTTGCTCTCCTTCCCGGGCAGGGACCCTGCGGAGCCTTCCCAGAGCTCCCAAGCCGCGGCCGTGCGGCTGCCGCATCCCGGCTGCTCGCGGAGCGCTGCCCGAATCCGCCCGTGTTTCCACTCGTCCCCTGCGACGCTTTTCCTGGAGGTTCCTCCTGCCGCACAAGCACAACCCGACCGGGAACAGTCCTGGCCCTCGAGCCCGGGGCACCTCCCTGGCCCGGGGGGTTCTCCACATCCCCGGAGACCCCGCAGGATGCCAGGATTCCCGGGTCCTTGCTCAGGCTTTCTGCAGCCTTCTGCCTCCGCTCTCCCTCTTCCCCAAATGTCCTTGGCTGCTGCCAAGATCTTCTTTTTTCTCCATCGGATTATCATTATTTTCCAGGCTTCGTAGGACTGATTCGGGTTTCTATTCCGAGCAGCCGGAGCGCGTTCCCCTCCCCTCGCTCCAGGCCTCTCATTGCTGGGAGATGAGTAAGGACCGAAAGGGGAAGCGGCGCCCATCGTAACGGGAGCCGCCGCCAGCCCCTGGCTCTCGGCTCTCTCCCGGGCGAGAGCAGGAGGGCGTTTGGAAAAGACACCGCTGCTGGGAGCCTCTGAGCATGGGATATTCCCTGGGTTGCTTTTGCTGTTGCTGTTTTTTAGTTTATTCCTCTATTTTTTCCAAGAGCAATTACAAAATCTCAGAGCCGCCCTGCAGGGTCCTGCGGGAGGAAACAGCCGTCGGGAACCTCTTGGCTTCTCCTTTCTGTGGACAGCTCAGGGTGAACAACTCAGATCTTCATCCGGCAGCCTGGGTTTCCTCCCGCGGCTTTTCCAAGCAGCCCTTATTCCTAATGTCACCTGTCCTTGTTTTTATATAGGATTTTATAAGATTGTTTATAGGATTGCCTCTGCGTGCCGGTGGGCGCCGCTCACTTCTGCGTGGGCCCTCGCATCCCCCCGGCGCCTCCCTTTGCTCCCGCTCTGATTTCGGGATGAGGGATTTGGGATGAGCCGCCCCGGCCCTGGTGCTGCCCGTCGGAGTGACCCTTGTGCCGGGCAGGGACCAGGCCCTGGCGCTGCTTCTGGCCCCGGGTGCTCCCGGCTGAGGACAGGATTTTCCTGCGGTTCCGTAGCTCGGAGCTCACACCGGAGTGCCGGGATGGGGGGCCACCCGCCGCTATCCACATGTCTGTGCGTGGGGATGGGACCGCGGGGCTGCTCCATGGATGCGGTCGGGCATCGCGCCGGCGCTCTCCATCCCGCACGGCCTTCCCGGCGCTGCGCAACGGGTCAGCTGCCCCGCTCAGAATAAACGACGGGAAGGCCTTGGGAATTCTGCAGGCAGCCGCTTCCAGAGCCACGGGGATTTCCCGGGAGCCGGCGGGATGGCATCGCTCCGAAGGAGGGCGCGGGCAGTCCCCGACACGGCTCTCCCGACCCTGCCTCGTCCAGGAGCAGAAGCATCCATGAATTGTCAGGATCTGAAGGGACCTGCGGAGGGATGCGGGAGGCGTCTCCGGGACAGCGTCCTGCCAAGGCCCTGCCGCTGCCCACGCAGGGAGGAGGCCGGAGGGCCGGGAGACGCCGCGAGAAGGCCTGGAGTGAGGAGAACACGGAGCAGAGAACACGGAGCAGAACGTGGAGCAGACAACACGGAGCAGGGAACACGGAGCAGAGCAGGACATGGAGGAAGGCCCGCGGGATCGGCCCCCTCTGCCGCAGCAGGAAGGGCCCTTGGAGGGGACCCCGCCGGTGGCCTCGAGGAGGGCGCACAGCGCCGCCGCCGCGACGCAGAGCCGAGGGCTCCGACGCAGCTCGCGGCCGAGCCCGAAACATGTCCATGCCCCGTGACACCAAGGAGCTCCCGGGAACGGGAAAGCGGCAGGGCCGGGGCCTTGGGAAGGGAGCGCTCCGTGGGTGCCGGTTGTTCCCGGGAATGGCGTGGAGAGGGCAACGAGCTTCACGGCCCAGAGCTTTGAATGGGGGAACGTGGGCCCGGGAGGTCACACGGCGCCGTCGGGGACAGGACAGTGCGTGAGCAGGACGGCAGGGCCGGGTGCCCCGTGCCCTCCTCCGGAGCAGGGACAGCGCCAGGACGGCGCGCGGCCGGCGGGGAGGCCCCTCCGTCACGCGGGACGCCGCAGAGCCGCCCGCGCCGCATCCCGAGTGCTCCTGCGGCCGCGGAGCCGCGCGGAGCCGCACGGCGCCTCTTTGCAGAGCGCGGTTCTTCCAACGTGTTTCTTCTTCTGCTCCTCACGCGGTTTTTGTCAGTCCCGATCACGTGCTCCGTCTCATCCGCGCCGGAGGCTCCTTGGGGCCCTGAGCCCTCTCGTGTCCCTGGCGCGTCCCGTGCCCCCGAACAGGACAGAAATAGCCAGTGCAGCCGAAGGCACCGACGGGGACGGGCAGGTCGATGTCTTGCGCGTGCGGCTTCACGAGCGGCGCGAGGGGGAGCAAAGCCCCTTCCCCGGCTCGCCGCCTCGAGGGCTATAATTCCACCGAGCAGCAAATCCTCTAATCTGCAGATCTAGAGCGAAAAGCCTGGAGGAGAGCGCGGCGCCGAGCGCGTCGCACCGCGCACGCACCGCGCGTTGTCCTCCTCGTGGACCCGCACGGCCTCGGCGGGTCACCTGCTTGTCCGAGGGGACTCGAGGTGGCACCGGCTCCCGGGGACGGATCGGTGCCGCCGCGGCTCCCGACGCGCAGGGAGGCCGGCAGGGTGCAGGAGCGGGATGGAGCTCCCCGGAGCGCAGGCAGCTTCCCGGGAGAAGCGGCTCGCTTAGGGACTGGAGTGAGTGCTCCGAGCCCAGGGGTCTCCCCTGCCAGCAGTCCGGGTTGTTGTCCCCGGTGGGAGACCCTGGGACGCATCCTGCTCCCCTCAGCAGGCCCCTCATCCCCCTGCTCCGGGACCCCGTGCAGCGGGAACGGCCAGATCCCGCTCGGGGATCACGGGATGCGCCAGCTGCCGGGCCAAGCTCATGACCAGCCCGCGCGACTCGGCGGGCGGCTGCAACGGCGGGATCCCCGGCCAAAATTCCAGGCCTTCCATTACGCTGGAGTCAGTGTGGAGCGCAGGAGGCCGGGCTGGCAGGAGCGCCGGCCGCGCTCGCCGCTCGCGACAGGCACCGCGCAGGGAGGACGGCTGCGGCGCGGCGGCCCAGCCGCACGCCGGCCGTTTCCAGGAGGATTTACGAGCTCCGGGCTGCTCCCGGGCCCCGCTTTCCCCAGGCGCACAGTAAGTTTTCCAGGAGAGGGCTGGAGTCTGCTGGGTGACTCCATAAACGGGCCAAAGCCGCCCGGTTTGTGAACGTTGCTCCCCCGGCGCTCACCTGCTGCCTCCCGGCGCGCCGCGGCAGCGACTCGGCGCTGCGGCGGGAGCAGCTCCCACGGCCGGTCCTGCCGGTCCCGCCGCGCTCCGGGCACGGCCCGGGGGCTCCCCGGGGCCAGGAGCTGCTCCCTTCCCTTTCCCCAGCCACTTTCCCTGGTTACCACGGCTTGATTACAGGGCAGGCTGCTGCCTCCTCACTCCTCTCCCTCCAGGGAAACCAGATCGCTCTCCCTGTTACCAGGACAGAGGCACTCGCGGCACCTTCCAGCTTCGGTGCAACGCGTGGCTGAGGAGAGTGGCTCCTGCTTCCCTCCTTGAAGGCCAGTTCTAGCTGAGAAGGGGCTGCTGGAGCCTGGAAAAGCAGCACGAAATGAGCTACGAGCAAGTGCAGGAGATGTTCTTTGGAGGGATAAACAGGAGATGTTCTTTGGAGGGACAAACAACTCCAAATGGCAGAAAGGTCCTGGATTTTTGCATAAGGGAGGCAGATGAGATGGCAACAAAGGGAGTCTACCCGAAAGTTTCTCCCCTAAGGCAAAGGGGAGAGTTCAGATTTCAAACTAGAGAACAGGGAGGTTTCACTCCAAAGGTGGAGCTGTACTCGGGCAGAATAGCAAAAAAGCCACCCACTTTCCTGGGCAGCGAGGGTTGTGGGGCCGGCTACGGGAATACATCCATGCGATACCCTCCTCCGGAGGAGCCCTGCTGGATCTCGTCCCGGCTCTACGCTGGTGGCCTCTGAGGAGACACAGGATCTCATCCCGGCAGAAGAGAGCTGCAGCTTGTGCTACATATTGCCCTTCCTTCCTTCCTTCCTTCCTGTCAGGAATATGTTAGTCTGTTCTTCAGCCTCGATGCGGCTCCTTCCAGTGCCAGCCGTGAAATTCCAGGGGCCCCGGCTGAAGCAGGACAGGGCCCAGCAAAGCGAGGAAGCCCAGGGGTCAGTATCCCGAGGAGCTCCGCATAGGAGGGTAACAAACATCATAGCTCGGGACGGGAGCAAGGAGCACGTCACGTGGAGAAGCTCTAAGCAGGGTGAGGTGAATCAGTTCTCAGCTAACGATGTGTATGGAAGGAAAGCAACGTTCAGTGGAACCATAGAGAGAACAGCCCGTCCGCCCCGGAACGCCGTGTCGCTGCCCTCAGATCTCATACAAAAATCCAGGTGTTGATTCTCCGTGCAGTTCAGCGCAGTGGTTTGGATCACGGTGGACAATCTCTTGCCGCACCAGCTAGTTTGCAGTGGACACACCTGGTCCATTATAAGCCAAGCTGCCACTACCTGTTCTCCCCGTGAGGGCAGGGTGTGCCTGGCAGCCACGAGGGAGCTAAGGGAGCCCTTGACAGAACGAGGTGCTCGTGACTCCTTCCAACAGCAGCACGCCGGCTCTCGAGCTGAGTGCGTCGCTTTCACTCCTATGGTTTCCTTTTTGGGGAAGAAACGGAGAGTTTGCTGAACAACCTGGAGTTCCCTTTGGAGCCCAAAGCAGGGCCAGCGGGTGGGCAGAGCCTGGCACTGGTGTGAGCGAAGCTTTCTGTGCTACTCCAGCGTCAATGCGCAGACACAGGACTCCGCAGAGCCGAGTCCCTCCTGCCTCGCAGCGCCCAGCACAGAGGCTTTAGAGGAGAGCAGATGCGGATTTACTAAGGAGGAGAGAGGGGGTCTTTAAGTCTTTAAGATGATGATCTGCAGCCCTGGACAGGCCGGTACGTCCCTGAAATCCAAACTGTTGCTCAGTCATCCCAAGAAAGCCTTTTGGATGCTATTCTATCCTGCAGCTTAAAATAGCACAGGGTGCAAACAGTTGTTAGCCGTATGCCTTTCATCAGGACGGGGGTTTCCCCGCCTGCTCCTCTCTATCCATGGTCTCCAGACGCCTTAGGGAAGGGCAGGCGCTGCGGCCCTACCGCTCCGTGGACGCTCCATGGACGGGGTGCGCCCCTTTCCCAGGGCTGGATGCACAGGCTGTTTGCTCCACGCAGTGACCACCCACCACAGGCACACCCATTCCTGCTTTCATCTAGTCACTGGCTCTTTGATTTCCTTATCTAGCAGGCCAATATGTCCCATATTCTTATGAGATTGAGTGGCTCCAAGGCTGCCTCCGTTCAGAGGAGTGACACAGACGCCCCTGGGGCCCACGCAGGAACCTTGCAGTAACCAGATCCGGGCCGCGCTCCCTCCGCCTCTCCTGCATTAACTCACATCACAGGCTGCAATCGTTTAAATCAGGGAGCGCCGGCTGAAAACCCCCTCCCACGCCACTGTTGTCACTGCACCAGTTCTGCAGCGGCTCATCTGTCCTGCAGCCCCTTTTTTGCACTCTCTGCTGCATTTCAGCCACGTGTCATCCAACGATACCCACTGTAAAAAAAAAAAAAAGTATTAAAAAGTCACCATTCTAGAGCCTTTCCATGTCATCGCTCCTCCTCATCCTCACGGCCTCCTCCTGCCCTGCGTGCGAGCAGGGAGCTATCTCTGGGACGAAGCAGGGAGGTGAGCGAAGGTGCTGCTGGCACCCACCCCGTCAGGGCAACAGGAAGGGCTTCTACAAATGCATCAGCAGCAAGAGGAAGACTAGGGAAAATGTTAGTCCTCTGCTGAACGGGGAGGATGCCCTGCTGGGGAGGATGCAGAGACGACGGTTACTAAAAGTCTTCATTGCCTCAGTCTGCACTGCTGAGGCTGGTCCCATGAACTGCTGAGCCTGGCGATGAGAGAGAACCAGGAGAGAGGAGGACTTTCCACTGGCCAAGGAGGGTTAGGGTAGGGATTGTTTAGGCAAACTGGGCACCCATAATCTATGGGCCTGGATCCGGTCAGCCTCACCTCCGTCCCTGGAACGGTGATGGAGCTCATCCTAGAGACCATCTCTAGGTATGTCAAGGAAAAGAAGGTGATCGGGAGCAGTGATCATGGATTCACCAAGGGAAAGTCCTGTCTGACGAACCTGAGAGGCTTCTACGAGGAGGTGACCGGCTGGATGCACGATGGGACAGCCATGGATGTTGTCACCTTGACTTCAGCAAGGCTTTTGGCACCATCTCCCATAACATCCACATGGGAAATCTCCGAAGTGCGGACTGGACGAGTGGATGGGGAGGTGGATTGAGGACTGGCTGGATGGCAGGGCCTGGAAGGTGCTGATAAATGCGGCCAAGTCCCGTTGGGGTCCAGTCCTGGCCCGGGGCTCCTCATCTTGTTCATCAGTGACTTGGACGAGGGCACAGAGGGCACCCAGCAAGTCTGCAGGTGACACCAGGCTGGGAGGAGCGGCCGACGCTCCCGAGGGCTGCGCTGCCGTTCAGAGGGACCTGGACACGACGGAGAGTTGGGCACAGAGGAACCTCCTGAGAGTCAACAAGGACAAGGGCAGGGCCCTGCGCCTGGGCAGGAATAACCCCAGGGACCCGCACGGATTAGGGGTTGCCCTGCTGGAAAGCAGCTCCGTGAGAGGGATTTGGGAGTCCTGGGTGGCACCAGGTTACCCAGGAAGCAGCAACGAGCCCTCGTGGCCAAGGAGGCCCATGGGCTCCTGGCTGCATCGGGAGCGTTGCCAGCGGGCGAGGGAGGGATCCTGCCCCTCTGCTCAGCCCTGGGAGGCACCTGGAGCACTGGGGGCAGCTCTGGGCTCCCCAGGACAAGAGGGACCTGGAGCTGCTGGAGAGGGGCCAGCGCAGGGCCACGAAGATGGTGAAGGGGCTGGAGCAGCCGTGGGATGGGGAAGGACTGAGCGAGCAGGGCCTGGAGGAGAGGGGACGGAGGGGACCTGATCAACGTGTGCGAGTACCGAGGGGAGGATGCAGGGAGGACGGGGCCAGGCTCTGCTCGGTGCTGCCGCTGCCAGGACCAGGGGGAACGGCACGGGCTGAACCCCAGGCAGCTCCATGTCCGTGTGAGGAAGAACTTCCTTGGTGTGAGGGTGCCCGAGCCCTGGCACAGGCTGCCCAGAGAGGCTGTGGAGGCTCCTGCTCTGGAGATCTCCAACCCGCCTGGATGCGCCCGGGTGCCCCGTGCTCTGGGTGTCCCTGCTGGAGCCGGGGCTGCACTGGGGGGTCCCTGGAGGGCCCTGCCAGCCCCAGCCCTTCCAGCCTCAGCTTTTCTGGGATTCCGGGATCTGCCTCCCTCCCTCCTTCCCCCATCTCCCCTCAGCTTCTCCACGGCCACCGCCCTGCGGCGGCCCCGCCCCCCGCGCCGCACCCTACCCCGCTGCCCTGTCCCCGCGGCGCCGCCTCAGCGCCGCCCGCCGCGCGCCCGCCCCTCGGCCGCCCGCGCTCGCGCCCATTGGCTGGGGCGCGGGCGCGGCGCGGCGCCATTGGCTGCGCGGCCGCGAGCCCGCCCGCGGCGCCAGCACACTAGTGCGCTCGGCGTGAGGCCAGCGGCCGCTCCGCGCCCTCCTCCTCCTCCTCCCCGGCCGGGCCCGCAGGGGAGAGCGACACTCGCCAGGCGGCTGCGTCCCGGCGTCCCGGCGGCGGCCCCTCCGCCTCCGGTAAGGGCCCGGCGGGCCGGGGGGGCGCGCGGCGGGGCGGCGGGCCGCGCCGGGGGGGGCGCTTTGTGCCTCGCTGCTTTATAAGGGCAGCGGCGGGCTCGGGCGTGGTGGCCGCGCGGCCGGGCCCTGTCGCGCTCACGGGGCCGCTGCGGGGCCCGCGCGGCCCCGGAGGCCGCCCCAGGACCCCGGAGGCCGCCCAAGGGCCCCGGCCCGCTCGGCGGGGCCGCCGTGTCGCGACCCCCGCGCCGAGCGCGGCCCCGGGCGGGCGGCGGGGGCGGCGGCCGCTCCTCGGTTTGTTTCTCTAGCAGCTCTGCCCAGGCCGCTGCTCACCTCTTTTATCCCCGCCAAGTGCGGCCTGAGCCCATGTCCTTACTGTCCAGAAGAATCAAATCGTTTCTTTCGGCCCTTTTTTGCGGGGGGTGGGGCCGGCGGACTTTCCCGAAGTTGCATTTCCTCGCTCCGCAGGGCCCCGCTGCTCCTCGCAGTTCCCGCAGTCCCCGCGGTTTATCAGGGCTGGACAATGTCGCGCCGCTCCGGCCGCTTCCCTCTGCCCGTGCTCCTCGTGCCGCCGCCATCGCTTCCCTCGGCACCGCGCTGGAGCGCCGTTCGCTTCCCTGTGTCCCAGCGTGGCGCTTCCAGCCGCCGGCGTGTCGTGAAGCAGCTCGATAACTTTGCCTTTATTCGAAAAGGAGCTGGAATGCGGCGCTGGTGAAAGGAGCGGAACGGGAGCTGTGTGTCGTGGCAGGAGCAACCACCTGTCCCAGCCAGCTTTGCTGTGTCAGAGCTGCTTGAACTTTTCCCACGTGCTCCCCGTGGGAGCTGGGGATGCTTCTGATTATCCTTCCAGGTGCCTTTTGGAGCATTCCCGAGTCTTTGCTGTGCCTGGAGCAGAACAAATCGATGGTTCAGCTTGTAAAGTAGTCTCTGAGGCGCTGTTGCGGTAGCATCCTCCTCCTCCATCTTCTGTTTTCTTTGGATAACAACTGTGTTCTTGGTGGCCCGAAACAAGCACAGAGGTAGAATAGTTGATCTGCTTGGGAGGTGACACTGAGGTTGTTCGGTATGTCACCACAGAGATGGCGCGAGGGCTGCATGACTTGATGCCCATGACTCTGCACGTCTGGCTAGGCCAAAGGCTCGCCCCTGGATCATCCCGCCCCCAATCCTGAGCGATATTAGGGGAGGATTAAGTCACTGTCATCTTCCAGGAATAAAAAGAAGCCTTTTGGTAGCACGCGCTGGGGCTTTCGTACCCGCCTTTATCGCAGTGACAGAGTTTCGCTGGCTTTTGGGCAGCAGGTGGTCCCGCAGGGTGACTCGAGGGCTCCCTGCGGAGCGCCCGGAGCGGCTCCGCGCCGGGAAGCGCCGATCCGAGGGCGTCCGCGCTGTCCCGCGGGACGCTCTGGGCTTTGTGAGCTGTGCCTTGTTGCGGGCGAGGGCATCCTTACAACCCTTGCCCTCCGCGTTGTCGGCCCCGGTTGCGGGCACCGAGGAAGGAGCGGGAGGTGAGTAAGGCAGGATGAGCTCTGGGATAGGCTCCAGGCTGGGCCTGAGCCCCTTGGAGGCGGCAGCGCTGCCCCCGGAGTACCTGCCCGTGCCGCGCTTGCTCCCCGAGCTTCCAGGGACACCTCCTGGCTAAGGTCAGGCTTAAATCCTTCGGATTGTGGCACTAAGTTAAGAGACAAGCTCCAGACACCTGGATCGGCAGAAACGCAAAGGAAACGGGAGCAATTCCGGGTTGCTAAAGGGGCCGCTGGGCAGAGCGCGTGGAGGGGGGCATGGCTGGATTTCCATTCCTAAGCCTGTTTTCCAAAGTCTGGATCCTTGGTTTAAACAATTGAATTGCATATTCTCTGTGGTGCTTGTGAAAGGGCTGACGCAGCCTTAATTCCAGTGAATAGGGCTGTAATTATAGCCGAGGTCCAGCGCCCGTGGTGTTTTAGTGGTTACCTCGCTTCCCTGGATAAATGAATCCGAGCTATTAGATCAGATGGAGCTGCTAGCAGAGGTCAGGCCTAGTTTTAATTTGGACCCATCACTATTAGCAGGGCGGGGTGGAAAGAGAAATCTCTGGCTTGTTCTCGCTCTAGTTTATTCTTTTTTAGTCTTCCTTCTGTTTTCTAAACTCTTTATCTCTATCTCTAGCTAATTAGACGGTGCTTAACCTATTTGTCACTGCGCGGGGCCCTGATGTGCAGATTTCCAAACCCTGCTCTATGCCAAGCCGATGACTAAGGGCAACCGCTGCTCAGACAGTATAAATCTGTCGAGAGCAGTTCAAACTAATTACAACTCAAACGAAAGCGAGGCTTACTTAAAAGCCAGGGTAACGTATAACTATATCTTGCTGTAGTCCAGAGCATCCCGAATAATTTATTTTGCTAGTTAAGATGTAGCCTGGGAGATAAAATTTGAATCTCCTCCCCTGGGAATGGGAGTTCAAGGTGTGTTACTCATCTCGCTGTTGCCGTCTGATTGTAGGTGGCAGGGTTGTCTTGTGGATGTGTCTGGAGTCTCCGAGGAAAACGTATAGAAATGAATATTGCTTTGAATGGCAGATTACTTCCTGCAGCTTCATGTGCACCTCCTACCCCCGCCTAAAACAGATGGCTAGATTTGTGTTTATTTTTGCGTAGTCAAATATCCACGTACCTGGCTTTCCCCATGACTTAGCAGTGCTGTTGAACTGCTTTATTTTGTTTGTCTTTCTGTTTTGCCTTTTCCCTCGCGGGCAACCTAAATTGCACTTGGCCGTAGATCAGAGACGCGCAGGGGTCAGTGATTGCGGCAGGGAGCCCTCGTCACCGTCACCTACCGAAGGAGGCCGAAGGCTCCTGGGCTCACGTTCCGGGGTAGGCGCCGCTTCTCCAGGCGGGCCCTGGCCTTGCTCGCGCCGAGCCGCTCCTCCGGAGCCAGTTCCATGGCTTGGTGATTTGCACATATACAGGAATTTGGTGGTGGGAAGGAAAGGTCAGGGAAATCATCTGCTGTGGCTCTGAGGCGAATCTGGACTTGGTAGCGAGATGAATAAAACATTTTTGGCTCGCACTAGCACCCTATGTGGATTTTGGGGGACGCTGCTTATACGGTTTTTGAAATGTAAATGTTAGAAACTAATGAATTTTTTGGTATTAAAACTGGCCTGTTCTGGAATTCTAACCTGAAAAATTTTGGGCGCAGAGGCTAGTGTGTTTCTTAGATAGTATTTGAGCTCCATCATGTTTGTCTTTTTAATGTATCAGAATAGAGTTAGGGGTTACTGGCAAGGGGGAAAAAATCAAAGCCCCTATTCCCAAATGGGCTTAATCTTCGTCATGCCCCGAGCGAGCTGGGGATTGTGTCGCACGCCTGCGTTCTGCCAACGTCGCTGTATTTGGCAGCAGAGGGTTTGTGGTTGTTCTAGAAAACCTGTGAATCGCTGTGTTAATGGGGAGGGCAAATCTACTCCTCAGATTAAAAAATAAAAATGGATGAATGACTCTGTATTCGCCCTCATAATGCCCATTCTTCCCTTTGGATGCCACTGGCAGTGGGAGGGCGGCGGGTTATTTGCCGGGCTGCTGAATTTGCACCGCGGCGGGGAGGAAGGGTTGGATTCCTCCCCCGTACCGGCAGCTCCTTCTCGCTGCTCCTTTGGGCCGGCTCGGAGCTCTCGGGAGTTCTCTCCCTGCTTGGTAGCCAGTTTAGTCGCTCTCCTGAGGAATAACAAGGTCTTAACCCTGCAATAGGGCTAGTCACGGCCGCCTGGTGAGGGGGGATTCTCGTGCCGTAACCCAGGCAGATTCTGTAATGCAGCAGCCCCTACGTGAGCTGTCCTTTAGAAACCCTTTCCGTAAAGAGGTCCCTCCTGTGGAGCAAAGGGAGTTTCGGCGCTCGCCGGCCGCGCTGGTGTGCGGGCAGGAAGCAGGGTGAGCGGGCGTCCCCGCGCGGGTGACGTGACACCAGGGCGCCAGCCCGGATTAAAGGGGCTGAGCAGCTCCCCTGTGCCCCTCCTGGCTCCGCAGGGCTCGCGGGTGGCCGCAGGAGGCTCCTAGGAGGAGCAGGGAGTTAATCACAGCCATTAGCATGATTAGCATCCTGATTAAGCCTGTGTCACTTGCTCCCATTCTCCACCTACACCCGGCCCCTTTTACCCAGCACGTTTAGGAGTGCGAGGCCTGTGGGGATGCGAGCCCCAAAGCCAATGGGCGCTCGCTGGGCTCCCCGTGGATGTGTTCTCCGGGCTCCAAGGCCCAGGGGCGCTCGCTGGGCTCCCCGTGGATGTGTTCTCCGGGCTCCAAGGCCCAGGGGCGCTCGCTGGGCTCCCCGTGGATGTGTTCTCCGGGTTCCAAGGCCCAGGGGCGCTCGCTGGGCTCCCCGTGGATGTGTTCTCCGGGCTCCAAGGCCCAGGGGCGCTCGCTGGGCTCCCCGTGGATGTGTTCTCCAGGTGGCTCCAAAGCCAATGGGTGCTCGCTGGGCTCCCCGTGGATGTGTTCTCCAGGTGGCTGCGTTGCTGCCGTGAACATACAGGTTTATTAAGGAGCTGTTTGCAGGTCAATCCCAGGCAGGATCGCAGGGAATGCGGCCGAGCACCAGGTAGGCTCGTTGTGCTGGTCAGGCCGGTGCTCGCGTTCCCCGTGCAGTCCCGGCAGCCCAATTTGAATGTCCCCATCCATAGTTGCTGCTGGATTGGCAGCATCTTCGTGCTCCGGTTGGATTGGTGCTCCCTGGACTTAATGGGAAGAGCCAGCAGGGCCGGGAGGGTGAGTCACCACGGGTGTCACCCGCAGCAAGATGCCCGGGTCGGTCGCAGCCCTTCCCAAAGGCCCCGGGGCTGCAGCAAGCCCCCTGCGAGGGGGGTTGTTCTGTAACTCTTTGTTGGGAAGCTCTCCCTTCCGAGCGCCGGCGCGGGCCCGCGTTCCGGGCGCGCTGAGCTCATGGCCCGCGCGCATTCCTGCCGGCAGTGAGTCACCCCCGCGGCGCCGCGCGGCCCGCGCAGCGCGGCCAGGAGAGCCCTCAGCAGCTGCTCAGGGGGTTTGCGCCGGCTGCAGGAGGGACTCGCCGAGTGCCGCAGCGTCACCTCGGCTCCTACCTGCCAGCGCGCCCGCTTCCCTCCCTGCCCTGCACTCCTGTGTGAACCCCGTGTCCCCAAACCGAGGACTTTCTTGTACATCTGCATGTGTCAATTGCTGCTTGTAATGCTAAAAATCCCGGGAAGGGGAGCAGAAACCCACCTTGACTCTATTTTTTTAAACTTCCTTTGCCTCTTCCCTCTGTTTCGACTAATGTATCACCAGCTGCTCGTGTTTATAGGGGTATGTGTGACCGTAGCTCTGCCACGGGCACTGCGGCCGTTTGTCCTCCAGGAGCTTGGGGCTGAGCACTTAGTGCCACTAAGACTTTTTCCCCCCTTTTCTGCAGCTGAACGTGTTGGCGGCCGCGTCCCCTCCCGCGTTGCCCGCTGTAACGCTCTTGTTATGTCAACACAGCTATTTGTGGCCGGGGCTGCAAAATGGGTCAGCGATCAGGTGGGATTTCTGGAGCTAATTTTAGGAGCTGAATCAGTTCCATTAGACAGGAGGTAAGAAGGGAGCAGTTATGGAAGGAGAGGCCAAGAATACGTCAAACCGGCTCTGTGGTGCTGCAGAAAAGGTGCTGGAGAAGCGCTGCCCGGGCCATGGTGGAAAGAGCCCTGCAGAGCACCAAGGCCTCCCAAAACAAAGCCAGCAGGGCCAGGCAGAAAGCAAGAGAAAGCTGAGGGTTACGGGAGTCCCTGCAGTCCCTCCCGGGGGATGCCGTGTATCAGCAGAGATAGGGAGCTTAATCCTGTTGTTGTTTCTTCTTTCCCTTCTCTCATCTCCTTCCAGGCCCCAGGAATAATCTGCTTCTCTTAATCGGCCTCGCAGGGCTTGCTCCTCTCTTGCTGTTCTCTTGCATGCGGCGCTGCTCCTGAAGGCCTGGAAGCCCCGAGGGAATCCCGGCGGTTTCCCGAGCTGCGGGCCCTGGCGGCAGCTGGACCCGCGGACGCGGCGGGAGCAAGGACGAGCTCCCCGGCAAAGCGAGTCCCGGCCCCTTCGTGCCTGCAGCGCTTGCCCTTTTGGGTCGTAAAAGGAAAGCAGGGGACAAAGATGTCAGGGGCTGCATGATCTGGGCTTCTGGCTCAGCAGGAGCTGTGAATTTTGGAGTTACTTGCACACGCTGTGGTACCTTAATGCTTTACGTGGAGCATCCAGGAAAGGTCTTGGTTGGCTGTGGATTCTCAGCTTCGGAAAGGTTGCTGTGCTCATGGCCTCGTCTGTGCTGGGCCCTTCCTCCTGCGCCTGAGAGGGGCAGATGGGGCCTGTGGAAAGGAACCCGGGCTGCAAATGGGACACGAAAAGGGGGTTCTTGTCCTGGAGGCGCCGCCGCTTGCGCTCCGTGCGGGGCTTTTGGGCTACAGCAGGAACACTAAGGACAGGCCTGCATCCATGCGCAGGGCTGGGGGTTTGTTTCCAGCTAGGCTTTTGGGCAAAATGAGTGGCTTTTTTTTCCTTTCCTTTTGGCCATTGGGATTTGAACAGATCACACAGGGCAATAGGATCAAGTGTCACATTGGGGATTACATATTTGTCCTGCGCTGACCCTCTTAGTAGCTTGCCTTGGTGTAATTGGTGAATGACTGCCTGGATTTATGGGGTTGTGTATCTGTATTAGCAGGGTTTGATTTAACCCCAGCTTATTTGCTTGAGTGCCAACCTAATTTCAGACTGTGAATTCTCTTCTTAAGGAAAAACCCTACAATTTGCCTGAGAATTCCGCTCCTTCCGTCCCGTCCTGCTCTTGGCACCGGTCTGGGCGGGACGCGCGTCTGCCTGCTGCTTCCCTCCATCTCCTGCTCCTGCCTCCCCAGTCCCAGCTGCGGGACAGGCGGTGGGGCGGGCTGGGGCTTTTCCTTCCCCTGCAGAGGGTTTGGAGGAGGCGGGTCGAGGGCTGCGCGCGGGGAGTGTCACAGCGCGCCGAGATCGGCGCATCCGGCCGCGCCGCCGCGGAGCTCTCCCTCGGGGCCTGGCTTCCTGTGACAAGGCGAGATTTCCTTTACAGGGAGCTGGCCCGAGAGCGGCACCGGGACGGGCGGAAAGGCTTTGGGACGGGAGTCCTGCTCCGGGCTGAGCCGGGAGCGCGGGCGGGAGCTGCCGCGGCGAGGGGCTGATGGAGAGACCGCGGCTCCCTTCATCCTGCGGGAGGATTGCTCCTTGTTCCCCTGCACGTTCCCGGTGCCAGCCTGCGCGGAGAGGCCGCAGCTCCCTTCATCCTGCGGGAGGATTGCTCCTTGTTCCCGTGCACGTTCCCTGTGCCAGCCTGGATGGAGAGGCTGCAGCTCCCTGCCCTCCTGCGGGAGGATTGCTCCTTGTTCCCGTGCACGTTCCCGGTGCCAGCCTGGATGGAGAGGCTGCAGCTCCCTGCCCTCCTGCGGGAGGATTGCTCCTTGTTCCCATGCACGTTCCCGGTGCCAGCCTGCCCGGAGAGGCCGCAGCTCCCTGCCCTCCTGCGGGAGGATTGCTCCTTGTTCCCATGCACGTTCCCGGTGCCAGCCTGCCCGGAGAGGCCGCAGCTCCCTTCATCCTGCGGGAGGATTGCTCCTTGTTCCCGTGCACGCTCCATGCACCAGCTTTGGCTTCCGAGTCACGGTGTCTTGCCCTTCTTTTGACTTGCATGTTGAGTATTTTTATTCTTAATCACTTCTCTTTTTTTACGGGGGAATTCCTTCCTTTCAGCTGCACTTTGTCCCTTGCTTGTGGAGCTTTCTTGAAGAGAACAGTGCAAGGGCCAGAACAGCCTTTTGGTGCTGTTGGTAGGGCAGTGATACCTATGTGAATGTATGTGTACACATCTACTTCTGTAAAATCTATGTATGCCTCTTTAAGGGCTTTAACATTGATGATTAATTCCAGATATTCACACTTTATTGAGTAATGAGATCACTCTCGTTTGTTCCTTATGTTTTCCTGTGTTTCTCTCGCTGTACCTACGAGGGAGCAGAACTAACGTCTTCCCCTTCCTCTGCGGCGGGCTCGGTTTGTCTTCCCCAGTATATAATTTATGTGCAGTCCTGCTTTCTCGGCGGCCAAATGTGCTGACGGTGCCTGCAGTATTTCCCCGATGAAATCTTTTGGCAAACTTCGCCTCTTCCAACGTGGTTTTGAGGCGCTGATGTAATCAAACGGCTGAGCGCGGCGCGGGCGTCCGATCCCCCAGCGCAGAGCTGGCTCCTGCGGCGTGCGGGGCCCCGCGCTCCTCCCGCCGGCTCCCCGGGGCCGCGTGTTCCTTGGCGCTTGGCGTGTGGCCTCGTTGCAGGAACGGGTGAATCTGGGGGCCCGGGGCTCCATGGAGAGGGATTGTGCCTCGGGAGCGAGGGGACGCGCGCTCAGCCCGAGCAGCCTTCCGATGCACAACGGGGACGCAGGACGAGCTCGGGTGTCGTAACGGGGACGCAGGGCGAGCTCGGGTATCGTAGCAGCACCTGTGTGCGCTAGGTGAGGGTTGCTCTGGCTTTTCCACCTCTTCATGCTAAATTTTTAACCTGTGTAATGATACTGTAGGTCCTCCAACGCCCTTGTTTTGTGGCTGAACTGTTTGAACTCCCCGGTTAAAGCTGACGGGCGCTCGCTCCCGTAAGCAGGCGGCGGAAGCCCCGGCCGTCGCCAGGCGCTAGCGAGGACGTCCCGGCACGTCCCTGCGCTCTTCCCCGGCCTTCCCTTCGCAGCGGCTCTGGCGGTGCCGGCGGGGCCGCACGGCCTCTCCCAAGGCCGCCCGCGATAAGGAGCAGCCTCCGCGTGTGGGAGGCGGCCGCAGCGCCGCTCCCGCCGGCCCGGCCCGTTCCGCCCGCTGCTCCTCAAGGCTGCGCGTCCCGGCGCTGTTTTGTCTTTCCCGGGAGCGGCGCTCCCGCGCGTTGCGCTCCTCGGGGCGCTCCGGAGGCTCCGCAGCTCCGCGTTGGAGCCGCTGTCTCGGCCGGCGACGCTCCCTTGTCCTGCTGCGACCGGAGGAAGCTGCAGCCGCGCGGCCCTGCTCAAAGGTCTTCCCTAGCGCTACGGAGCGCGGGAGCCGCCAGCTTCGGTTCCAGCTCCGCGTGGCGCTGTTCCGGAGACGCAGGCCGGGAACGGTGTGCGCTGGGGCGAGCGGCAGGGCTGCGGGTCTGCCCGTGTCTGTGGGGTGTGCGGGGCGCCCATGGGCTTTGGGGTTATCTGCAGCTGCCCTCTTGGTTCTCTCTATCTCAGCGATTGGCCTTTTCCTGCGTGACTCCTGCTGGATGGCTCCTAACTCTCTAGAAATGATGATCGTTAAGTCCCAGCAGGTCGCGGTGCCGCTGGCCGCACCGCTAAAGGCTGCTTTGGGTTTCCCTTGGCACCCTGCGGGCGGCTCGCTCCTTCCCCCTGGCCGGGGCCTGGAGACGGGCGCCGGAGCAGGGTCGGGACGAGGCTCGGGTGGGCACAGGCCGCCGGGGTGCCCTGGGCTGTCCCGTTACCCAGCGAGCGTCTCGCGTGGGCCCTGGGCATGCGGCCTGCAGCAGAGCCGAAGCGGGAGAGGCCGGAGCGCGCGGCCTCGCTGGGCTCCCGGAGCCGCCGCTGCTCGTGCCCGCTCGGCCGCTCCTGGCGTGTGGGCCCCGCTCCTCACCAGCCGGTAGGGAAGGTGCCGCGTGGTGCCGGCCGCGCTGGAGGCCGCGCTCGCACAGGGGAGCATTGGTGCCGCCGCGGAGCTCGGGGCACGCGCCGTCCCGGCATTGGCACCGCCCCGCGTTGGCTCCGTTTCCTCGCACTGAGCTGTTCGGTGAACTCAAACTCCTCCAGCCTGAGCTTTGGGAGCTCAAGGTTGCGTTTTGGACTTTTCCTTTAAAGAAAGCCAACACGGGCGTTTCCTCCTTTTTTCTCAGCATTCACTTGCCTTTCCCCAGATTTGTGCTTTTTGGAGGCTGTTCTTGTTGCTGGTGCTTCAAGGAGGACGCGCTGGACCGTGGCAGCCTCCTCCCCGCGTGGCTCCGAGGCCCCTTTGGGCGTCTCGGGGTCTTTTCCCCCCGTGCAAAGCCGGGCTGAGGGCTGTCATGGTGTCTCCAGCATCGTGGCTTTTCTTTAAAGCACCAAGAGAAGCAAAAAAAACCCGGCCCAGACCCTCTGATATGAGGAGCGAGACGTCCACGTGCTTAGCGCGATTCTAATCGCGTGGTTGGAAGGTGTGAAAGGTCTTCTCGGCTTTCTAGATCCAAAGCAGCAGAAACTCCACACCCAAAGGCTCGCAGGAGCCGCAGGGCCGTGCGAACGCGGCCCTTTCCATGAGCTCCTGGCGTGCAGGAACGGGGCCGGGTCGGGATGCAGCCGTGGCGGCTCCGTGCGCTCCGGCCTCCCGCCGGCACGTGCTGCCTTGTGCCCCGGTCCTGCTCCATGTGCGCGGCGGGAGGCAAAACCCCCTGCAAATATTGGTACTTTGGTAAGTGAAGTGCTGGCAACTGTAAAAATAACAGGGTTATTTAGGAGGCAGAGCTTTACACTAATCTCCCTTGATTTGGGTTTTGGCCTGCAGCCTTGCTGGAAGAGTTCATTGATAATTTTAGAAGTGTAACAGCAAGTCGCTGTTGGGTCTGTCTCCTAGTTAATATTTTGCTAATATTTTGCTCCCTGTTTCAGGGAGATTCTGCCTTAATCGCTCTTCTGCAGCTGTAAATAAACGTCCAAAGGATTCACGGGGAGGTTGGGTGCGTTTGCTTTCATTTCGCTGGGCTTGCTCTCTGCTTTAAGGCCAGCTGTTACTTTTTGCTGCCCCTGTCCATGTGCTGCAGCTCAAAGCAGGCGTTGAAGCTGCGTGTGAACTGCTGCTGCGTGTTCTCCTGGCTCCTCGGCTCTCCAACCCGTGTGGAAACAAGAGGGATCTAACACTTCTGCTGCTCTAAAGGGCAAAGCGAAATGCAGAGCGAAACGCAGCAATCTGAGCCCGGAGGACCGTTCTCTGCCTCGGTCGTGCAGCCGCTTCAGTTCGTGTCCTGTTCCTCCTGCCCGCTGTTTAGTTACGTAGCTGAGAGCGGTGTCTCGTGGCCCGTGCGCAGGTGACACAAATGTCCCCAGGTAGGGTGGCACATGGAGGTGGGCGAGACGGGCTTGGCTGGGCCTGGCCAAGGTGCCAGGCGGGTAACGCGCTGGGCTCAGGGCTGCCCCTGCTGCCCCTTCTCCCCTTCCGCCCATGGAACGGCTCCGCTCCGCTCGCCGGCTCTCATTCCAGGCGGGAATCGTGGCGCTGGCGCTGGGAGATGAGCAACAGGAGAGCGGCTGCTCCCTGCGGCTCCCGGCACCGCCCCGAGCTCTTCCCTCGGGATGACGGAATGGGAGCGATCCCAGTAACGTGCGGAGGAAAACGGGCTCCGCTGGCAGCGCGTGCTGCCCTGGCCTGGCCGGCTGCGTCGGGAGCCGCGTCCCGCTCCGGCCGGTGCACGGAGGGAGGCTCCATGGCAGCAGGAGGGCAGCGGGGCTCGAGGGCTGCCGCGGCCTTTGGCATCCGGCTCTGATCTGGTCCCTCGGGACAGTGACGTTGTGTGGGTGCAGTGTCCTCGCTCGTATCCCCACAAACGCGTCCTCCGAGAGCCCGGAGAACGTAACCGTGTTGCGAGGGCTCTTTGCCTGTAGTAGTGTTAGAATCGGTCTTGAGCGGCTGTTCGGTTTTCACTCGTCCCTTCTAACCTCGCTGCTGTAGCAAGGCCGGCCCTGTGCCGTGCTCTGTGTGTCCCTGCTGGAGCAGCGCGTGGACTAGACCATGTCCAGAGCTCCCTTCCAGCCTCAGCCGTCCTGGGATTCTGTACAGGATCCCTGCGGCCTGAAACGCGGTGCTGCTGGTAGAGCCGCAGCTGTGCCGCGGCCTGTGCTGCAGCTCCAGGATGCGGCGGCACCGGGAGCGCCACGGGGTGCCGATTCCGGAGCGGCACTGGGAGCGCCGCGGCTCCTCGCCGTGGTGTGGAGCGGCCCGCGGCACCGGGAGCGCCGCGGCTCCTCGCCATGGTGCGGAGCGGCCCGCGGCACCGGGAGCGCCGCGGCTCATCGGGGTGGTGCGGAGCGGCCCGCGGCACCGGGAGCGCCGTGTCTCATCGCCGTGGTGCAGAGCAGCCCGCAGCACCGCGCGGCTCCACGTGCTCGGTGGCTCTGGCCGCGCTGGGGCCTTGGCGCCTCCGCGCCGGCGCTCTCCGCTGCAGGGAGCTCGGCGGCCTCGGGGACGCGTGGAGCAGCCGCGGTGTGTTGCGGATTTGGGGTGGCGCGAGCGGTGAAGAGCAGTGATTCCAAGCAGCGGCTGCGTGGGTTTGTTTTGATTTCCGTGGGTTGTTTTCGTGTTTTGCTTTGGTTTTCCTTCCCTCCTTCCTCCTGCTGCCTCTCTCGCAGGCAGAGAGGCTCCGTGCGCGCACCGCACCTCCCCGTTTGGGCACGGCGTGTGCCGCGTTGCCTTCCGCTCCCTCCCGCGGCTAAAAGGGACTTGGCTCTAGGTGCCGTCCTGGCTGCCCCGTGGCTAAAAGGGACTTGGCTCCAGGCGCCGTCCCGGCCGCCCCGTGGCTCGGAGGTGGCCCCGGCCGGAGCGCAGCGTGCCGGGGACGAGGACGAGGCGGATCTGCGCCCGCCTTCCAGGCCAGCTGCCCGCCGCAGCTCCGGGAGCCGCCGCTGCGGAGGCGCCTTAGGGGTCCCCGAACGGCGCGCGGAGCCCTCTGCTCCCCGCAGCGTCCCGTGTCCGGCCCGGGATCGAGGCGGCGGAGGGTCTCCGTGGAGCGTGCCGAGGGGAGGGACGGCCGTGCAGGAGCGTGGAGGTTCCTGGGGGCCAGGCGCTTCTCCGGCCGCCGAAGTGGCGGCGTTTGCGTGTTGTGGCCCTTCCCATGAGCTGCTTCCACGAGGCCGAATCCGTCTCCCGAAAACACTGCTGCCCGCGAGCCCTGGAGCAGCGTGAGGGCAGCGCAGCGCAGGCCGCGGCGGATGGCTCCGTGTTGGGGTTTGTTGTGGAAACGCGTGGCCTTCAGCCGGAGCGGCTCGGCGGGCTGCTTACATAAAGAGCAAGCAGGTCTTAAAATACATCGCCGCAAACACGGGCTCGTCCTGGTCCCGCTCACCTTCCCGAGCGGCGGCCTTGGCCGCCTGCTGTTTGGAAGATGTGATTTTAATACCGTGCACCGCTCCCCCGAGGTTAAACGGTAAGATGAAGATTGAAGCTGAGCACTTGCAACGCACGGGTCACTCAACCCGTCAGAGCCATTTGCTCAGACGCTGACATTTGTTTACTTGGCGCGCGCCGGGCATGGGAATTGTCTCTAAATAAATGACCTTTTTGGACGCAGCCGTCTCCTGTAAGAATAGCAGCAGGAACCTGTGGGGGCTTTGGAGCTGCGGTGCCGCCCCGGCTGCCGCTCCACGGAGGAACCCGGTGGGTTTCTCGGGTCTCGTTTTGTCCCCCCGCCGCAAGCACTTGGTGCTGAAGCCTTCTGGATTCGGGCAGGGACACGTGGGTGAAGTAGCCACATCCGAGCTCAAGTCGCAGCCAAATGACCCGTTAACAAACGCTGGAACTTCAAGGGACACCTCCTGTTCTGCACGTGGGCCGTTTACCTTGCAGATCACAGCGGCCTGGTGGTTTATTTCTCCTAAGGAGAGCGAAGTCCCGTAGCAGCGTCTGCGCGTGGGGAGGCGAGCAGAGGACGCTGGCCCGTGCAGGAGGCGGCTGTTGTGTGCGAGGAGCTTCCTGCGGTTCCGAAGGGTCACACTTGGCTGCCCTTGCCAACATACGTAGGTTTAAGTCTCATGAATTTCCACGCGTTCTTGCAGCAGGGGCGCCTCGGCAGGGTCCCGGTTCCTATCCCGTAGTCAGTGGCTTTAAAACTCGGCCTGCGGTGCCTCGTCATGGCCAAGACGCCTCCTGCGCCCCGGGGCCGGGGGAATCCGGGCTCTTTCTCGCTCGCCCCGCCGGTGCGTGGAGTGTCTGCAGTGTGGAACGTGCCCGGCTGCTTTTGGCACCGGCTGCTTCGCTCCACAAGCTGCGTGTGATGTGAAAGCGGGGGAACGAGCGGGGACGCAGACTTTGCTTTGGCGGCGAGAGGGCTCTCGAGGCTCCTCCTGTGCCGCCGGGAGCGGTGCGGACGGCCGCGCTCTCGGGATCATCCCGACAGGCTCCGCACGGCGCCCGCCGCCTCTTGTGGCCCCTGGGAGCAGGGGGAAGTGGCGCTCGGGGACTTGCCGGCACCGGCAGCGCTCCTGCGTGCTGTGCTTGGCCACCACCACGAGAGCCTTGGCCACGGCTCGAGCCGTGTTCGTGCTGGCTGCCCCGCTCTGCGGAGCAGGAGCTGACGGTGGGAACGCAGCCTTGTCCCGTCCGGGAATGGGGCACTAAATAACTGCACTGCAAAGCGTCAGAGCTGCCAGAGCAGCTGCTGCGCGACGGGAGAGGTGCAAGAGGGTCTTGGTGGGCCTTGTCTTCTCCTTTTGCTGATTTGTGGGAGGGATGTTAAAGCAGGGGCTTAATTCCATTTGTTTTTGCGGTGCCTAAAGCATGCATACGAGCAAGCCTGTAATGATGACTCTCCCTTAAAAGAAGTCATTAAAAAATCCAGCTTTTCCCCAAAGAGTCGCAGGCTGCGTGCTGGGTAACGCTGTCCGAGCCGCGCGCAGGGCTGTGCTCCGACGAACACCGTGCCTGGAGCCATCAGGGATCCATGTGGGCTCGGTGTATCAGCAGGATCATCGCTCTTCCTCCGGGTCTGCGTGGCCTGGCAGCTCCTTTGGCCTCCTGGCTCTCCAGCTGTGGACACGCAGCCTGTGCTCTTGCCCACATCACTTCTTTGGTGGAGCTTCCGTGCAAGCTGTTTTCTCCTTGCTCTTTCCCGCCGAGGACATTGACAACGTGGGTTTGTTTGGGGCGCATCTGCTTTTCCCTCGTCGCCGTTTCTGTTTGTTTTACATGTACATGTGAGAGCCTTGCTGGGAGCAGGCCCTGGTGTCTGTGGGCACCGCGCAGGGCACGTCGGGCCCCTTTGCAGCCCTCTTGGCACGCGTTGGCCTCGGTGCCTGCGGCCGCCCTGCGCACGTGCTGCAGGACAGCTTGGGCCTTCCCGAGGACCTCCTGGAAGCTGCTGGTTGGCCCTGGGCCTTCGGAGATCCCCGCGGCGCCCTTCCCATTTCCTGGAAGTGAAGGACAGCTGCCCTCTTTGCCATCGAAGCCCTGTATTTTCCCCGGGCTCCCGGGAGCTGCTTGGGAAGCGCAAGCCCTTGGCTTTCCCGAGGAGCCCCCCGAGCCTTGGGATTGGTGGCACTTCCCGTTGCCACGAAGGGAGGCCAAACCCGGGGCTTTCCTCGTGCCTGGGAGCAGCAGCCCTGCCAGCGACGAGCCCCATGGTGCCACATGTCCCCCTGCCTCGCGTGCTGTCCCTGCTTGTGGGTTCCATGCATGGAGCCCATGGAGCCCGGCACGTCCCCCTGCCTTGTGTGCTGTCCCCTCTCATGGAGCCTGGCCTGTCCCCCGCGCCTTGCGTGCCGTCCCCGCTCGTGGGCTCTGTTCGTGGAGCCCGGCACATCCCCCGCGCCTTGCGTGCCGTCCCCGCTCGCGCGCTCCGCGTGCACATACATATTTCACGCGGGGAGGTATTTAAAGCAGAGCCCTGTAAATAAAGCATGAAGGGCGAGAGCCGGCAGGAGTTTCAAGACTGAGTAGTTCTCTCTCCCGGGATGCGGGAAGGCGGCTGCTTCTGTGCCCTGTCCGCGCAGCCGTGCGGGGTTGTGGGGCCACGAGAGCGTCCGTGGGGGGACCCGGCGTGTCCCTCCTCGCTCCCATCCTGCTCGCTCCCATCACGGAGCACCGGGATGAGCCCGGCACCCCGCAGCGGGGCAGGGGCTGCGGAGCCGGGGCCCGGGCAGCGAGCGCGTCCCCGGGATGCTCCTGCGGGCCAGGCAGCAGTCGCGCTAACGCAGCGCCCTTGCGATATGGCCTAGGCAGCGCGGAGAGTTGTTTCGTGCAATAAAGATTTCCTCTTAATTCTGTGTGTTTCCACTCGCCAGCAGCTCGGTAAACCGCGTGGCTGGAGCCCTGCTCGGTTTGGTAGTGGATGGACACAGGTGACGTCCGTGGGAGCCGTTGTTCCTGAGGGCTCTGCGAGGCTGGAAGGATTGCTTTGGGGGGATTTTTTGGTTTTTGGGGTTTTCTTGCTTCTTGATGAAGAGTACCCAATGTTTAAGGGGGAAAATAAATCCCCGCTGCTGCTGGGCCCTCGGCGGCGCGGGAGCCCTCTCGGTTAGGGGCTGCTGCAGGGCAGCCCGAGGGACAGGGCTGCGTGTGCCCGGCCGAGCGCTCCAGGCTGGCTCCGTGGAGTCAAACGAGCCACAAATCAGCGTGTGCACCTGGAAATACCTCACGGTGCCGCACTCCGAAGGGAGCTGAGCCTTCCCGGCTGCGTCACTGCTCTGCTGCGGAAATGAGCGTTTCTTCTTATCAGATGAGGTGAAATTAGGGATCTTCAATGCCAAGAGACTGGAATAGAGCACGGGAGGGAACCGTGTCGGCTCGGCGCGGATGAGCCCCAAGGAAGGGAGCGCTGCCTTCAGGAGCCGCTCGCTCCCAAGCGCACGGGCAGTTGTTGGAGCTGGAAGGATGCTCTGCGTCTCGGGTCTTTATTTATTTATTTCATGTCGCTCGAGGCTCCGGCCCTTCGCCCCCCTCAAGGTGCCACCGGCGGCGGGGACGGCCCTACCTGGTTGCCGATGACAGCAACACACTCACTCAACCTGCAGGTTAACGAATAACGTGGCGACCCATTCGGCCCCACAGTTGGGAAGCCCTGCCGCCCTGACGGGGGTTGCACAACGCTCTTGGATGCGCAGTTGGTTTCCCCATGATCTTCCAGAGCGTGAGCAGGTTCCGGGGGGCAGTAGCCAGGCTGCAGCGGGTCGGTGAGGGCGCGCGGGCTCGCCGCGGCGCAAGGAGCCGCGTGGCGCGGGGAGGTGCCGGGCACCGCGGCGGCCGCCCCTCACCTGCCCTCGCCTTGTGTCTTGCAGATCAGCGGCTTGTGGAGACCCAAGGACCGGCTGAAGGGACCGCCTGCTTCGGAGGTACGACCCGCTGCGCCCACGGCACCGAGCGCGGCAGGGGCGGCGCCGAGCCGGAGCCTCCGGAACCGCGCGCGGAGCTCCGGGAGCAAAGCCCGGCCGGCCCGGGGGGTCCGTGGGGTCGGGGGATCTCCAGCCTTTGTGGGGCTTGGCACGGAGAGTGCCTCGAGTTGGTGCAGAGCGGACACGTGTGAAAGGCGGTGAGGGTCCCTGCTAGTCTTGCACCGTTTTGGGGTTCCTCGCACCCCTCTGCTTGCGCTGGGGACAGCGAGGCCAGCGTGCGCCTCGCAGGCTGCAATTCCTTTCTTGCCTGTCCCACACACCTGGCCTGAGTGGCTCCCTCGAGATTCCCCGGAATGGGAGGGCTCCAGAACATGGAAGTGGAGGAGCCGGGCGAGGCAGCAGCCGGGCTGCCCGGCCCTGTGGCCAGCCGAGCTCCGTGGCATCAGCCACAGCCCAGGGCTGGCTCTGCTCGCGGTGGCACCGGGAGCGCCGGCTCCTTCCTTGGGTC
This sequence comes from Tinamus guttatus, assembly GCF_059628265.1. NCBI lineage: Eukaryota > Metazoa > Chordata > Aves > Tinamiformes > Tinamidae > Tinamus > Tinamus guttatus. Next base: position 110,832 of record NW_028288851.1, read on the forward strand.
CTGGCCGTCCCCAGGCGTGTGCCGGCGGGCAGTGACAGTGGCCTGCAGTGACGGGGGGAGCTGAGGTGGCGGCAGCTCGCGCTGACGTGACACCGACAGCAGCATCTGCTGCGAGTCCTGCGCCCGCTTCCAGCTGCAGCAGCTGCCTGCGTTTCCTGGCTGTTGGTACCATCCTTTGCAATAAGATCATTCTTGCCCTGCTGCAGTCTCCAAGCAGGTCCTCCCTCGTGGCTCAGGCTGCCGCTCTGGCCTGCGGCTGGTGCCGCGGGAGCAGGTTCCCACGGAGCGGCGGTGGCGGCGGTGCCGTCGCGCTCCCCGTGTTGCCTGCACCCCCGTTCGGTTCCCGTGCTGTTCCTCCCCGTGTTCCTGCCCCTGCTTTCCCTCCCCGCGGGTCGCGGCGGTGCCGCGGTGTGCCCGGGCGCTGCTCGTGCGGTTCCTCCCGCGGCACCGCGCTCGGCGCTTTCCTGCTGTCCTTTCCCGGGAGGCCGCGCCGGCTCCATGTGTGGGACCCGCGAGCGCTGCCGCTGCAGGACGCAGCAGCCCCGCAGACTGAACACAGCAGCTTCCTGCCGAGCGGATCCGGGCGCGCTCATCCCGGTGCCGTCGGCGCGTGCGGCTGGTGCTGCCGTCGCTGGCACCGAGGGGCATGGGGCTGTGCGCTGCTGAACAGCCCCGTGGATTCCACCCCGGCTCGTCGCTTCCTCTGTCTGCTCCTGCTTCCGCGCGGGCTCTTGCTGCTCTCACCGGCTGCCTCAGCCTGCGGCTCCCAAAGTTGAGTTTCTTGCTGTGTTGCAGCACGGGCAGAAAGGACCGTTTTGTCTTGGGTTCATTTATGTTTTAGCTGTCCCGCTGCAGGCAGCGCCCTGGAGCCGCAGTCCGAGCGCGTTCGCTGCTGGCCCTGCCCCACAGGGCGCTCCTGTTCCGCACGTGTTCTCCATGCACCATTCCCAAAGCGGCGCCAGGAGGAGCATCCCGGCGGGAATGCCGGGAGGGCCTGCGGAAGGGGCAGTGCCCTCCTGTCACAGGGCCCTTTCAGTCAGTCCCCCCTTTCCCACTCGGGAAGCGGCGGCTGCTGCGGAGGTGCCCGGCACGGCGTTCCGGGCGGAAAGCCGCTGCTCCCGCGGGAATCCCGCTCTTCCTGCTGGCACGTGGAGCCCGCGGCCCTGCTCCCGCCTTCGGGAGGTCCCTGTCCTGCTGCTCCTGCCCTGCGGCCACGGGCAGCAGCGGCTCTGACCCCTTTGCAATGACAGGGCAGGGGAGCTGGTCCCGCTGGCCATGGGGTACGGGGAGGTGGTTCCACTGGCCACGGGGGACGGGGAGCTGGTTCCACTGGCCACGGGGCACAGGGAGGTGGTCCCGCTGGCCACGGGGGACGGGGAGCTGGTTCCGCTGGCCACAGGTGCCGTCTGCTCGTGGCCGCGGCTCCGTCTGCTGCTCCCAGCCCCGGGCTGGCGCTGCCCGCGCTCCCCGGCTGCTCCTTCCCCGCTGCTCCTTCCTGAGCTCTGGCCGCGCTTGCAGCCGGCAGCCCCAGCGCGTGCTCGGGCTGCAGGTCCCGCGGCGGCCCCGCTCGCAGCCCGACCGCAGGGCACGGTCCCGGGGAGCGCGCGCGGAGCCTTTCCGTGGCGTGGGCCGCGCGGAGCCGCAGGGCGCTAGCGCTCGCTCCTCCCGTTGGAGCGCGGTTCGGTCCGCGTTCCCGAAGCCTTGGGACGTCCTGCCAGGGCCGGCTTTGGAATCGGGGCGACGTTGGGCTGCACGCCGCGTGTCCACGAGGCATCCGCAGGGCTGCGCGTCGCCCCGCGGCGCCCTCCTCCGCGTGCCGCTGCGCGGGCTCCAGCGCTGCCCTGGCGCTTGTTCCAGTTCCAGCAGCTGCTCCAGTTGGTCACGGACGGAGCGGGAATGATGTGATGTGGGTAAAGGGGCACAACCCGTGTCCGGGCCGAGTTCCAGAGCAGGCACCGGCAGCGCCCGCGGCCAGGAGACCTGCGCGGGGTGTGTGCTCATGTGCTGCTCCCTGCAGCGCGTCGTGTTCTGAGGGACGTCCAAGCTGCCCTGCTTTGGGGGCAGCCCTGGCTCTGGGCGCCTCTCTAGCACCCGTTTGCTTGCGCAGGCCCAGGCGCCCCGGCAGGTCCCCCGGTGCCGTCCGGGGTCCGTGTGTCCGTCTGGCTGCCAGCCCATGCCCTGCACCCGGCTGCACTGCAGCAGCCTCAACTCGAGGGGGAGAGAAACGGCCCAGAACTTAAGTCCTGCATTTGGCAAGACCCTTACTGCAGTGTGAGGAACGACGTGGATGCAACGCGCAGAATCCCGCTCCGGGGCTGCCGAGTTCTCCCCTTCACGGAAAGGGGTAGAAACACAGAGCAAAGCGCTGCGAGTTCGTTAAGGCGCTGAGGGCTTGATGAGCGATATTGCAACTGCGAGCGCTCTGTAGCGCGCTGCCGGAAAGCACCGGAGCGCAGGGAACGTGCCGCTTCTCCAGGGCCACGGGGAGACCTCAGCACGAGCTCCGGGGGATTCGGCAGGGCTGCGGTCCCGTGTCTGGAAGCTTCTCCTGCAAGTTCCCGGGCAGTGGTGGCGGTGGCAGCCCTGGCTGGCTCTGCTCTCGGACGTGCTGTGAGGAGCATCGCGGCTTTCTGCGTCGCGACCCGCGCGCCCCGGCCTGCAGGGAAGGACGAGCAGGTCACGGAGTCCCAGAAGGGCTGGGGCTGGCAGGGCCCTCCAGGGACCCCCCAGTGCAGCCCCGGCTCCAGCAGGGACACCCAGAGCACGGGGCACCCGGGCGCATCCAGGCGGGTTGGAGATCTCCAGAGCAGGAGCCTCCACAGCCTCTCTGGGCAGCCTGTGCCAGGGCTCGGGCACCCTCACACCAAGGAAGTTCTTCCTCACACGGACATGGAGCTGCCTGGGGTTCAGCCTGTGCCGTTCCCCCTGGTCCTGGCAGCGGCAGCACCGAGCAGAGCCTGGCCCCGTCCTCCCTGCATCCTCCCCTCGGTACTCGCACACGTTGATCGGGTCCCCTCCGTCCCCTCTCCTCCAGGCCCCGCTCGCTCAGTCCTTCCCCATCCCGTGGCTGCTCCAGCCCCTTCACCGGCTCCGCGCTGCCCCTCTCCACAAGCTCCACGTCCCGCTGGTGGCGGGGCCGAGGAAGAGGAGCCAGCCCTGCCCTCCGCAGCGTTTGCAGAGCAATACACGGCCCTGTTTCATCATCTTCTTGCCCTCCCCCAAGCAATGTTTTTAGGAACAGATTTTCAAGAGGAAATATATGAATGCATAAATCAAACTTGATGTCATCTCTGCTTAATTTCTACAGAATTTGATGTGACGAGTTGTTGTAGAAGATCCTGTGTCACGCACAGAGGAAGGCTTTTCTTTTTTTAATGCTTACGGGAAGGAGTTCAAAGCAGAGTTAGATAACTGAATCACAGGAGCTGCGTTTGCCCGGTGCCCCGTGATCGTGAGCTGTAACGGGGCTGCAGCGGGTGCTGCTCGCCGCGCTGGTGCTCTCGGCAAGGGAACGTCCTCACCGCGGTGCCGTGAGGTCGGCTCGCAGCCTGCGGCCCACGGAGAGGCACCGCGCGTTGCCCTCCTCCTCCTCCATCGTTGTGGCTTGCTGGGAAGTTGCCGTAAGGATCAAAACTCGGCCTGGAGGTTTGGAAAGTTGCGCGTTCCGAAGCCCCACGGCTTCCCGTGGCCCTGCGTCCTGTTCCCGAGGTGGGAGCGTTGGGATGCGTGCCGGCCTGCAGCCGCACCGGGCAGCGCCAGGCTGGACCGGGGTGCCCCTTGCTGTGGAGTGTCCCCTGGGAAGAGCTGCACGAGCCTTCCTGCTCGTTGAATTTGAGTTTGGGAGCTTCTGCTCCTGTGTCGATCGCGTGACCTGCTGCACCTTCCCCTGCAGTCTCCTCGGAACCGAGGGCGGCGCTCGCCGAGGCTGCAGAGCAGCCGCAAGCCGCTCGTGGCGGCGCTTCCCTGCCTCGTGCGGGACGGGGCCGTGGATTTCCATGCTGTGGCTCCCAGGGAAGGAGCCGCGCGCCGCGTTCCACAACGAGCACCTGGAGCGAGCGCCTCGAGCCGCCCCTGCTCGGCCGGGGCTTACGGCAGCGCTGCGGACGCGTCTCCTCTCGGCTGGGCTGTGCCAGCCGCTTCCCGAGCTCCGCCGGCAGAGCTGGAGCAGCCGAGCGGCCGAGCGGCCCTGCGCGCTGGTTCCGTGCGTGCTGGGGCCGTTCCGTCCTCGAAGGCGCCGCGTGCGCCCGCGCGCCTGCCCCTGCTCGCGGCTGCTCTCACGGCGGCTGGCGAGGTAGATCACCCGCTTTTGGCACAGCAGCGCACGGGCTGGCTCCTTGAGACAGGAATCAGGTAAAGGCCAGGCAACGCCGTGCGTTTCCCTCCTTGAGGCGTCCTGGTGGCTTCGGGACGCCCGGGCTAGCGGGGCCACGGGCGTCCCCAGGAGCCGGGCGCTCCTTGCTGGGGTCTCGGCGCCCTCGACACGAGCCCTGCGTGTGCTGCCCGAGAGCAAACGGGCCCTTTGGGGCTGCGCTCGCTGCTGCCGTGCCCGGGCCGTGTGCCTGGTGAGCTCCTGGCGCGGAGCCGCTCGCTCCGGCTTCCCGTGCCGCCGCGGCTCCCAGATGGAGCCCTCCGAACGCTCCTTGCTGTGTGAAGAGCAGTGCTGCGTTCCCAAAACGCTCCACGAGGGAGTCGTTGCACAAGGGAATATCTATGGAGCGGTTGCTGCAGGTGCAGGGAGCAGCTTCCCTCCTCCGCGAGGGGCTGGAGCGCGAGAGCCTCCTGGCCCCGCGGCGCTCGGTTCTGCCGCGCGCCGCCGCCCCTCGCTCGGTTCTGCCGTGCACTGCTGCTTGGAGCCCAAGCTGGCTGCAAGGCCTGGGCCAGCCCGGGTGCTCCCGGGACGAGTCCTCCCTGCGACTCCTCCCTGCGCCCGCGCCGGTCCCGCTCCTCCGTGGGATTTTGGCTGCTTTCCTCCGTCCTCGCCGGGAGCGACTCTGCCTCCAACACGCTCGGGTGCTTGGCCCTGCGTTCTCCTGCCCTATCCCGCCCGCAGCTCCTGGCACCGCTCCGCGGTGGATCTCTTAGTAAAACAGCCTCTTTTTGGTAGTAAAACGATCCCTTTTTCTCTGTTTCTCGCCCGCTGGCTCTCAGGTCGCACAGCGGCGGCAGCATGGCTGAGCTGGAGCACAACCTGAGCCTGGCGGACGCGCTCACGGAGCCGCCCCCCGAGATCGAGGAGGAGGTGAAGAGGGACTTCATCGCCACGCTGGAGGCCGAGAAGTTCGACGACGTGGTTGGAGAAACTGTCGACAAAACGGACTACATCCCGCTGCTGGACGACGACGAGGACGGCAAGGCCGGGAGCCAGGAGCCCAGGAGCAAGGCCCACGCGGACGCCGTTCACGGGGAACGTAAGTGTGTGGCGAGGCCGCGGAGCCGCGGGGCTCCAGCACCGCAGCACTGTGGCCAGGCCGCTAAAGCCGGCCTTGCTGGGTGTTGCTGCTTGTTCTAGGCTACACATTTTGTTTTAAGACTGAAGTCACATCTTCTGTCGTGCTTGCTTTGCCTGCATTCTGTTCAGGTCTTCAGCGTGTTCAATTTCCTGCCCCGAGGGTGTAAATCACAGAATCATAGAATCACAGAATGCTCAAGGTTGGCAGGGACCTCTCGAGGTCACCCAGTCCAACCCCTGCACACGCAGGGTCACCTAGAGCACGTGGCACAGGGCTGCGTCCAAGCGGGTTTGAAGATCTCCAGAGAAGGAGACTCCACAACCTCTCTGGGCAGCCTGTTCCAGTGCTCTGGCACCCTCACTGGCAAGAAATTTTTCCTTAAGTTCCTGTGGAACTTTTGGTGTTTCAATTTCCAGTCTCTAGTTCTGTCGGTGGCCACCAGTGAAAAGAGGCCGCCCCATCCTCCTCACTGCCTCCCTTGAGGTACTTCTAGACACTGCTCAGGTCCCCTCTCCCCTTCTCTTCTCCAGCTGAACAGGCCCAGCTCCCTCAGCCTCTCCTCATAGGGCAGATGTTCCAGGCCCCTGATCATCCTCGTAGCCCTGCGCTGGACTCTCTCCAGCAGCTCCACATCCCTCTTGTCCTGTGGAGCCCAGAACTGGACACAATACTCCAGAACTGGACACAATACTGCAGATGTGACCTCAGCAGGGCTGAGCAGAGGGGCAGGATAGATAGAGGGCAGTGTGATAAGTTTAGAGGAAACTCCCCAGAGCAGGCAGAGAGGCTGAGGCAGAGGCTGCTTCCCTGCCTGGGTGGGAGACGGGCGCACGCGTCAGCTCCCCGCGGCACGGCCATCCCCGGGGCCGTTCAGCTGCTTTCGCTCCTCCTGGGTTCTTCCTAAACCGGGGCTGGTCCCCAGCGCCGCCCGGGGCTTCGCGGTGCATCCTGAGCCGTGCGGTGTCGGAGCAGGACCCGGCTGCTCCCGAGGGGCGACCTGGGCACGTCGGCAGAGTGGAGCCTTTGTCTTGGGGATCAGCGAGGCCCCTAAGCGGAGCTACAAAAGAGCTGCAATAATCGCCCGTAATCAGGATAATCACTGGAGACCCATCATAATCACCCGTGAGGATGCGCGGGACCTCCGCAGCCGCAGAGCAGTGAGTTTGCGTGGCAGGGTTTCCTGGCCTGTTTAAGACACTTCTCTGCAAAAAACGTAACTTGAGAGTTTTGCTGCTAACGATTTATGAGGTTGTGAAAGCACAGCGCTGGGAAGGAGGTGGGTCGGAGCTCACCCGACGCTGCGGTTTCGCCGTCCGCGTGCGCTCGTCCCTCCGGCGCGTTTTGTGCCGCGGAGCTCTAGCAGGAGAAGAGTCACGAGCAGCCTCTGCACGTTCGTGGGGACCGAAGGGGGACGCTGGCGGGAGGAGGCGGCGCTGCCGCGGACGGCACCGCGCGGTGTCACTTTACTGGAGGCCGCTGTTAGCGTTGGATCCTGTTAGAGCTTAACGTGCCGGAACTGCGTGTGCCCGAGGCGAGAGGGGTTCCTGCTTCCTCGCGCCGCCCGTGGCCACGTCCCGCGTTTCCTCCGCGCGAGGGGCCGCACTGGGCGCTGCACGGTGCACAAACCGCTGCAGAGCAGCACGCCCGGCATGCTGAGCGCCTGCGGAGCCGCTGCGTGCGCGCCGTGCCCGGCACCGCGGCGGATTAGCCGCTCTTTCCCTCGGCACCCTCCGTTTGCTCGAGATTATCGGTTTAGCCAGCGCGGCCTTCAATTTGTTGATGTAAAAGCAGTCCCTGATCCGCGGGCCAGCTGCGAGCGCGGCCGGGCGGGCGCGCGGATCGTGGCGGTGCCGCGGCGCGACGGGCGCCTGCCCTGGCGGGGAGGGCAGCACCGCGGCGCCCGGCTCCCTGCGCCGGCGCGGGCTGCTTCCCGGGGCTGCGCGGGGCGCATTCCCATTCCCGCTTCCCAACACCTGCCATCCGGCACGGGCCCCCGGCCAAGGCTGCCTTTCCCTGGAAGCCGCCTGGCAATCGGGGCTGAGTTTCCATACAACCGGAGCACTCAGGAGGGCGAGTGGGCTGCACCGGAGATCTCCTCCAAAGCACCCTGGGAATACCCTGCGTCGGAGGCAGGACGGCGGCGGTCCCAGGGATTTCGTTTTGGATTTCGTTTGGATTTCGTTTTCTAGGCTTTTCTCTTCCCCGTTGCCCTGAGCTGGCGCTCCAGGAGCAGAATGACCAGCGCGCGGGGCTGACCCGCCGCGACAGCTTGTGCCACTCGTCATGGTCAACTGCTCGGCGTCGCCCACGCAATCCCTTGCCTTTTGCTCCTTCACATCTGGCAAATGGGATGAGTTCCTCGAAATCCCGCAGCGCGCGGAAGGAAAGCTTAGAAGGTCCCGGAGGGCTTGGAGCGTGTCGCGGAGCGGGATCGCCTCGGGATGCGCAGGAACGCTCAGGGTCGTGCGTGCAGGAGCTCCCTGCACGGGGCAAGGCCAGCCTGTGTGCTGGAGAGGGTTGTGCACAGGGAATAAAGGCAGTATTTCTGTCCCTCAGGCGGTCCTTTCACGGCTCTCTAAGGATCTTAGCAGAAAAGACGTTTTTAGCTGTGAATATAAACACGCAGCTGCCATAGGTACTGCCTAGAGGGAATCCAGGGGCCTGCTTGGGTCCCTTGTGGCACTGGAGTCCCCTGGAGCTGCTCTTGCTTTGGGGCCCTGCTTGCACTGGCCGGGGGAGATGTGGGGGCCTTAATTCTGTTCCAAAATAACGGGAGGAGGAAGCTCTGAGTGCCGGCATCGCGTGGGCAGAAGAAATGGGCAGAGCGAAGCAGTTGTTACCCGAGCTCGCAGCGCTGCCCGTGCTCACAGCGGCTCTCAGCTCCCGGGGACGAGGAGCTGCAGCCAAGAACTAACCTTTGCTGTGGTTTGTTGCAGATGCTCCCGCGGCTGGGCCGATGGTTGTAGAAAACGGTGACCACGGACTAGGAAATAACCGCACGGGTAAGTGGCGATGCCTGAACGGAACCTGCCCAAACTTGACGTGTTTGCCCGCCAGCAGCGCCCCTGCCCTGCAAGCCCGCGCGCTCCGGTGTGTTCTGCTCCTCTGTCTCCATCCGTGCAGTTTGCGGGTTCGTTTTCACGATGATCCTTTGGAAGAATCCTTATGCTTTATCCATGCTTGCTGTTGGGAGGGTGCCGGTACCCGAAGGAGTTTCCGTAGTGTCCACGGGCCGGGTCTACCCCAGCTCCGGGGCCGGTTCCTCCCTGCTCCCGCCGTTCCCGGGGCAGTTCTGCTCCCCGCTGCTCGGGCGCTGCTGAAGCTGCCCTGGCTGCCCTGGTTCTGCACCTTGGCTCGCATATTTTTCCATCTCCCTCCACCCCAAAGTGTCCTCGTAGAAAGTCCCCCCGGGTATTTGCTCTGGCAGCGTGCTGCCAAAGCTGAGCTCTGGGAACCTGTTTCTTGTCCGCCAGTAGCTTGTTGTGATTTAAGTGGATCAATATCTAAAACTTGTCGAGCTTCTAGAGGGCAGCTCTGCAGAGAGGAACCTGGGTGTCCTGGTGGACAACAAGGTGACCATGAGGCAGCAGTTGCCCTCGTGGCCAAGAAGGCCAATGGGATCCTGGGGTGCGTTAAGAAGAGCGTCTCCAGCAGGTCGAGGGAGGGGATCCTGCCCCTCTGCTCAGCCCTGGTGAGGCCACATCTGGAGTATTGTGTCCAGTTCTGGGCTCCACAGGACAAGAGGGATGTGGAGCTGCTGGAGAGAGGCCAGCGCAGGGCTACGAGGATGATCAGGGGCCTGGAACATCTGCCCTATGAGGAGAGGCTGAGGGAGCTGGGCCTGTTCAGCTGGAGAAGAGAAGGCTGAGAGGGGACCTGAGCAGTGTCTAGAAGTACCTCAAGGGAGGCTGTGAGGAGGATGGGGCGGCCTCTTTTCACTGGTGGCCACCGACAGAACTAGAGGTAATGGCCGGAAACTGAAACACCAAAAGTTCCACAGGAACTTACGGAAAAATTTCTTCCCAGTGAGGGTGCCAGAGCACTGGAACAGGCTGCCCAGAGAGGTTGTGGAGTCTCCTTCTCTGGAGATCTTCAAACCCGCTTGGACGCAGTCCTGTGCCACGTGCTCTAGGTGACCCTGCGTGTGCAGGGGTTGGACTGGGTGACCTCGAGAGGTCCCTGCCAACCTTCAGCATTCTGTGATTCTATGAATCAGTAAAAAACTCATCTTTGTGTCAGCGTAGCTCACCCAGGAGCTGCTCCCCTTAGCCATTGTGTGCAATGAGAAACGTTCCCTCCCTTGTGCGAGGATTTCTGCCTGGGACCTGCGTGTGCAGCCCCGTTCCCCTGTCCCTGCAGCCTGTGGGAGCCCACGGGCCGGCGGGAGGTGGCCCTGGGGACAGGCCCTCAGGTATGGCTATTTGAATGCTGCTGAAGGGTAACGTCACAGGCATCGAGTTCCTGAGGGTTCCCTTTTCCCCTTCCCCGTGGGATGCCCGAGGTCGGGAGGCTCCGAGGAAGGGGGGACGCGGCGCGTCGCGCCGCGTCCCCCCTTCCTCGGAGCCTCCCGACCTCGGGCATCCCACGGGGAAGGGGAAAAGGGGCCACCTTGGGGTTTTACTGCTGGGTTTGTTGCCTCTGCCCCTTTGCTCCTCCTGCTTTCCCTGTCCTCAGCGCTCCCGTCGCAGCCGCCGCCGTTCCAGGGCTCCCGGGATCCCCCGTGTCCGGGGCTGCGCGCGGTGAAATGTTGCTCGTTCGCAGCGTGCTGCCTCCATGTCGATGTTTACTAACGACTTGCGCTTTCTTGCCCCTTTCCCCATCCCCTCTCCCTCTCCTCCTTCTTTTCCTCTCTTCTATTTTCTCCTCCTAGAGGCCTAGACTGTCTCCTAACACTGGGGCTGCCACTGACACGACACCAGTGTCCTTTTCCACCCGCCGTTGCACTTCTCAAACCCTCCGCGTTTCGCAGCGCTCTTGCTTTGCCTCCTCGGATTTGCGCGTAGAAGAAGCCCAGGGGCGGCCGATGACCCTCCTCCTCCTCCTCCTCCCCGTCTGCTCTGCGGTGCTTGTTGAAACCTTCCTCCCTCCGCGGGAGCTCCGGCGCGCGGCGGCGCCGGACTGCACCACGCGCTCCGCGTGCGCGCCGGGCGCTTCCGTGGCGGCTGCTCCCAGGACTGCAGCTCCTCTCCCGCACCCCGCGTCCCGCCTGCGCCCTCCTTGCTGCTTGGGCGCCCTCCCGCTCCAAGGGTCTGTCCTCGGAGCGGCGGTTCCCGTCTCACCTTCGGGCACGGCCGCGGTGGCCGGGGCGGCCGTTCTGCGGGATGGGGTCGCGTCCGGAGCCGGCTCGGCAGCCCCGGCACGGGAAGGAGAGCAGGGGGAGCCTTGGGCACACAGGGCGGAATGAGGCCCCTCCGGGCACGCCTGGCTGAGGGGAAAGCTCAAGCTCCAAGGTGGAGCCGGCCCCTGAGAATTCCCGCTCGGCTTGGCCGCCCCGGGACGGATGGGCCTCTCGGAGCGTGGAGCGGAGCACTGGGAGGCCGGGACGCCGGGGCAGGCGCCAGCTCGACGCGGGGACGGGCGCAGCGGGGGCGGGATGAGGGGGTCACGGCGCTTCCCGCCGCCGCGCCGGCCGCGCTCGGGATTCGCTCCGGGAACAGAAGTGGGGCCGAAGGCAGAACGTGCGTCTGTAAACGGCGGAAAGGTGGAGCCGGAAACCCGGCTGGTGCCGAGAGCGCCGAGCCCCTCGCGAGGCGCAGCCTGCATCCCCCATGGTGCTGCTCCGGCTGCCCGGAGCGTTCCCGGTGTGCTGGGAGCATTCCCGGTGTGCTGGGAGCATTCCCGGTGTGCTGGGAGTGTTCCCGGTGTGCTGGGAGCGTTCCCGGTGTGCTGGGAGCATTCCCGTCTTGTTGGGAGCATTCCCGGTGTGCTGGGAGCATTCCCGGCTTGCTGGTAGCATTCCCAGCTTGCTGGTACATTCCCGGCTTGCTAGTAGTGTTCCCAGCTTGCTGATAATGTTCCTGGTTTGCTGGTAGTGTTCCTGGTTTGCTGGCAGCGTTCCCGGCTTGATGGTAGTTTTCCCAGTTTGCTGGTACATTCCTGGCTTGCCGGCCCTGTTCCTGGTTTGCCGGCCGCATTCCTGGCTTGCTGGCAGCATTCCAGGTTTGCTGGTAGTGTTCCCAGTTTGCCGGTACATTCCCAGTTTGCCAGTGACATTCCCGGCTTGCTCGTGGTGTTCCCAGCTTGCCGGTGGTGTTCCCGGCTTGCTGGTAGCATTCCTGGTTTGCCAGCAGCATTCCTGGTTTGCTGGTAGTGTTCCCAGTTTGCCGGTACATTCCCAGTTTGCCAGCGGCGTTCCCGGCTTGCTGGCAGCATTCCTGGTTTGCTGGTAGTGTTCCCAGTTTGCTGGTACCCTCCCGGCTATGCCGGCAACATTCCCGGTTTGCTGGTACATTCCCAGTTTGCTGGTGCATTCCCAGTTTGCTGGCAGCGTTCCCGGTTTGCCAGCAACATTCCCGGTTTGCCGGTGCATTCCCAGTTTGCCGGCGGCGTCCCCCCTGCAAGGCCCAGCACTGTCCCCGCTGCGCTCCCGCCGTGTCCCGCATCCCACGGAGCCGCGCGGCTCCCGGCCTCCTCGGCCGCGCCACGGAGCTCGGGGCTTCGTGGCAGGAAGCTGCTCCGGGAACAGGGAATGCTGAGCAGGGAGCTGCCCTGGGAACAGGGAGCTGCTCCGGGAACTGCCCTCCTGGCGCCGCTCGTCCCGCTGCGATTCCCCCTCTTCCCTGTCTGCTCCGCGCTCGGCCCGCGGTTCCGCCGCACGGAGCGGGAGGGCGGCCGGCTCTCGTGTCCTCGCTCCGGGCAGCGCCATCCCGGCGCTTCCCTCCCTTTCGGTGCCTCCTGCCGTAGGTCGTTGTTTTCCAAGAGCCCTCGGCACGCTTCGGGAGCCGTCGGGCTGACGCGGGGGTTCTCCTCCGGTTCTTCTTTCCTACCTTTTGCCTTAAGCGGGTTTCGCGGGTTGTGCCCCAGCGGTCCGGAGGGAGCAGAAGTTGCAGAGAGGAGCTTTGGGGAGCCAAAAGGAGGTGGTTTTCACCCACCCTCCATGCCGTCCCCTCCCGGCGCCTTGTTTCCCTGTGCAGAGCAGTCCCACTAAGAGGGAAATTCCTGGCGCTCTCCGTGAGCGCTGGGGCTCCGGCTGCAGCTCCCAGGAATGATTCACCCCCTGTGCTGCGGCTGGACCTTAGCGAACTTCCTTTTCCCCCCTTTTCCCATAATTTTATCCCGGTTCTTTAAGCGATGTTGGCTTTACAGATCCGGCGCTAGGCCGGGCACGGGGCCGGGGCTGTTTCCATGTTTCTGTGCCAGGGATGGAGCTCCGCGATGTCCCGGCTGCCCTTCCTGCCGGGAAGGGACCCGGGACCCGTCGGGGGTTTGGAAACAGGCTCTTCCCACGTCCCGTGTAGAAAACTTGTGTGCATCCCGCTGCAAACTCAGTGCAATAAATACCTGTGCGTAGGAAAGCCCAAAACGGACAGCGTTTTCCTAGGAGAGCCAGGGCGCTGCCGGATGTGTCGCGTTGCTCAAGTCCATGTCCTGTTGGTGCCTTGTCCGGGTCGGGGGTAACATGGGGACCTCGCGCGCCGCTCTCACTTCCTTGTGCTTCGAGCTCGCCCGTGCCGGCTGCTGTTTTTCCATGGTTCTCGCTGCGGTGCGTGCCGTGAAGCTGTGTATCGCTGTGTGAATAAAGCACCCCAATAAACACGTCCAACTAACCTCTCGGAGCTGTCGTGTGTGACCGCGCGGCGCCGCGTGCCCCGGACTAACCGCACGCCCGCGTTCCCGAATGGAGCGCTCCGGCTGGGTGCTGGAAAACACGTCCGTGGAGGCGTCCGTCCAGTCTGCGCAGGAGAACCCGGAAGGTTGGAGCCGTGGCAGGGGGTTATTATGAGGGCGGGAGGGAAAGACTGGAAGGAGGCAAAGAATCCCTCTTCCATGGGCTCAGGGAATGGGATGGAGGAGAGGGATGCCCGTCTCCTGTGGGGTGTGCAAGGTTCCTAAAAGCTGCGTGTGGACAGCAGCCAAGAAACAAGTCCTGGGGCTTGTGGCGCGGTGAGAAACGCACGGGTGGCGTGAGGGAGGATGCGCGGGAGGACGGGCGCTCTGCAATGCACCGCGCTCTGCAATGCACCGCGGTGTGCAATGCACCACGTTCTGCAATGCACCGCAGTGTGCAGTGCACCGCGTTCTGCAATGCACCACGTTCTGCAATGCACCGCAGTGTGCAGTGCACCGCGTTCTGCAATGCACCACGTTCTGCGGTGCACCGCAGTGTGCAGTGCACCGCGTTCTGCAATGCACCGCGTTCTGCAATGCACCGTGCTCTGCAATGCACCACGCTCTGCAATGCACCACGCTCTGCAATGCACCGCGCTGTGCAATGCACCGCGTTCTGCAATGCACCGCGCTGTGCAATGCACCGCGTTCTGCAATGCACCACGTTCTGCAATGCACCGCACTCTGCGATGCACCGCGTTCTGCAATGCACCGCGTTCTGCAATGCACCGTGCTCTGCAATGCACCGTGCTCTGCAATGCACCGTGCTCTGCAATGCACCACGCTCTGCAACACCGCGCTGTGCAATGCACCGCGTTCTGCAATGCACCGCACTCTCCAATGCTCCATGTTCTGCAATGCACCGCGTTCTGCAATGCACCGCGTTCTGCAATGCACCGCACTCTGCAATGCTCCATGTTCTGCAATTCACCGCGTTCTGCAATGCACCGCGCTGTGCAATGCACCGTGTTCTGCAATGCACCACGTTCTGCAATGCACCACGTTCTGCAATGCACCACGCTGTGCAATGCACCGCGTTCTGCAATGCACCGCGCTCTGCAATGCACCGTGTTCTGCAATGCACCACGTTCTGCAATGCACCACGCTGTGCAATGCACCGCGTTCGGCAATGCACCGCGCTCTGCAATGCACCGTGTTCTGCAATGCACCACGTTCTGCAATGCACCGCGCTCTGCGATGCACCGCGTTCTGCAATGCACCACGCTGTGCAATGCACCGCGCTGTGCAATGCACCGCGTTCTGCAATGCACCGTGTTCTGTGATGCACCACGTTCTGCAATGCACCGCACTCTGCAATGCACCATGCTGTGCAATGCACCGCGTTCTGCAATGCACCGCGTTCTGCAATGCACCGCGCTCTGCAATGCACCGCGCTCTGCAATGCACCACGCTCTACGATGCACCACGCTCTGCAATGCACCGCGTTCTGCAATGCACCGCGTTCTGCAATGCACCGCGCTGTGCAATGCACCGCGTTCTGCAATGCACCGCGTTCTGCAATGCACCACGCTCTGCAATGCACCGCATTCTGCAATGCACCACGCTCTGCAATGCACCACCCTGTGCAATGCACCGCGTTCTGCAATGCACCGCGTTCTGCAATGCACCGCGCTCTGCGATGCACCACGTTCTGCAATGCACCGCGCTGTGCAATGCACCGCGTTCTGCGATGCACCGCGCTCTGCAATGCACCACGCTGTGCAATGCACCGCGTTCTGCGATGCACCGCGTTCTGCAATGCACCGCGCTCTGTGATGCACCACGCTCTGCAATGCACCACGTTCTGCAATGCACCACGCTCTGCAATGCACCGTGTTCTGCAATGCACCACGCTGTGCAATGCACCACGCTGTGCAATGCACCGCGTTCTGCAATGCACCGCGCTCTGCGATGCACCGCGTTCTGCAATGCACCACGTTCTGCAATGCACCGCGCTGTGCAATGCACCGCGTTCTGCGATGCACCGCGCTCTGCAATGCACCGCGCTGTGCAATGCACCGCGTTCTGCAACGCACCACGCTCTGCGACGCACCGCGTTCTGCGACGCACCGCGCTCTGCAATGCACCGCGCTGTGCAATGCACCACGCTCTGCAATGCACCGCGCTCTGCGATGCACCGCGCTCTGCAGTGCACCGCGCTCTGCAGCGCTCTGCACCAGGCCGCATTCTGCACCAGGTCACGCTGTGCACGGGGCCGCGCTCCCGCGCTGCCAGCACCAGCACCTAGTGACCTCCCCGGAGAGGCTCAGGCTTCGCTTTTGCTCTTACCCATCCCCTTTTGTGCTGCCATGGCACAACATTTTAAAAGAAAAGTGCTGTTCTGTAGGGTTAGCCGCTTGAAAATGGGACGCTTAGACACCCAGCTTTCTTATTAAAGCTGTTGCTCCTGCTTTACCTGTCTGCATATTTCATGTTTGCTGTGAATTCTCCTTGCCGAGGCCTTTTCACAGTTCTGCAGCTCCCGGGGGAGCTGCGCAGCTTTTCCAGGATGGATCTGCATCCAGCCACGTTCTCCAGAGTTAACATTTTCTGCTGCTCCAGTCTAAAAAAAGCAGCAGCCTCAATAATTGAAGAGACTTGTTTAGTTCCTCAGCCCAGCATGACTAAGAGGTTTTTCTGGGTGCGCGTTTGATCTTTTGGGGTCGTTATTTTGGGGACGGAGCGGAGGGGAGGAGGGCGGCGCGGAGCCGGCGCGGCGGGGCGCCCTTCGGAGCGTGCGGAGCCTCCGTGCGTCGCGGTGCCGTCGGGGTGGGACGGGGACGCGGCTCCCTTGGGGCCCCGAAAGGCACCTTGGTGCTTCCCGGCGGCCCTGGGCCCGCGCGGGCGGCTGCAGGCGGGATCGGCCCTCGGGGCCCGACAGCGAGCGGGGCCGACGGCGAGCGGCTTCCCAGGGCGGGAGGCGGCGGGGCGAGCGGCGCGCGGGGCGGGATCGCGCTGCGAGCAGCGGCGCCGGCTGCACAGGAGGCTGCAGCGCGGTGTCCTGCTGCAGCACGCTGCGTCCCCCTGCGTCCTGCTTTAGCGCGCTGTGTCCCTGTGGGTCCTGCTGCAGCGTGCTGCGTCCCCCTGCGTCCTGCTGCAGCACGCTGCGTCCCCATGGGTCCTGCTGCAGTGCGCTGCATCCCCCTGCGTCCCACTGCAGCACGCTGTGTCCCTGTGGGTCCTGCTGCAGCACACTGCGTCCCCCTGTGTCCTGCTGCAGCACACTGCGTCCCCGCAAGTCCTGCTGCAGCGTGCCACGTCCCCCTGCATCCTGCTGCATCGTGCTGCGTCCCTGCAGGTCCTGCTGCAGCGCGCTGTGTCCCTGTGGGTCCTGCTGCAGTGTGCCATGTCCCCCTGCGTCCTGCTGCAGCACGCTGTGTCCCTGTGGGTCCTGCTGCAGCACGCTGCGTCCCCCTGTGTCCTGCTGCAGCACGCTGCATCCCCGCAAGTCCTGCTGCAGCGTGCCACGTCCCCCCGCATCCTGCTGCAGCACGCTGCATCCCTGCAGGTCCTGCTGCAGCGTGCCGCGTCCCCATGGGTCCTGCTGCATCGCGCTGCCTCCCTGCAGGTCCTGCTGCAGCACGCTGCATCCCCCTGGTCCTGCTGCAGCGCCCGCTGTGCTTAGATAAGGGTGTCCACGTGTTGGCTGCTTGGGTGAGCGCCCTGGGCCCCAGCAGAGCTGCAGGTCAGGCCCCGTTGCAGGTGCTGGTGGGTCCGTTCGTGCAGGTTCTGGGTGCAGAGCCCGGCCCCGGGCGCTGCTCCCTTGTCCTGCTCTCCTGCCGCAGGCCGAGCTCATTTGGCCTTATGTGAAATAAACCGCGGATCTTTCCGACTGGAAAACCGGTACCTGTGCCGATGGCTACGTCCGTGCCTCAGCTAGCAATGTGGTGGTAAAGCAGGTGTTTTCCTGTGAGCTTTCCCGAAGTGCTGCCCTTTTCCGTGTTCAGGTGCCTCCCGTGGGCAGCTCTGTTTCTGTTGCTCATTTGTAACTTGCTTGTTCTGTGTATCTGTATGTATTAAAATACGAAAAAAGAGCTTATTTTAGAGTTGGACTATTAAAATGTAAGTTTCTTATGCCGTAACCATGAGCCTAAACCTTGAGATTTCAATTCTAACCTCAAAATAATTCGCATGTGAGCTCTTACAGGATGAGGGCAGCGTGGCCGGGGCGAGCCGGAGCATCCCGTCTTCCCTGGGCACTCCTGGCTGCCTGCGGAGCCGCTTCCCGCTGCTGCTTCCCTGCGGAGCTTCCCTGCGGAGCGGCTGCCGCAGGCGAGATGGTGTTTTGTGGCCACGGAGAAACGCCTTCATTCGAACCCCCTGCAGCAGTATCCGAGTTCCTTCTTGCAGTATCCCTGAGTTAATATTGCCCCAAACTACATTTTGCCTCTTTTCCAAGTGCAATAGTAAGGGAACAAACTGGCGCTGCCGGAATCGGTGCTGGGGCTCCAAACCTCCGAGCTCGTGGCAAAGCCAGGCCGGGGGTCTCGCTGCCGGCCCCTCTTTAGTTTGGGTGCAGTATCTAGTAGCTTAAATTAAAAATTAAAGCCGTTGCCATGGCCGTGTCTCGCGGACGGCCTCTTCCAGCTTCCCACCTCGTGCCTTTTGCTCTTCCAAGCTTGGCTCAAAGCTGAGCCGTATCCCGGCTTGCCTTGCTGAGCACAAACGCTCCTCCAATCCCCCTGCCTTTCCCAGGGTGTTTACGGTGCATTTAGTGAGCGCCTCGATGACTTGACAGGTTTTTTATGAAGCCTGAAGTCCCTGAGCAAGCAGCTGCTGCTTCAAATATTCAAGCCGCAAGCCTTGGAGCTTGTGTCTTGAGGTGAATATCTTCTTACGTTACCCGCTCGGAGCAGCCGGCCCGTGAAGCGGCGCCTGGGGAACCGCAGGAGCTGGGGCAGCTTCGTGCGGCGGTGGGAGAGCCCCGCGTTGGCGGGTGCCGAGCGGGGCCGCCTGCCCCGTCCGCTCCCGCTGCGGAGCTTCCCGCTGCTTCCGCAAACCCCCTCGGCTAAGCCGAGCTTTCCCGGGCTGGCCGCTCTGTAGCTTCAGCTTAAAGACACTTTCCTTTTCCTTTGCAACATCCTTTTTGTTTTCTTGCTTAATGTGGTTTCCTGTGTTGGAATTTTGCCGTGGGCCCTGTAGATGACTGGGCTTTACCTGCATGGGCCTTCCAAGATGCTGGCATTGGTGCCTCGGGTGTCATCGTCAGGCTGAGCGCTCTGTTACCACCTATCACTAGAGCTGCTTACCTGTTTGGCTTAGGAACAAGGAGAAATTGCCCTTGATATCGCTGGCCATGCGCCTGCCTCTGTGTTGGCTGTGGGACCGGCCGCAGGCACGAGGGACGGAGCGAAAGGCAGAAAAGCAAAGGGCAGAAGCCCTGAGCGTGCCCGGGCTGCCAGAAAACACCCGCTCCCCTGGAGCGAGCCGAAACGACGCGTTTTATTACTATTTCTACTAACATTTGAGCCCAGTTTGTGGGAAAACCCGGGTGGCTTCGTGCCGTGTCACTCCCGTATTTGGTGGCGTTCATTGCTAAAACCGGCGAGTCGGGGGCCGTGCTGCCGCTCCGTGGCCTCCCGCTGCTTCCAGGGCTCCATGCGGAGCGCGGAGCTCGGAGCCAGCCCACGGCGCGGGCGGCTCGTGGCCTCCTGAACGGCCTGCGCCTCCGAGAACACGCGGCCCTTGTGCAGGAAATGCTGCTGGACCCGCTGTGCGGAGCGTTTGGAGGAGAAACACGTACAGAAATGGGGGCGTAAAAGGACGGGAGGGGGAATCCTGCCCTCCTGCTGCTGCCCGGCTTCTCCTGCTGGTTTTCCTCGAATCCGGCCCTGCTCGGGCTGCGGAGGGCAGGGCTGGCTCCTCTTCCTCGGCCCCGGCACCAGCGGGACGTGGAGCTTGTGGAGAGGGGCAGCGTGGAGCTGGTGAAGGGGCTGGAGCAGCCACGGGATGGGGAAGGACTGAGCGAGCGGGGCCTGGAGGAGAGGGGACGGAGGGGACCTGATCAACGTGTGCGAGTACCGAGGGGAGGATGCAGGGAGGACGGGGCCAGGCTCTGCTCGGTGCTGCCGCTGCCAGGACCAGGGGGAACGGCACAGGCTGAACCCCAGGCAGCTCCATGTCCGTGTGAGGAAGAACTTCCTTGGTGTGAGGGTGCCCGAGCCCTGGCACAGGCTGCCCAGAGAGGCTGTGGAGGCTCCTGCTCTGGAGATCTCCAACCCGCCTGGATGCGCCCGGGTGCCCCGTGCTCTGGGTGTCCCTGCTGGAGCCGGGGCTGCACTGGGGGGTCCCTGGAGGGCCCTGCCAGCCCCGGCCCTCCTGGGAATCTGCGATTCCAGGATTCTGTTCCCGTGGGGAGCGCTGTCCGGCTCCTCGCTCCATGCAGCAGGATGGGAGCTCGTGGTCCCTCCGCACAGCAGCCCTCACCCCTCAGAGCCACCTTTCCCTGATCCCTCAACGCCCTTGGTGGCACCGTGGCTTGAGGACCATGTGGTCGGTTCAGCAGGGGCAGCAGCACAGCCAGCCCTTTCCCAAGGGCAGGAAACGCTCCGCGTGCAGCCGGCATCGCATCCCTGCCCGCACGCGCGGCAGCGCCGATCCCTCCCTCCGCAGCGTTCCCTGCGGAGCGCTCCTGCCTCGGGGCTGCGGCGGGATGAGCAGCGACTTGATGAGGAGGAGCGGGAGGGCCGTGGCAGGGACGGGAGCAGCCCCGGGACACGGGGCTTTTGCTTTGTCATGGGCCGTTGGATCCTCCTCCTTTTCCCCGGAGCCCCCTCTGCCTGAGCTGCCCTTGCGGAGGAGGGATTTTGGGAGCTCATTCCGTGCGAGCCGGCCGCCCGTGCCGCCTTTCCCTGCTCCCCGCCCCGCTGCGGTCACCAATGACCGGGGGGCCGGATGGGCAGCCGGCGTCGCTGTGTAAAACGCTCCACGTTAATGGGATATGGCAGGAAAAGGGGGAAAAAAGGGTTAGAGGTGTCCGAGTCCGTGATGCGGTGCCGTGGATGCTGCTGGGCCCGGGATGCGGCTCGCTGTGCCCTAACCCTCCACCTTTATTTCGCCCCTTCACCCCTGGGGGTTAAGAGCCAGCGCCGAGCACGGCTCCGGGCGCTCCGGCCGCCGCTCCGCTTGCTGTGTCCCTGCCGTTCCCTTCCAGCCGTGTTGGCACAGCCCGTGGCCGCGGATGGCGCCCGGCGCCGGGAGCAGCTCCGCTTCCAGCCGTCACCCGGCCGGAGGCTCCGCGGGGCGCCGGGGCTGCTCCCGGAACGCCGGGATGGAGCCGGCTTCGATCCGGCTGCGCCGCGGGCAGGGAGAAGCAGGCGCGGATGGTGACGGTGCGCGGATCGCCGGCCCGCGGAGCGAGCCTCGCGTGGGAGCGTTTGGGGTGGTTCATGGAGGTTTCCTCATTTTTATCGTCAGGAGTGGCCGGAAAGCCAAATTCACCTGCCTGGACACGTGAGCCCTTGTCGCAGCTCCCTGGCGCGAAGGGTGACACCTCGGCACGGTGTCACCCGCGGCGGCCGCGGCGCCAGCGCCCGGCACGGTGCCGACAACCGCGTTCCAAGGTGGAAATCCCCCCCCGGCCGTGTTTTAATTGATTTCCCTAAGAAGATTGTGGGGCTCAGGGCTGGCCTGGCCTGTCCGCACCGCTCGCCGGCAGCGGCGGCTCCCGGGCACGGAGCGCTCCCGCGCGGCACCGGCAGCCGCTTCCCGCTCCCGTGCCCCCCGTGTCACTAGTGTGACACTAGCTGGAATTAACGACCATAAAAACTACATTAGCAGAGCGCTGACTGCTCCGACTGCCCGTGGAGCCGCCTGCTCCTGCCGCGGATCCGGAGGAGCGGAAACTAGGTCAGGGCGCCGCGTGCCTGGATGCTCCTGCGCGCTCCTATACGCTCCTATACGTTCCTATACGTTGCTGTACGTTGCTGTACGTTGCTGTATGTTCCTGTACGTTGCTGGGGCTCTCGCTGCCGTCCTCGCTCACGGCTCCGGGCTGCCTGGGAGCCCCTGGGCGGGTTGGGGGTTCCCAGGAGGGTTAGTGAGGCGGTCGGTGCCATCGTGGGTGTGTGGGATTTAACAGCAATAAAGGGCAGAACCGGCAGGTTTTGGGCAAGCGGAGGCCTGAGCAGCAGGGAGAGGGGCCATGGGCTCATCCCCGGCTCTGGAGATGGTTCAGCCGAATCCATGGGAAGGGGATCCGCGGGGCGGCGCGCGGGGCCTGGCGCGGACTGCGGAGCTCGCGGCGGCGAGCGTTCCGTGTGTGCGACGGCGCACGGGGATCCTTCCAAAGCTCTGGAATGCGGAGCAGGGATCCGCATGAGGAGAAACGCGACAGCCAGGGCGGCCTGGGGTGCAGCGTGGTGCACAGCCGCCAAGGACAGACCGGCCGCTCCTGGCTGCGTCCTGAGCGATGGAACGCGGCACGCAGGGTGATCCCCGCGGCGGGTGGTGGGATCCAGCCCGGGGCTCCGAGGGCTCCCGCTCCCGGAGGGCTGAGCCCTTCCCTGCTCCCCGGACGGAGCCGGCGGCAGCGCCGGTGTCCCGGGATCCCGCGCGGGAGCCGCGCGCCGGGCCCTTCTGCTCCAGTTGCGCCTGACGGTAACGCGGGCGGACGGCGCCGCGCGGGGGCCGCTCCGTGCGCTCCGGCCGGGAGCTGGGATCCCGGTTTGTGTCGGGAGCCAGCCACAGGGACCCAGCCCTGACCCCCTCCTGCAACAGGGTAAAGAGGGGCCGCGGCGGCGGAGCTCCGGGTCAAGAAGCCCTTCGTGTGAAACGGGAGATTCCGGAGGTTTCTGCAGCAGCAGTTTGGTAAATGCTGGAGCGGCTCCGCACAAATTCCCGAGTCATCCCGGCTTACATAAGCCCTGTGCTCCGTGAACTCTTAGTGCCCCTGGAGCCCGCGGCGGCTGCGCGTGCCGGGAGCCGCTTCGCACGGACACGCGCGTCCTGCTCGCGGTCCTTCCCGGCTGCATGTCCGGAGCCGGGGACTGGCACCGCGCGGTCCCGCCGGAGCCGCGGGCGCATCCCGCTGACCCCGCGGGAGCTCCTTCCCGGCTCGGGATGAGACCTTTCCCTCGAGCATCCCGGCGATTCCTGTCCTTCCGTGGGCAATCCCAAAGAACCGGCCTGCTGGGAGCCGAGTGTTTCCCTTCCGCAGCTCCTGCCCTTCCCGCCCTCGTTCCCGAAGGTCTCCCGCTGCCTGGGGATGCGATGGTCCCAGGGAAGGCGCCTGCTCCGCGACCGCTAAGAGTCAGGTCTTAACGCACGGGAATGGTGTTATTCCACGAATCGGGATATCTGCCCTGGGACGGAGAGCTGGCCTGTGCCCCCATCCCGTCCTCCGCGGTGCCAACCGGCTGGACAGGCTTCTCGTGCCCCGCAGGAGCAGGAACCTTGGGAAGGCCCTCGGGAAGGGGGCGGATTTGCGGCAGGGGCCGGGCCGGGCACAGGGAATGCCGCAGCCCTGCGGTGCCGTCACCCGCTCGCCGGCCTCCGTGTCCGTCCGGTTGGAGCTGCCGCCCGCGCAGGATGCGGAACAGGACCCCTGCGCTTTGGGAAAGCAGCCGAAGCGGCACACGGTAAAGGAGGTGCGTGACTTAGCCCTCCGAAAGCTCATTGAAATGAAAACCCAAACAGCAGAGGGAAAAGCGCTCCGTCCCGCTGGGGGCCTGCTGCCTTCCTCCTCCTCCTCCTCCTCCTCCTCCTCCGAGCCCCAGCGAGAGCTCCCGACTCCCCAGGGTGCTCCATGGAAGGAGCGGAGCTGTTGTGTTTATCAGCGCCTATGACAACCCCGTGGAAATAAACCTGGAGGGCCTTTGGGGTAAAAATAGGTCTTCGAGGGCCTTCCTTGGCCGAAGCGGAGGAGCAGGAGCCGGGCGTCCCGAGAGCCCCGGGGGACTCGGCCCCCGAAGCCACAGCCGGATTCCCTGTGGCCTCGGCCGGCCGCGAGCTGTTAACAAGCGCACGGAACAGCCTGAGCAACAACCCTGGGACGGTTGTGTCCTGCGGCGCTGTTTGTGCTCGGGGAGCGCTCCGGGCCGGGCTCGCCGCAGGCTGCGGGCGCCAGCGCGGTGCCTCCTGCTCCGAGGCCGCGTGCCTGGGCTCCGCGCTCGGCTCCTTCTCCGGGAGCTCCGGCCCGCCGGGGCCGGGTACCTGCACGTGCTCCCTGCGCTCCGGGACGCCGCTGGAGCTCGCTCCCTTGCTTCCTGCTCTCCCACCTTTGCTCCTTTACGGATTCCTATTTTCTTCATTCCAGCCTGAGACCCCAGGCTCGGGGTACAGACTGACCTGCCGACCACGGCCCCGTAGCCAAAGGCACCAAACCCAAAGCCCGGGCTTGGGAAGGGTCTGGTGCTTGGGTAGGTCTGTACCAGCAAACAGCACCGTAACCGGGCGTGAGGAGCTGCAGTTTCACCCTGAGCACCGTTCATGTGGGGACATAAAAGCCCTGGGTTGAACAGCAAGCCGTTCCGGAGGTGCTTCCCGACGGAGGAGCGCGCCGTGCCGGGGAGCGCGGAGCTCGGGATGCCCGGGGCTCTCCAAGGGGGCCGGCTCCGCGCCGGCGTTGGCGTTAGCACCACCGGGCTGGCCTGTATTTGGCGCTGGGTCTTGGTGGCTTTCCAGGACAGGGCCTTTTGGCCTGTCCCTCCCGCGCGTCCCGAGCCGCATCGACGTGCTCGGCTGTACCGATGTGCTCGGCCGTGTCGGGTGTGCTCAGAACAGCCCTCGCAGGGTGTGCTCAGAACAGCCGTCGCAGGGTGTGCTCAGAACAGCCGTCGCAGGTGTTCTCAGAACAGCCCTCGCAGGCCGGTTCCAAAGTCAGCGCGCCCTTGCCGAGGCGCCGGCGCCGGCGCTGGCTCCGGGCGGCCGGGCAGAGCATCAGCGCTCGCCGTGCGGGGCGTTTTTGCAGAAATGAAGCAGTGAAGCTGCAATTTGCTGGAATTACGTTTCTCCCATTCCCGCTCTCTGGAATGCGCTCTGGAGCGCGTATCGAAGCCAGCAGGGAGGTGGGTGCGTGGGTCGGCGGGGGGCCTGGGCAGCCGCGAGCCCCGCGGACACCCCGTGCCCTTCCCCTCGGCCCCGACACTTGGAGCGTCGCTTCCCGGGGCTATCCCGGCCCCCGGCAGGAGCCGAGCGGGTTTCATTGCGTTATTAACATTAAAACATTAAAAGCATGAAGAGACTGGCTGGCAAAAGTGTTGAATATTCTGTTGAGGGGTAAGAGCAGTTGGAATTTATTATTTCTCTCTGGAAAAAAATGGGAAGCGATTTGGAAGTCTAATGTTACTGATATTGGAGCTGGCAGATTCAGGCCTCCTTCAAACAGGCTGTTCAGCTGCAGCAGCCGGGGGCTTTTTGCCGTGACCGGAGACTTCAGGGCTCGAGTTGCTGTCCTTGCCGCGGCCCCGGGGTGCCCGGGCGCGAGGAGGGACGTGGAGGCAGGGGCAGAGCGGGGCGCAGGGGAGCCGGGCGCCGGCCCCGGCCCCGCGCGGCTCCCTCCTCCGCACGGTTTAACTAGAGGGTTTCAGAGCTCGGTGCCTCCCGCTGACTGTGTCGCTCTTCTTTGATTTCAGCCTTCCCAGCAGGAATGATGGATGAGAGCCTGTCCTACGAGGAGTTCTTTGCCCGCAGCGCCGCCTCGGCGATGGACGACAGAGACCTGTGCTTCGAGCCGCAGCCCGTGTTCAAGCCCGTGGAGATGGCTGGTACGACCCAGTAAATCCCGACGCCGTCGCGCCGCTTCAGTTCGGGGTTATGTAACACGGCGGAGCCCTGGCGCTGTCCCCAGGGGTGGCTGTGCTCTCCTGCCGTCTCCTCGTGCCGGTGTTCTTGCAGTGCCGCATTTCCCTAAAACGCGGAACGTCTCGGCCCCGGCGCCGTCACGTTGCGCCGCCGGCTCCAGGCTTGCCCGGGTGGAACCGGAGCCGCGGGCGGAGGGTTCAGCAGGGCCCAGCATGCGGGTGAGCCGCGGTGCTGGTGCCAGCCCGGCGAGCAGCCCGTGCGGCGCTGCCTCCCCTTCATCCAACAAGCATCTTCAGCACGGAGAAAATCCATAGGAAACATTGCCTGAGAACACGAGAGACGTGTGTGCTGCCGGATTACAGCCGAAACACTGGCCGAAATCCTCACCGAACCAGGATGAAACTTGGTTTTCTTATTTTTTAAATTTCCTTTATTTTCCCTACTGTTGTGGACCTGCTTGGTAAACACCTTTGTGCTGGCCACATCCCATTACCAAGGGGGTTCTGCAGAGGCCGGCGGAGCGGAGCGGGAACGCGGCCCTGCCATAAACACCCCGCGAGGAGCAGGGTGTAACTGCGGCTCTGCCCGGGGTTCTCCTGGCCTGCAGGAGGGGAATCCCGGTTGTCGCTGTGCGGCTGTGCGAGACGCAGCGTGTGGAATGGGCGCTTCGGTGTAGAAGGGCCCCTTGGCCCCGTGGCACAAGCGCTGGCTGCTCCGCAGGGATCCGCTCTGCTCAGCCCTGCTGAGGCCACATCTGGAGTATTGAGTCCAGTTCTGCAGTATTGTGTCCAGTTCTGCAGTATTGTGTCCAGTTCTGGAGTATTGTGTCCAGTTCTGGGCTCCACAGGACAAGAGGGATGTGGAGCTGCTGGAGAGAGTCCAGCGCAGGGCTACAAGGATGATCAGGGGCCTGGAACATCTGCCCTATGAGGAGAGGCTGAGGGAGCTGGGCCTGTTCAGCTGGAGAAGAGAAGGCTGAGAGGGGACCTGAGCAGTGTCTAGAAGTACCTCAAGGGAGGCAGTGAGGAGGATGGGGCGGCCTCTTTTCACTGGTGGCCACCAACAGAACTAGAGGAAACGGCCCCAAACTGAAACACCAAAAGTTCCACAGGAACTTAAGGAAAAATTTCTTCCCAGTGAGGGTGCCAGAGCCCTGGAACAGGCTGCCCAGAGAGGTTGTGGAGTCTCCTTCTCTGGAGATCTTCAAACCCGCTTGGACGCAGTCCTGTGCCACGTGCTCTAGGTGACCCTGCGTGTGCAGGGGTTGGACTGGGTGACCTCGAGAGGTCCCTGCCAACCTTGAGCATTCCGTGATTCTATGATCCGTGGGTTCCCGGAGCAGAGGGCTCGGAGGGGATCACGAGCTCTAGGAGCTGCCGGCAGGAGCAGAAGGAGGCTCCGCAGGCTCCCGTAGGCCTCGGTTTCTCCTTCATTCACGCTCTTTGGGAACAGGAGGATACGTTCCCTGTCCGGGGGCGCGTTCCCGTCCCTGGGCAGGGTCTCGCAGCCGGCCCTGCCGCAGCTCCCGCTCCTGGTCAGGACGCGCTGCTCCGCGTGCCTGGAAAACGCGGCGTCCGGGCTGGACGGGTGCGTCCGGGGAGGAAGCTGAAGGGAAACGGATTCTCGGGGCGTTTTGCCGGGCGGCTCCCGGGAAACGCGACTCTCCGCTTCCCAACCCGTGCCGGGAGGTCTTGGTGAACGTTCTTGGGGCTCGGGTCCTGCAAGCTCCAGTGACCAACGGAATGGGCAGACCCGTCCGTGCGCTTCGCCCTCAGCGTCGGCCTCGGCGGCTCCTGCCGTAGCCCCCGGAGCATCTCCGAGGGGAAGGATGAAGGTTCAGCTGAAGCTGCCTCCGTCCCCCCTTTCTCCTCTCGCCCTGTCGCAGAGATGCTTGAGTCTGGGTCCTCCATTTGCACAAGTCATCCTAGAGCTGGGCAGAGCAGAAGGATCCAGCAGCATCTCTGCCGGCTTTTGCCATCCCCTTCATCCCAGCGTTGTTGTTGAAGCGGACTTGGTTATTTGGTCATGGTTATATGGTGTGGGACAAGATGGAGTGAAGCGTTTCTGAGGCTCACAGCAAGGCAGGACGTTGTCTTAGCCCTTCAGATACCCTGGGAAGGAGTTCCTGGAGCTCCCCCAGTGCCGAGATGTGGGAAACCTTGGAGATTTTGCTGCCTTCCCCGCAGGCAGCGTGCTGGATGGGATCCCAACCCCTTTTAGCTGTGCTTGACCCGAGGAGAGCAGCAGAACGGGCGGGAATGGAGCGTCCCTGCGCTCCCAGGGCTCCACCGGCCGCGGCGGGTTGTTCGGAGAGGCCCTCAGCGCTGGCGTCAGGCGGATCGTCACCCGCCGCTGCCAACAGCCGCGCGCGGCTCCGCGCCCTCCCGCTGCTCACGCGGGCCCTTCTTGTCCCCGCAGACCCGTTCGGCGCGCACCGCGGGGACGCCCTGCCCGGGCTGGCCTTCCCCGGCGACGCGCAGCATGTGCCGGTGTTCGCGGGCCACGTCGGCCTCGCCGCGGACATCCACGGTGAGTTCCTGCCCTCGCGCTCCATTCCCAGCATTTTCCCAATTGACTCTCATGGCACACACTGAAAACTCAAAGCTGAGCAAAGCGCGGACTGTAGATTCTCTTCAGGTGCCATTTTTGCACCTGAAGACGTTGAATAACTACTTCCTGGAAGATTTTTTTGAAGTATATTTAGTTCAGACAGGGAGATAGAACATCCAGAAAAGCTGAACTGAAAGGCTGAACTATGGCTAGAAACAAGTACCCGTGACTGTTCCAGCTGGGGAAGACAAATCAAGAATTCATGGGAGAAGAAGGAGTATCAAAGGGAAATCATTTGCCTGTGTTTACTCTCTTATACCTTGTTACTAATTATACTGCACACAGTATGTAATTTTTGAGGGTAAACTAATAGATTTACTTGCAAACTCGTGTAGCCTGTGTGGGAGCAGAACAGTTAATTTTCCAGGTATGTTACGGGTTTGGAGAGGAGTCTTTTAAGGCCAGCAAGGTGACTGACAAATGGCTTCTTCTTTCATTATCAGCACACGCGTCTATGATGGTACCTGACCAAGCTTTCCTGGGGCCCCCGTATTCTCCTGCAGAAGTTCTCGATCCATCAGCCTTTATGGGCCTGGATTCGGCTGCGGAGTATCTGCAGGACACAGCAGGTGAGAGCGCGGGGCCGCCCCGGCCCGGGCACGAGCTGCCTTCGGAGCGTGTGCACGTGGAAAAGCCTCGGGTGTGAGTCCTAAAGAACCATTGCAGGGAGGGCTTATTCCATAAAACGAGTCAAGATTAGGAAGAATCCTATTGGAAATGATGTATTTTTAATCCATACGAGTTTCCTGAGAGGAGGAATAGGAAACGAATGCGCTCTTGAGCAGAGACCCTGCCGTGCTGGGCCCTGGCCTGAGCGCTGGTGGCAGCTCTTTGGTGCCAGCCGTCACCCCAGGCACACGCTGTGGGGCCCGCGCGCCCCGCTCGGGTGCGCAGCCGTGGGGCGGGAGGCAGCCGTGGGGTGGGAGGCAGCGGTGCAGCTGTGGGGCAGCTGTGGGGCACGAGGCAGCCGTGCAGCCGTGGGGCAGCTGTGGGGCACAAGGCAGCCGTGCAGCCGTGGGGCGGGAGGCAGCCGTGCAGCCATGGGGCAGCCGTGCAGCCGTGGGGCACGAGGCAGCCATGCAGCCGTGGGGCACGAGGCAGCCATGCAGCGCTGCAGCGCGGCGGCCGCGGCGCGGACTCAGCGCGTGCCTCTCCCCCAGCGCCGGCGGAGCACTGGCTGGCAGCGCAGCACGCCGCAGCGGGGCCCGGCGCCGCCTGCTTCCTTCAGCCGCCAGGTAAGGGTGTTTCTGGAGAGCGTCGAGCACCAGGGGCAGCTTCTGTCCTTGTCCCCCTTTGCAGGAAACGAAAGACGCTAGCGGAGCCGTGTGCTTCTCAGAGGAGTTTCCCAGAGAAACGTGTGCTTTAGGGAGATGATCCACGGGGCACTAATTAAGCATCGAGTGTGTGTTACGAGGTGGGAGGAGTTTGTGTAGACTGTTGACTCCTAGTTAAGGATAACAGAGTTAATGATGGCACTGTCAATACTTCTAGGCTATCCCAAAATAGCACATTTCCCCAAGTAAAGTAGCTGCACGTCCTTGCCATGCAGCTCCAAGCCCAGCCCTCAGCAGGGTGTGTTGTTCTGGGGACATATCCCGTCACCAGGGCCTTAGCCCCCTGGAAAACCCTCCCTTCCCTGGGCTGGGTGCAGGGAATGTGGCCAGTGCCGAGCTGGGCAAAAAGCCCGTGTTCAACCACCAGATCTATGGGCTCCAGGTTGCCTTTCCATTCTGTGCAGGCCCTGGTACCAGGGCAGGAATGGGGATTTCCCCCAGGACGTGTGCTCAGCTGTTCCTCGATGCTAAGATAATAATTGACACGGATGGGATTTCCTCTTGAAAAGGAGCCCTATAAAACCAGAGCTTTATTGCTCCTGTCGTCCTTACTCCTGCCTTTGTGCATGATGAGAGACAAATCTGCTGATTCCAGTGGGAAGCCGCATCCCTCGTGCCTGCCCTTTCCAAGGGTCAGCGCAGCGGAGGGAACAACAAACAGAATTTGCTCTCACGCATAATCAACGGCATTTCAAATTAAATCCCAGTTACAAAGCTGTGTACGCTGTCCAGTTATCTTTAAACACGGGTTCCAGCTAAACCTTTTGCAGCCTCACCAAGGCCGTGGTGCCGCTGCAGCTGCGCGTGTCACGATACCGATCCGCAGCAGTGTCAGCGCTGCCGGTCCCGGTGGAGCAGGCAGGAGGAGAGGAACTTGTCCCCGGGGCTGGGGGCTCTAAGGAGAGCTCAGGTGCAGCCGGGCTGCTTCGCTGCTCGATGGTTTTCCGCTTTCCTCCGGCGCTTGCTTTGCCCCGCGCACGTGTTGCCTTGGGTCCTGCACAAGTTAATCTGCTGCGGATTGGTAATTCCCGCAGACCTGCATCCCCCGGGATGCGGATGCGCGGGAGCTTCCTCCCCAGGCCCGTGCCGTGGTCCCCAGAGATGCGTTTTGTCTAGACGGATTCCAAAGGGCTATTTTAAGATGGCACTTTTTCTTTTTTTTCCTTTCTTTTCTTTCTGGGTTCGTTTAATATCCGACTTTGCAGCGTTGCTGGAGCCGGGGCCGCGTTTTTCGGTGCGGCTCGTGGTGTGGGGCCGCCCTGGTGCTGGTGTCTGCCCAGCGCAACGCGGGAGCCGCGGGGTCACCAGCGCGCTGAGTTCCGATCGTTCACAAAACCCTTTGCACAGCTGAAGCCCGGGCCTGGAGCTCCCGAAACGACTCCTCTGAGGGCTTCAGCTCTTGCAAAGTCAGCGCCGAGGCAGACGTGTCGCCACCGCAGACCTCGCTGGCATCAGGCACGACGCGCTGAGGCCAGGAAGGCCCCGTGTCCCCTGTCCATGGCACCGCAGTGTCACGTATCTGAGCTCTCCTTCGTTCCTGTGTGTTTCTGTCGCAGATGCCGCGTGCGTTCCCGCCGCCGACGTCGTGTCCGTGCCCGCGGGAGCAGCCGGCTCCCTTCCCGCGGAGCCTCCCGCTGCCTCGGCCCCGGCGGCACAAGCCCTTCCCGGCGCCGCCGCGGACGGCGCCTTCGCTCCTGCGGCTCCGGGCGCCTTTGCCCCGGGCGCAGGGGCTGCCCTGGTCCCAGCAGCAGATCCCGGCTCTCCTGGCGCCGTGGGGCTGGAGTTTGTCCCCGCGGCAGCACCAGCAGATCCCCAGGCCCAGCACACGGCGGCTTTGCAGTTTGCCCCAGCAGAAGGTGCCGGCTTTGCCCCGGCAGCACATGCTGCGTCCCCTCACGCCGTGGATCTGGCGTTTGCTCCCACAGCGGATCCTGCAGCTCAGCACGCCGTGGATTTGGAGTTTGTCCCCGCAGCGGATCCTGCAGCTCACCACACTCCAGATTTGGAATTTGCCCCCGCAGCGGATCCTGCAGCTCACCACGCCATGGATTTGGAATTTGCCCCGGGAGCAGATACTGCAGCTCACCACGCCGTGGATTTGGACTTTGTCCCCACAGCGGATCCTGCAGGTCACCACGCTGTAGATCTGGAATTTGCCCCAGCAGCAGATACTGCAGCTCACCACGCTCTGGGTTTGGCCACAGCGGATCCTGCAGGTCACTACGCCGTGGATTTGGAATTTTCCCCCACAGCGGATCCTGCAGGTCACCACGCCGTGGATTTGGAGTTTGCCCCCACAGCGGATCCTGCAGGTCACCACGCCGTGGATTTGGAGTTTTCCCCCACAGCGGATCCTGCAGCTCACCACGCCGTGGATTTGGAGTTTGCCCCCGCCGCGGAAGCCAACCATTTCCACGCCGTGGAGCCCGGGCTCGGCCCTGCAGCACAAACCAAGACTCCTCCTGCCCCTGTCCCCGCCGCTGGCGTCGAGGCCGCTGCGTGTGACGAGCCGGTGGCAGCGGAGCGCGCCGTGGAGCGACACGAGGCGCCCGTGGAGAGGGCCCCAGCAGGTGACCGCGGTTTGGTGGTGCCGGCAGCGCCGCTCGCGCTCGGGGCGCCGCAGCCCGCGCTGCGCGCGCAGCCCCTCGCTGCAGGGCTCTTTGCAAGGCAGCAGTGGGGACCTGCCCTGCACTAACCTTCTCGAGTGCTTTAAGGACGTTTTAGTCCATCCCTGGTAGCGTTTCTTCTTGTATCATTATTTTCCCCCAATATACCAAATATACACAATATATTTCTGCAATATACACAATATTCTGATCTGAGAACAGTCTCTGAGCAGCCTGAGAGGCTTGGGTCACCATGTGGCATCTCAGAATGACTGTGAGAGCCCATGGGGGAGGCTTGGTTCTCCCTTGTGGTGGACAAGGGACTTTTGCCCTGCATAGATGTCTCGAGAGGGACTCTCCTACTTGAGAGGGACGGTCAAAATAGAACAGCTAGTCCTGGGAAGACCCAGAACGTTGCAGAAAGATGAGTAGTAAGATTTTTTTTTTCTATATTACCTTCTAAAACTGTTTCTTTTTATGGTGGGAATAAACTTCAAAGGAGAGGAGCTTTAATGAAAAAAAAAGAAATTGCTACCAGGACGTAGTAGCTCAAAGACACAGGTGGAGAAGGAGAGTCAATACCGGGCAGAGCGGGGCTGTGTGGAGCAGAGCAGCAAGGCCTGCAGGAGGGGAGGGCTGGCACAAAGCGAGGCTCAACAGCAGCTTATCCCGCCTAGGAAAGTGAGACACCTTTAATTTGTTGTGGGAGAGGTGGGCTAGGTAAAGAAGGGGTTTTATCTGCCTTAATCTGATCTAAATTAAAAGTTACGTGAACATCTTTTCTCTTTGGCTTCAGAAGCACCCGCAAGCGCGGAGCAAGAGCTGGAGGTGCCAGAAGCTTGTGCTGAGCTTCCCTCAGAGAATGGCAGAGACGCCGGGTCGTCTCCCCGCCGCCGGGCAGAGCATCTCCCGGAAAACTCGGACCATCTCCGGGAAGCAGCAGGTGAGGAGCCCGCTGGGACCGGCGCTTCGGCAGCGCTTCGTTAGGAACAAGCCCAAAGCAGTCTGTGCTTGCTGCAGGCTTGCTCCCAAAGCGCTGCTTTCCTGTGTTTATGAGACCCAAAATACTCTATTTATCCTTTACTCTGCTGTTTATTTATTTATTCTTTCTTCTATTTATTCTTTTCCATATTTCTGCTCAGCTCCAGTAGAAGCGAAAGAAGCCACAGCACTAGAAAATAAAGAGCTCCTTCCCGAAAAACCTGTTACTGCTGCGGATCTTCCTGTTCCAGAGAAACCGGCGGAGGAGGCTGAGCACAACCACATCCAACACGCAGAACCCCAGCAAGAAGAGCCCCTGCAGGAGAGCACAGGTAGAATGTAGATAATAATGGAGCTGTAGAATGGAAATAGCCCCCGGGAACAGTTCACCTTGTCCTCCTGACTGCGTTGCCTCCTGAGCAAGCAAAAATCTCTTTTGCACCAAGTCGCTGTGCTGTACTTTGCATCCATCACAGTGATTCTGCTTGCACTTTGCCTCTGATTCCTGCCCTTTTAAACGTGCTTCCCTCCCCCCTTTCACAGGACTAAAAGTCCAAATATAGGCACTACTATGGGCTTATCTTTTCGGCTGTAACATTTACAACCTCAATATCTTTCCACTGAAGAGCTTAAAACCTCAACATCTTTTTTTTTGACATTTACTGTATAGGTTTTTTTTTTTTTTTGGGTATTAAAAAGGACCATCAGTTCTGTTTAAAATATTCCCAGCGAAGCCCTCCTTCCAAAGCAAGCCCCTTAATTACCAAAGGAAAACGTAATTTGCTTCCTGCTCCACTACCCCAGCCTCTCCGACGAGCTCTTATTGCTCAGGTGTCCGGCGGGAGGCTGATTTGTGGGCCACAAATGACTGATGCTCTCATTAAAACCAGTGGCCTGCAGCTACTGCCCATAACCGAGCGCAGCAGATGCCTTCAGCTCGGGGGGTTCTGCTTTGGGGGTGCTGAGGGACACTTTGCTGTCGCCCCTCGGCCCCGTTACATCCATCCTCTCTACCCTAGTCTCATCTTTTCACTAAACTTCTGTTTTCTCAGTTTGGAAAGCAGCCAAAGAAAAGGGATTATTAAAAAAAAAAAAAGTGCATCTGTTATCCTGTCTTGCTAAGGCAAAATGGATCCTTAATGCTTTATAAAAACAGATAATGTGTCCTTACAAGAACAGTTGCTTTCTGGTAGGGTTAGAGCATGTATCAGAAATGAGCTTTAATAATGCTGACTTATTTATCGGCAGTATTTAAATAGGTTCCTGTGTGTAATTTCCCATCCCAGCACCGCTGAGGAGGATTTAGAGCTAGGGTAGCATCAGCGCTGACAATTCCGATTTACTTACGATGTTACGGCCTGATGTAGCTAAACTCACCTGTTTCTCTTTCAGTGTTTTTTTGCTGCGAGGCGGGTGGTTGCGCTGATGTTTGAGCAGGCTTCCTGTGTTCCAGGTGCACGTCCCGCGCCGCTCGGGCACGCTCCCAAAGCGGGCGAGCGCCGGTTCGGCAGCGCGAAACCCGCGGCGGGGCCGGCCGTGCCCGCGGAGCGGCGCGTGGGCTCCCCTCGGCCGAAGAGTCCCGGCCCCGCGCTAGACCCCGCGGCCGCGGCGGCGCTCGGCGGCGTTGCTGGAGCAGCCCCTAGGGTTTCCCATAAAAAGGAGCAGCCGTCCCGCGCACTGCCGGAGTGTGCCGAGAGCCACGGAGATGTGCCGAGGGAGAGCTGGGATGTGGAAGGTTCTTCGGTCGTGGTGAAGAAGAAGAAGAAGAAGCCCAAACAAAAGAGGAATCAGCAGCCGAGAACCGCAGAGTTCTGGGAGGAGAATATCTCCCAGGCTCCTAAAACTTGTCCATTTGCTTTTGGACTGCGGAAGACAGATATCGCTCCCATCCTGCCTGCTGAAGCTCGCAAAGAGCACTTGATTGCCCCAGGAAATGGAGCTTTGGATACGGCAAAGGGTGCCAAAATAACAGCTGGAAGTCTGATCTTGGGTGATGAAAATGCCTTCCCAGCGCCCAGGGAGCAGGCCCCAAAGCCCGACCTGCTGGATGCAAAAAGTGGAGGCTTTGGAAAAGCAGAGACGAGAGGTGACAGTTGGATGTCACAATCCAATGGCAAAATAAAGCAGGTTCCCTTGGAGCCGATGGACAAGGCAGAGAAGACGAGGGTGGGGGATCCTGTTACTGCAAAGGTGCCCACCCTGCCTGCTGAAATCAGCCCTCCTGCCACAAACGGGAAGAGGGCGGACGAGGGGACAGGCTGCTCCGTCCCAACGGCGGCTCCTTCGGCAGAGAACAGTCTGAGCAAGGTAGAAACCCCTCTAACGACCCAACCTCCCGAAACTGCCCTTTCTGGTAAAGGAAAGGAGGCCAAGAGCCCTGCTTCCAAGCACGAACGGGGCAGTGAGACTGTCCCCGCGGAGCTTCCGACTTCCAGCGCGTCACTGGAGAAAGAAGCAAAGAAAAGGGGTAGTGAGAAGAGCAAAGAGGCTGCACATGAGTCCTTCAAACAGCCCCGTCCTCTAGAGCCGGGGGCCTGGTTTCCCCCCGAGGCCAAAGCAGCTGAAAAGCCTAAAACGGGGTCCCCCGAGAAGCGCCCCGAGGTCAACGTCAGCGCCCCGGGCGCCCTCGCTCCTGCCCCGTTGGTGGCATCACCGCCCGAGGATTCCGTTCCCTCGGGAAGCAGGAAGGCGGGCGGTTCCTCGGAGCAGCTCCCGGCAGCTCCGTGCGCCGCG
Organism: Tinamus guttatus; assembly: GCF_059628265.1. Taxonomy (NCBI): domain Eukaryota; kingdom Metazoa; phylum Chordata; class Aves; order Tinamiformes; family Tinamidae; genus Tinamus; species Tinamus guttatus. Next base: position 146,115 of record NW_028288851.1, read on the forward strand.
CCGGGATGTTCCCCCGGCCGGAGCAACGAGCCTGGGCTTATTGCACCGGAGCATCAGGCCCCAAAAGAGCCCGGCTTTGCGCAGAGGACGGACAAACCCAAGAAGAGGCGCGGTGAGGGGAAAGGCAGAAAAACGAGGAATTTCCCGGAGCAGGTTCCCTTCCCGGAGGACGTGAGCAATGGTGAATGGAAGATGGACGAGCCGATAGCAGAAATGACTTTTCCTGACAAAGGCAAGGAGAACGGCTTTGCTGCGCGAGGGCATCCGTCCGCAGCCTTCGCACACGGTTACACCGCGAAAGCGGATAAGGCGAAGAAGAGAGGCAGTGATGGAAGAAGCAAAAAGGGCGAAAAAAGCTTTTTCCAGCAGCCTTTCCTTTTGGAGGGCAAGAGGGACGTAGGTAGCGCTCCCGACACAGCGGACAGGCCCAAAGAAGCGAGTGCTGGCACCGGAGGCGGCGAGCGGGGCTGTCCTCCCGCCGGGCATCTTCCGGAGAGCGTTTCGGAGGCGGCTCCGGCGCCTCGAAAGGAGGCAGATGCCGCGGATAGAGGCAGGGAGGCTGGATTCACCCCCCTGGGGGAACCGGCTGTGGTGGATTTGGGCGCCTCGTTGGCAGACAAGCCTAGGAAGAGGAGTAGCGATGGGAAGAGAAAGAGCGAGAAGGCTCCTGCAGCTGTGCCGGAGAGTCGGGCGGAGGAGAGTCCTCTTGGGAGCAAGGAGGAGCTGGATGGAAAGGCAAAGGAAGGGAGCTTTGCCGGCGGGAAAAGGGCTGAGGGTGAAGGAGAGCCCGCGCCGGAGCGCCGGGCAGGCGCAACCACGGAGCTGGTGGGAAAGGCTGGAGTTCAGGGGGGCGAGAGAGGAAGCTGCTCTGAGGAGCTGGGCCGCTCGGGTCGGGAAACAGAGACAGCAAAGGCCGAAACGGTCCAAACTGGAGAAACTTGGCCCACGAATGAGGGAAAGGAGGTGGTGGTTAGTCCGTCAGAGCCAGGCCCGGAGAGCAGGCCTAAGAAAAAGGGCAGAGATGTGAAAGGCAGAAAGGCTGAAAAAGAGCACCCTGCTGCACCGGCTCCGGCCAAAATCCCTGCCGGAGCCGCAGAGCTGGGAGCCCTTGCGGGCGCTCAGGCTCCTGGGAGCGGCCAGGAGAGCGAATTCCCGGTGGCAGGGAGCGGGCAGGCTCCTCCTGCGCCGCTGGAGCCAGGGAAAGCGGGCGCAGGGAACGAGGAGAGAGGCGGGAAGCCGGAGGCTGGCGCGGAGCAGGCGCTGCCCTCGGAGCCCGGTGCGGCCGGAGCGGCCGGCTCCGAGTCCGCGGAACGGGATAGATCCAGAGAGAGCGGGAGCGATGGGAGAAGTGAAGGAGCCAGAGGCGCCTCTGGGCAGCGCGTTGCGGCGGAGGCAGGGGCGGAGGAGCCGGCGGCGCCGCTCCGCGCGGCGGCGGACGCGGCCGTCGTGGACGGGAACAGCGACGTGCGCGGCCTGGGCGCCGCCGGGAGCTGCTCCCGGCCCCTCGCCGGAACGCCCGGCCCGGCTCCTCCCGGCTTCCCGGGAGAGGCCGCGGGAGCCGGCGCTGCGGAGAGGCCTGCGGGGACGAGCGAGGAGCGCCCGAGCAGCCCGCGCCGGGAAGGGCCTGCCCGGGATGAGAGGGCCGCGGACACGCAGCCTTCCGCGGATCCGCCGCTGGAGGAGGCCGCCCGATCCAGCCAGGACGAAGCTCCCCTTCCTGCCGTGGCTGAGGACGCGAGGGGCACGGAGACGAGGCAGGACCCCGGCCGCTCCTCCGCGGTGCCGCCGCAGGAGGCGACGGGCACGGCGAGCGGGACAGCGCCCGGAGGCGCCGGCGTGGCGGCGGCGACAGAAGCAACGGGCCCCGCTGCCCAGGGGGACGCGGCCCGCGGGTCCCCTGGCACCCAGGTGTCCGCAGGGAGCGGAGCGGGAGAGACGGAGCCCCCCGCGGTCGGGAAGGGCCACCAAGGCTTGCCCAGGGACGCCGACGGGTTGGGTGACAAAGTGGGTGACGCGGAGGCTGCTGCTTTGGACCCGCTCGCTGCCCAGCCGGCCCCAGTAAGCCCTGAAGAGCGGGGCGAGAGCCACGGGGAAGCTCCCCCGGAGGGTGTCCCGGCGCCCGGCTCCGCAGCGGAGAAACCCAAGGACGCGGTGAAGGAGGAGGAGCCGGCCCAGCAAACGGCGAAGGCGCCGAAGCCAGAAGAAGGCGCGAAAGGCAAGGAGCAGCTCAGAGGCTACATGAGACCCACGAAGGCGCGAGGTGCCCCCGCCGCCGCGGGCAGGGACAAGGCGAAGCCGGCGGGCGCCGCGGCCCGGCCCCGGCCCCACACAGGTGTGTGCTCGCGTTCGGGCCGGCCGCGCGCCAGCCGCGCTGCTTGTCGTGCGCTCGCATGAAGCCGGGACTCCTAATCCTCTGCGGCACCACCGAGTGTGGCATGACGGGTTTGGGGCTCATCTCCAAAGGCTCTTGGTTCTGCTTGCCTGTCTCACAGTGCTAATTCCCCAACCCGGACCAACTGACAGCTTGGTGTGAGTTCCAGAACTGATCTGTTTTGCTCATTCGGAGTTCATGTGACATACTCATTGTGCCACCTAATTGCTAAGCAAACTTGCACCTCTGGGGTTGAGTTGCCTTAGCTTCTTGCCGTCAGAGACCGAAAACGAGACCCGTTCTCAATGCAACGGTGAGTCCTCTTGGTCCCTGCACAGCCCCGCACGCCCCGGCGCGCAGGAAACGTGCTGGCCCGCGGGGCTGGGGCTCAAACTGCACCAGGCTAATTGCAACCAGCTCCTTTTCCTCCTGCGGTTGGGCTCTGACTCTCATCCTAAGCTACATTGAGCTGCTCTGTCTATAAAACACGTTTCCTGCCCTGGGCTTGCAGAGAAGTAATCTTCACCAGAGCAGAGCCGTAACGACATCCTAATTGGAGCGATAATCTTAAGACTTTATCCCTCCACCGACACCGCGGATGGACCGGTCACCTCTGGGGGAGGTTCCTCTGGCTGTGTCCATGGAATGAGCCCCCTTTCCTGTAGGAAATGAGATGGAAATTGACAGGGATTTTGAAACAGAGAATGCAGTATGGACACAGGTGAACTAAAAAGACAAACACCCGTGGGTTTCTGCTCATTCTGAGCTTTCCTCAGAGCCAGGGAGTCTCTCCTCTCCGAAATGGGGGCTGCTGCCGCGGGCTGTCCCTGCTCGAGGTGCCCTTGTCCTCCCTCGTCCCCGCGTGCCGCTAACCCGCGGGCGGGCGCTCTGCGCGCCCGGGCTCTGCGCAGCGCTGCTGCTCCTAACGCGTCTTGCATAACCCCGAGTGCTGCTATTCTGGTGGAAGCGCTGCACTCTGCATGAACCTGTGCCTGCAGAAATAACGTCCCTAGTGCATGATGCTGCAAAACACAGCAAGCTAAAGGCCGACCTTTTTTTTTTCCTTTTCTTTTTCCCTATCTTCCCCCCCCCTTTTTTTTTCTTCTAAAACTTTTCCATTACCTGCTACAAGTCTCTCTCTTCCCCCGCTGACGGTTGTGTTTAAGGGGCGATGCTCTGCAGGAGACCCGTGCAGAAGAGCCCAACTCTTCCGCGCGCTCTGCCGAAGGGCTCCGGCTCGGAGCGGCTCGCGGCGCGCGGGCATGTGCCCGTACCCCGTGCGTGCCCGTACCCCGTGCGTGCCCGTACCCCGTGCGTGCCCGTACCCCATGCGTGCCCATATCCCCTGCGTGCCCATATCCCCTGCCTTGGTACCTGGCCCTCACCCAGGTGTGTGCAGCACCGGGTCCTGCTCATTTGCTCTTATCCCTGCAGCACCGCGGCCGGGGGAGCGGCGGGACCAGCTCAGCAGCAGCAGGTTTATCTATACAATAAAGATATGGACGGAAATATCTTTATGGTATATTAATAATCATGCTGTATTTATAGAGCTGAATAACCCTGCTGCAGCGGCGTGCCGGGAGCCGTGGCAGCTGCGGTGCCGCGGCCGCTGCTGGGAGCTGCGAGATCCCCGGCAGCTCGTGCCTGGAAAAGCCCCTTCCGTCGCTTTTCTGTGTGTTTTTAAGCTGTGATTTGGAAGGGAACCCCCTCCTGGCTCGCTGTGGTTTATTGCAGCCTGCTGGATTTGCTGCTGCCCCGGCAGGCCGCGGCGCGGGCGCAGGCACCGCGGCGGCCACGCGCTTCGCGGGCACGGGCCGGGCGGTCCTGCTGCGGGTTTTAGTGCTCAGCATAGAGTTATAATGTGGCGTGCACGTTAATTAAGGCTTGTTAATGAACCCAGGGAGCTGTGGGGGAGAGGGGGGCTGAGCAGGGCTCCTGCCCCGTCTCCGGCAGTGCCGTTGGTGAAGCACACGCTCCCAGGGCTGTGCGAAGGGCAGATTTGTGAAGCCGCAGCAGAACCGCGCCGCTGTCCCCTCCGTTTCTGCCCTTCTTTCCTTTTTATTCCTTTGGGTCGTTTTGCCGTTTTAGCGGGACGTTTTGCTGAAGCAGCAGCCGGGTTTGCACCGCCGCGACGTGCGCGGGTCGCGCTGCGGAGCGCAGGGGCATCTCCCGGCGCCGCGCGTCCTTGGAGCACCGCTCGGAGCAGCCGGAACCGGCGCCCTGGGAGCGTCAATATTGCAGCTCCACGTCGCGCGGGGGGGATCCCGGAGCTGTCCGGTGTGGATCCCAGAGCCGCCCGGTGTGGATCCCGGAGCCGCCCGGCGTCGCCGCGTTATCCCGGCCCCGTGGCACGTCCGAGCTGCCCCTCATCCCGGGAAGCGACGTTGCCTTAGGAACTGGCACAAAGGGCTGCCGAAACAATGCTGCTGGCTTAGGGAAAAGAAAGGAAGGAAGGGGGAAAACGCCAGGGGCTGAGAGAGGAGAGAAGCAAGAGCTTAGGGAGCGGAGCAAAAAATAGCAGCGCTGGGCTGATCCGCGCGCCGAGGCTGCGCGCCGCGGATTGGCGCTCGGGCATGACGCGCCGGGCCGGGCTGCCCCAGTTCCGCGCGGCGCCGGCTGCTTCCCGGCGTCTTCCCGCGGGAGCCGCTCGCTCCGGAGGCGCGGGATGAGCCGGGACGGTTCCCGCTGGCACGGCGGGTCCCCACGCAGGGCCGTGTAACCCGCTCCCGGCTCCTCCGTCCCCCATCCCCGTGCTGGTCTCCCAATGCCCTCCGGCTCCATCCCGCTCCTCTGCTGCTTTTCCGACAGCGCCGCGGCGAGAGCGGCCGCGCGGCTCCGAGCCCTTCCCTGTTAACACCGGCACCGACGGGAGAGGCGGCGCGGGCCGAGCCGGAGCCCCTCTCCACCAGCGAGACACCCAGCAATATTTAAAGCACAAAAACTGTCGATGCCTTTGGAGAAGTGAAGCCCGTGGGTGGAAATGTTCTGGTTAATTAGAGGCTGTCAGGAGAGATCCGGATAATTTGCAGTTCCTTAGTCATTGTTTTTAAATATAGCAACCTCTTAAACCCAGAACTTAAATACGGGTGGGTAAGCGTGTGGCTCGTGGCACCTCCGAGCAGCAGGTTGGATTCAGGGGCGTGCGGAGCCCTCGCGGCGCTGCCTTTGCCAACGCGTGTGCGTTCGCGCCGGGGCTGCTCCGGGGCCCGGGAACGCGTGCCGACCCCGGCCCCGGGGCGGCGTGGGCCTTGGGGAGGGATATTCCCCATCCGGCACCGGAGATGCCCGCGGCTCTGCGGCTCTGCTCATGCAATAGCGTCCCCGCAGCTGCCGGTGACCGAATGACCAGGAATGGTTTTCCAGGCTTGCACCGGGAAGCTGCATCCCGGTGGAGCGGCAGGCAGGGCCGTGCAGCCGGCGGTGCCGCGGGCAGAGCGGGGTCCCCGTGTCCGGCGGATGCGGGAGCAGCGCCGCGGCTGCAAGGGGTGCCGTGCAGGGCGGGAGCAGCCTGCGGCCACCGCTGCTGATCCCACGGGAATGGGGGGACGCGGCGGGACACGTTGAGCCGCCCCGCGGTGCTTGGGGACATCCCGTCGCGGCAGCGGTGCCCCATGGCTCCCGGCGCGGGGCCGCGCGCCGGCTCGCAAGGGGTTAACGCCGTGAGCCGAGCTGAGGCGGCGCAAGCGTTCCGCTCGGAGAGGAGCAGTTCCCTAGGGAAGAGCGGCAGCCCCGCAGCATCCGGGAGCATTGTCCCGCGCGGCGCGGCGCGTCACGGCCCCCCCGCGTGGGCGGCCGCGGGGGCGGGCGCCGCGTGGCGTCAGCGCCGGCGCGCGAGCGGGCGGGCGGGCGAGCGGCTCCCGCGCGGCGGCAGCGCCGGCAGCACTCGGGCCATGTCCGTGGCCGGCGAGCAGGCGGCGCCGCTCGGGCAGCCGAGCGCGGCGCGCATGGAGGCGCCCAAGGAGCTGGGCGCGGGCGCCTTCGAGTGGCAGCGCACCGAGGGCAAGCTGCACGAGATCGGCCTCAGCGTCAACGCCGCGGGGCCCGGCGCCGACGCGCTGCCCAAGGGCGCCGGCTTCACCGACGAGGACAAGCTCTGCTTCTTCGAGGGCAAGGAGCTCAAGGCGGCCGCCAAGGACCCCCGGGAGCTGGAGGCGCAGGGCAAGAAGTACCAGGAGCACCTGGAGACCTGGTCCCTGCTCTGCGAGACCTTCCCCCCCGCCGACGGCGGCCCCGCGGCCCCCAAAGCCTCCGACTTCCACTGGGGCCAAGCGGCGGCTCCCAAAGCGAGCGCCGGCCCGGCCAAGGATGAAGCCGTCACCGACCAGGAGAAAGCGGCCGGCAAGGCGGGCGCCGAGAGCAAGAGCGCGGCCGCGGCGCAGGGAAGCGGCGCCGGCAGCCCCGGCTCGCAGGCGGCAGCGCCCGACGGCGCCGCGAGGAAGGCGGCCGGCGCGGCGCCGCAGCTCCCCACCACCACCGTGGAGCTGGCGCGCGACGAGGGCCGCGGCGGCCCCGCGGACGGCGCCGAGCCGGACGAAGAGCCCGAGGAGCCGTGGGGCTGGGGCGGCGGCGCGCTGAGCCGCGCCGCGCAGCAGCGCAAGGCCATGCGGCGCGCCATGTCCGAGAGCTCCCGCCTCGCCGTGCCGCTCGCCCTCGACCTGGCCGACAAGTACCCGCAGCCGCCGCCGGGCGCCGACGTGGCCACGGGGCTGCTGGCGCCCGACAGCAGCCTGGCGCACGGCCCCGCGCCGATCGCCGGCCCCGGCAAGAGGGCCCCGGCTGCGGCGGAGGAGCCGCCGGGCGCCCGGCGCGCCGCGCTGGAGCGGATCCCCGAGGGCGGCGGTGACAAGGGGCGGCAGGAGGCGGCGCCGGGAGAGCCCGGGGGTGCCGCCGAGGGCCCCGCAGCTCCCGGGAGCCGGAGCGCCGAGGCGGAAGGCGGCCGGAGCGCCCCGCCGCCCCGGCCCGCGGACCTGCCGGGTACGTACGCTCGGCACCGCGCTGTGGGACGGGGGCATGGCGGGGAGCTGGCGGGGGTGCTCCGGTGTGCGCCGGGATCCATCCGCTCAGAGCGTGTCCAAAGCTGCCAGCTCAGCTCCGGAGGCTCCAGCGTGGTGCAGCCCCTCCTGAGCATCCTGCTGCTGAAACCCGGGCTGCACGGGTGCTTCCCCGCTGCCATAATCCGGCTGCGCGGGCGCTTTCCTGGTGCTGAAACCCGGGCTGCACGGGCGCTTCCCCGCTGCCGTAATCCGGCTGCGCGGGCGCTTTCCCGCTGCCGCGCGCCGAGCGCAGCCCGGTTGTGCCGCGGGGGCTGGCGGCCGCGCGGGCTCTGGCGCGGGGCGCGCGGTCGATCCCGCCGCCGCCCGCGTCCCGGCGGCTCTGCCCCCTCGGCAGCTCCCCGGGCCCCTTCCCGCGTCCTCCCGCCGCGGGGCGCCGGGGCTTTGTCTCCGGCACGGGAGCGCGTCCCGGCGGGAACGAGGACAAAAGCCTGGCGGGGGCTTCCCCCCGCAGCCGCCGCTCGTCCCGACCGGCCCCCGTGCTCGTCCTCTGGGGCCGGGTCGCGGTGTGCGCGGGGACGGGGCAGCGCTCATCCGCTCTCCCGTCGGGAAGGTGCCGGGAGCGCCCGGCGCGGAGCGGGGTTTGGGGAGCCCGCGTGGAGTCGCTGGGGTCGGAATAGGGAGCTGCTCCAGCGTGTTTGGTGCCACTGGCACCGTGCTGCAGGCTGGGGACAGCGAGGACGCGCGTGGCCCGGGCCGCCGCAGCCGTTGCCGGTGCCGGAGCCGCGTGCGGCGCGGAAAGCCGCTCTCGTGCAGCACCGCCGTGTTCGGAGCTGCTTTCTAGCTCTCGTGTCAGTGGAGCTGCCCGCGAGCTGGGGGGTAACGACTTTCCCAAGAGGGTTGGAAATGGCAAAGAAAACAACAAAAAGTCCTGGATGCCCTCGCACTGCCTCCAGGCTTTGGAAGCGTCTCCTTCCTCCCGCCCGGGGCCGCGCCGCGGGAGCCGCGCAGGGAGCCCGTCAGTCCTGCCTCTAAATATAGAAGTGCCGCTAAATCCGCCCTGCCTTTCGTTTACAGAGAAATTGCTCCCTCGCATCCCGAGGGGCTTCCTGCTCCCCAGGCTCCGTGCTGCTCCGTGCGTCTCCTCGTCGCCAGGCGGGACGCCCGGAGCGTCCTGCCCAGCGCTGCCTATTCCACCTGATCCAACATTCCCTGCTCCTCCCTTTCCGTGCCCGTTGGCTGCCAGCTCCGGGTGCTGGGTGTGAGCTTGGCCCCTGCAGCCGGGCTCGGCGCGCTGTGTCGCTGACCCCCGTCTTTCCTCTTAAACGTTCCTGAAGGAATTGCCCAGAGCGGAGCTCCTTGACCAGCCTCCATCCTGACCAGCTTTAGATGGAGGTGTCCTTGGTCCTGCTGCCGGCGGGAGCGCGCGATGGGCTCCATTCCAGCCGGGGACCGCGTTGGCCGCGCGGCCGGTGCGAGCGCAGGGCCGCGGCGACGCCGGGTGCGCGGCTCCCTCCGCTGCCTCGTTCGGCCGCTCGGGAACAAGCGCGCGCCTTGTTTGCCGCTGCCAACAAGGCGCCTCTTTGAGGCCGCGCTCTGCGCCGCCGCGGCCCTTTGTGTCCCTTTGTGTCCCTTTGTGTCCCTTTGTGTCCCTTTGTGTCCTGCGGTGGCCGCAACGGCCCTCGCTGGCGGTTTGCGCGCAGGGGCCGCCGGCCCCGCGTTGGAGGAAGGGGCAGCGCGGAGCCCGGCCGGCGCCGGTCCTGGCTCTGGATGAGCCGGAGGAGAGGCTGGAATTGGGCCGGGAAGCAGCAGCCGAGCGCCCCGGGCCGCGCGGAGGAGGGCGGAAGGGACCCGAGCGCGCCGGGGCAGTCGCTGAAGGGTCCGCGCGCCGGCGCGGGGCTGCAGCGCGATGCGAGCAGCAGAACCGCCTTAGCGGCTGCGAACGGACCCCGGCCGTGCGAGCGCCGCGCGGTTCGGCTCCGATGCAAGAACAGCGTCTTGTCAGCGGGGACCTGTGAACACGGAGAGCCCGAGCGCGCGGGGCTGGGAAGATGGAGGCGGCGAGGACGTCTGCTCGCTGCGTGCTCCGATAACGCGGCCAGAGGCGCGCGGTGACTGAGCTACGCAGCGCCGGATCAAGCGCTGAGCGGTGCCCTATGTGGGTCAAGAGGGAGACATTTTATTTAGGCTTTCCTGGGGGGTTTAAAGCTCGTATTTCTCTTTAAAATGAGACTTTTTATATTTGTGGCTACTTTATGTGGAGGGCCTCGTACAGAAAGGGGTTAATGATGTGGATGTTGGGATGTAGCAGCTCCTTCTGGAGGGGCTGGCTGAGCCCCCCGGAGCTCCTGCCTCTGGGCAGCGTTTCTCTGGCCAAAGCAGCGTTTAACGTGCTCCAATTTTGTTTCTGAAATTGTTTACGGGTAAGAGGGAGAGTAAAGATGGTCCCTGCCTTATTCCTTAATCCATCTCTCTCAGTGGATTTTTGGTTGATGACTCTAATCCCTGCGGGAATTACGGAGCTGTTTGAGTGAATGATGTTTTCGGCGCAGCCTAAGCCCGTGAATATCCCTCGCTGGAGCCCGCGGCCTCGCTCGGCAGCGCGGTCCTGCATCCCGCAGCGGTGGGTGATGTGCACGAGTGCAGCCCCCGACCCGGTGCCGATACCCCCCGAGCACCAGGAGATGAGCGGAGTCGGCCCGCGGGCCGTGCGCTGGTCCGAGCTCCCGGCGCGGCCGCGCTCGAGCGATGGCTTCGAGCCGAAGGTCGCCCTTTGTGCCTTTGTCTTTGCCCAGTTTCAAGCAGATTCACCGTGTTTTCCCCCTGCTTGTTGCTGGCTTGAGGACAGAGCCCCCGTTTGCACCTGGAAAACTCCTTCCAAGCGTTGAGCGCTGTCCGCGGAGCTCCCGGGTCTTGGCAAAAGGCGCCGATGGGTCCGAAGAGCCCCGCTGCAGAGCTCTGCATCCCAACACCTTGTTGGGTGCTCACCTGCTGCTGGTGCCTTGGAGGAAGCCCCTGTGAGGGCTAAAATACGCTCAGAATCTTCTCAGCTTCATAAGTAATTAAGTGCTTAGTTATTACCAAAAATCAGGGTTAATCAAGGGAGTCACGCACAGAAGCTGAAATAGCTCCAGAGCTGCTTTGAGCTGAATATCTAAAGATGGGCTAGGTCAAACGTGCCGCTCTGCTGCCCTGCGAGGACCTGGCGTTAGGAGGTGGAAGGGAAATGGCTTTGTCAACTGCCACCCCCCTGCCAGGGGGGAGCTCCGCAAATAGGTGACCTGTTTTGAAAATGCGGCATTCAGAAACTGGTCGTATTTGTACCTGAAGCCAAGAAACGAAGGACTGAGAGCGCAGAGGGCCTCTCGGTGGCCGTTGTTACAGATGTTCTCGGTAGGGTCCTGAGGTGATCAGGGTGAGCCACACAGAGCTCCTTCCCGTCACCGTTGTGATGTAAAGGACCAGAGTTGGCCAGGAGTAGAGCATGGACCGTGGCCTGAAGCTTCTGGCCATTTGGAAGGGTCGATTTTGGCACAGATCGTCTTTTTTGGATCGTGCCCACAACTCAGTGGTGTTTAACAGGCGAAGCCTTGCTCCCATCAGAGCATCCCATGGCCTTGCTGGCTGGCTCCTTCACACGCTCACAGCAGATCCCTGGTTCCTGGTGATAAAATCATTCCCAAACATGCTTTTTAACTCATTGCCTCCGGCGTTCTCCTCCGTTAAACCGTATTTTTGGCCGACCGGGGATCCCCGTGCCGCGTTTGCCGCCGCGGGGCCGACGAGGGCGGCCGGGCTCCTCGCGCTGGGACGGGCCGTCCTTGCGACGCCGTTGGAGGCTCCTGCCGTGCCCGGGGCCGCGAGCAGCGGGAAAGCTCCCTGCAACGGCCCTGCAGCCTAATGAGCAGCTTTCATTAAGGCCTGGCAGCTTCTGCTGCTGTTCCCCGTAACCAGCAATGTCCCCTGGCAGGGGAGCGCGAGGCCGGGCAATTAGGTGCAGAATGGAGCGAGTGTCCCCAGGAGCACGTGGGGGTCCTTCACTATCCCCCCATCCTGGGGTTGTGTCCCCCGGGGTATCAGGACGGTCCCAGCAGCAGTCAAGAAATAGGAGAGTTCCCACCCAGATGCCCTGCGTTTGTTATTTATTATATATTAATTATTTATTATAATTATTTATAGCTATTTATCATATATTAGTTATAATTATTATATTAATTATTATAATTATTTATAATTATTTATTATATATTACTTATAATTAACATCAGCACATCATTGGCTGCTGCCCGTGGGTCTTGGAGCTTGTTTTTTTTTCCAAAAGCGGAAATTAGCTGAATTAGCTGAAATAATCGTAGCGATTGGCAGCGTGGGACAGGGAGCTGGAGAGTCACCTTGGTGGCTCCGATACCTGAGCCGGGAGGATTCGAGGGGAATCTCTGGGCATGGGAAGCGAGGAGCAGCGGAAGGACAAAAATTGGCTGTTTGCTGACGGGAGCTGTTGGCCACTTTTTCCAGTATTGCTGTAGATAAAATTGACAAATTAAATGGGGGAGAAAATAAAGGTGTGTTGAAATTCAGTGGAGAAAACTGGTTTAGAGGACCAGTATAGATTATCTGTGGAATAAAAGGGCTTTCTAGATGAACATGAATGATCCTTGAGTCTTGGGAATTGTGCAAGAAAATTAATAACGTCCAACCTGGACATTCCCATGCTCGTTTTCTTCAGGAGTCTTTTTCTGTGTGCGTAGGACATTAAGCTCAGTGCTGCACAACGTCAGTCTGGTTTGGAAGCCAAGTGGCGAGGTAGAAGCTACGGCAGTGCAAGGGAAACGGCTGCTCAAAATTACCATGGAGGCCGAAAATATGGGGAAAAAAACGAAAACCAACCCCCCAAGCATGCTTTGGTTGAGCATCCCCAAAACTGGCAGAAAGCGCTGACTTTTTTGCTGGTTTCTGCAGTGGCGTTTCTGGAATGGAATATTCTTGGAGTGTTCTGGCTGGAATATTCTTTGGGAATCTCCCTTGAAGTGTGCCGAGTGGGAAGATGCCCCGTGCAATGGTGATCTCCAAAGCGGTCGTGCGGTCGCGGCGCGGCCCGTGTGCGCGGGGACGCGGGCTCCGCGCTGCCGCCTCCTTCCCGGCCTTCCCGGGTGTTGCTCTCGCTCCTTCTGCTGGGAATGCTCCTTGCTCCGGCCGGGGGCCGCTGCTGTAGGCCGGGATGTGGGAGAAGGAAGGCGAAGAGGCAGCAATAGGAGCAGACGGGAGCTGAGCAGGGATGGCTGCAGAATGTCCCGCCCGGGGGTCGCGGAGGGAGATCGGCGTTTAACAGCCCTCCACCATCTGTTCTTTAAAAGCCCTTGTACGATGGGCAGGCTGGCGCTGCCGCTCTCTGCTGTCCCTGCGGCATCGCGGTGGCACCGGGACGGCCTCGCCGGCGCGCTGCGTTGGGCCTCCCCGAGCAGCCAACCTGTAACCCTTCCACTTCTGCCTCCTCCTCTTCCTGCATTAACATCCATAAAGAAATAAAGGCACCAGACCGAAAGCGCCTGAAGTTAAGAAACCCTCCTTTTCTCTCGGCAGCCAAACCAGGAGAGAGCAAAGCGGCGGAGGCGGCGGCAGGGAACGATATCAGCCCAGCTCCCAACAAGGAGCTCCCGCCGAGCCCGGAGAAGAAGGCCAAGGTAGGAGCCGCTGCCGGGCCCTGCTCCCTTCCTGCTTTTCCTTTGCAGCTTCTCTGCTTCTTATGCCGTGGGTCCCACCTTCTGCTTTCTGAGCTGCCGCGTCGGAGCTTTCACCCAAACGAGGGCAGTGGGTGCGAGTTGCAAATAACTCAGCCCCTCGCTGATCCGATTGCCGATGGATTTCCTAAATTTATGATGAGCTTTGATGCAAGTAGCTGCCTGGTTGGTGCCTGGGGTGTGGAAGTGGGAAACGCATCCGGTGGCACCTCCAGGAGCCTGGGGACAGCCGTGGGGCCGTGGGGACGGGCGCCTGGTGCCCTTGCTGGTGGCAGGAACACGCCTGGCCCTGCAGCCCCTCGTGCTCGTGCGAGTGGCGCCCGGGACCCGCTCGGGGCGCGTGGGCTGGCGCCAGGAACACCCGGCGCTTCCTTCGGCGCCTTTGGATGCAGCCCGATCCCCTCGAGCTGAACAGCCCCGACGCCAGCCCTTGCCTGCAGCTTCCGTTTGGCCTTTGCGCTCAGAAAGTAGAACGCCAGTTATTATTATTATTTCTTTCCGTTGGATTTTAAGTATCACTTTTATGTTCTCTCAGCTCGACGTTTTGGTTCACGATGCCCTGTGTTCTGTTGTATTTTTTCGTTGTTCATTTGTCCGTCTGTCGTTTGTTTTCCTTTGCTCCGCTCCCGGATTTTGCTTTCCGAATCCCCCCCCGCCAAGGCCGCCGCGTCCGCGCCGCCCGCCAAGGCCGCCGCGCCCAAGGCCCGGCCCGCGGCCGCCGCCAGCCCCAAGCGGCCGCTCTCCGCCGCGCCGGGCGCTCCCAAAAAGGCCGGCAGCCCCCCGGGCGGCCCCGGCGCGGCCGCCGCTCCCAAGCGCCCGGCCACCGCGCGGCCCGCCGCCCTCGCGCCCAGGGACGCCAAGGCCAAGGTAAGAGCGCGGCCGCCGCGCCGCGAGCGAGGCCCGGAGCCCCGCACGGGGCGCCCGCGGCTCCGCTCCGGCCCGCGGGACGCGCATCGGCCCCGGGCACGCGGATAATCCCCTGTTTTCCCCTGCCGCTGGAGGAGAATATTGATCTATTCTTTAATACACACACACAGCGCTCCCTGTATTGAGGGTAACTGCTAAGGTTGGGGAAGCGGGTGAGAAAACCCAACGGAGAGCTTCAGTGGTGCTCTTTAGCTCCCCGTTTCTGGGAGGCAACAAGCACAAAATGGGTCAGATCGGTCTGATCAATTTTAAACACTATGGAAATGTTGTTTAAAAAGAAATCGCCTGGAAACGTACTGAGCTGCATTTTAAAATATAATGAATTTGCTGCTCTCAATCTGCACGACAGATGAAATTATTTTATCCTTTTTTACATCTGTTCTAAATGCTTTTGACTGCTTAAAAATCAAATCCGCATGTTTATATCGCTCTAGCCCTTGGGTCGTACGTAGCACTAAACATCTCGCACTGGCTGGGCTATTTTTAAGGTAAATTGAAATGGCACAGTTGGCTTCTTTGGGAAGCAGTGTTTTCAGCTTTATTTAAGATTTTTGCATCTTTGTAAATTCCTTTTTTGGGAAGTGATCAATCTCATCTCATTTGTTTTCAAGTACTGAAATCCTGGGTTAATCCAGGCCCTGGATTAACCCCTGTCCATGGTTCATTCTGCCTTGGGAAAACGACTTCACGTTTGGCCCTGGCAGGTCGCTCTTTGATCTCTTATGTCCTGGACCCTGTAAAATGCATCTTTCTAACTGGGAAGGTGTTTTAGCTCAGGAAGGAAGGAGCTCGCTTCCAAAAGCATTGCTAGGGCCTGGCCTTGCCCTGTGCACATCTGTAGATGGCCTCTGCACATTAACTTTGGAGCAGAAGTGGGTGAAGTCCAGTATTCAGCAGGGTCTGTGTCCTGCGCTAAATATGATCAGCCATTTTTGCATATTTTAGTTAAACATATATATATATACACACATATTTATCTTTTGCATTATATTGTGTCAACATCACCTAGCTTGTGTGCTCAAGAATTTAAATGTGTGTGCCTTCTCTAGCAGAAAAAGAATTTCAATATATTTCAGGCTCTTTGTTGTTAAATGCATTGAAGGAGGGCAGTGAGGGGGCTTTACTGCAGCCTGTTCCTCTGCAGGTTGCAGATGCGAAGAGCCCGGAGAAGCGGACGTCGCTGTCGAAGCCGCCGTCGTCTGTGACACCTCGAGCGGCCGTCAGGAGCAGCCCGGCCACCCCCAGGACAACCGCAGCGTCCCCGGTGGCTGCGGCGCCGGCCGTGAAAACCACTGCTGCTTCCCCGCCCAAGAGGCCCACGTGTGAGTCTGGGTTTGCTTCTCCTTTCCTGCAGGGTTTTGTGTGAGCAGCGCTGGTGCTTCCCGGGAACCCGTGGTTCCTGTGTCGCTGTGTTGGCCCCGTCAGCGTGTCCTGATCAGTGTCCCAATAAACAGCCGTGATTGAAAACCAAGCGCTGAAGTGCAGCCACTTAGCAGAAGAGCAGGCTGCTCTGCAGCCCTTTTCTCCAGAGGGATCCTCTTCCAAAGAGCGACCCTGACTGACCTTCAAATCAGCTTGGGTTTCCAGCTGCCCAACAGCAATGTGGGCTGCAAGGCTAGTGTGCTTAAGGGACGTACTTGATTAAAGAATGCTGCTAAGTATGAACTTCGGAATGATAATAGTTAGAATAAGCACTTGAAGACAATTCAGAACATGGGGAAAACAAATCTGGAGAATGGAACTTAAAGAGTTCAATCTAGCAGCCTCTGAAGAAGGTTGGACTGCCATGCAGGACACGCATGAGAGCTTTGAGAGCCACGACTTGCCAGCCTAGCACAGGAACAGCTGGTAGCTGATGAGATAGCCATTGCAGCAGGTAATCGAGGAATTAGGTGAATCCAGTTTGTTTTGGTGTGTTCCCAGCTGGATGCATTATGTTCATGGAGATGTACCAGCTCACCTCCAAGATGTTCTCCATACTGTAACTGTGAAATGAAGTTCTAGGTTTTAGGCCTCAACATGACTGCACTTGCTCTTCCTTTGATAGCACTTTCCACACTTAGACCTGGAGTAAAGCTAGAATTAAACAACGTTCAGGTGAGAAGACACTGGCTTATATTTTAGATAAGCTAGGATGTTTGTGGGGTTGAGCCTCACAGCATCCCAGAAGGGCCGGGGCTGGCAGGGCCCTCCAGGGACCCCCCAGTGCAGCCCCGGCTCCAGCAGGGACACCCAGAGCACGGGGCACCCGGGCGCATCCAGGCGGGTTGGAGATCTCCAGAGCAGGAGCCTCCACAGCCTCTCTGGGCAGCCTGTGCCAGGGCTCGGGCACCCTCACACCAAGGAAGTTCTTCCTCACACGGACATGGAGCTGCCTGGGGTTCAGCTTGTGCCGTTCCCCCTGGTCCTGGCAGCGGCAGCACCGAGCAGAGCCTGGCCCCGTCCTCCCTGCATCCTCCCCTCGGTACTCGCACACGTTGATCAGGTCCCCTCTTCTCCAGCTGCACAGGCCCTGCTATTGCTATCGTTTAAAAAATGTCTGTAGCTCGTGAGGACTGTGAGGCCGAACAGAGGGCTTGATTGCAGGACGGGCATCGGTGCCGCTTGCGATGCCGTTGGAGCGATGGCTTCGGCCGGGCTGTGCTCGTTTGGCCAGGATACCCCTTGGCTTCCCAGAGATGAGTTTTCTCAGCTGCCCAAAGGCGGTAGCAGAAACCCGTTAGAAACGGCTTCTAAGGTGGCTGTGGGAGCAGTTTCCATGAGGAGCGAGCCTCACCTTCTCTCCATAGCTGCAGTCTGCTGCTTTTCCCCTCGGGACTGATGTGGGAGGATCCTGGAGCAGAAACCGCCTGCGCTGTGTCCAAGTTGAGCCCTGCGACGGGGTCCCCGTCCGCCTGACACCCCCGTGTGAGCCACGAGCAGCCTCTCCAGGCCCAGCAGCACCCGTGGGCCTCCCCGTGGGCTCGCAGAGGTTTAACCACCCACACAAATGGAATGACTTGTTCCCAGGTCTTGTCGAGGGACTGGATCTCATTAGTCAGTTGTTGAGTTGTGCAGGGAGAGCGGGGCGTATCGCTGGTTTTATTCTAAGGAATTCATAACCCGCCTTTCCCAAGGGAATAGCGTCCGTGTTTTAATGATACTGGAATGCCCTAGGCTGGATACATGTTCCTTAGTTCAGGCTTTAGAGGAAAATACAATTAATCCTGCATTGGGGAAGTGATTGCCCTTCCCAAGAGCCATGCACCTCAGCTGATCCCATGGACCGCCCTGGACAGTCCGTTCTGTGCTGACCTCCATACAAGCTGGGGCCCAGAATGCCCAACGTGCTTTAATGAGTTCAATTAAGTTAATTTCTCCTTCCAAAACTGAGGCCCAAACAAAGGAGAAAAGTGCTTTCTGATGGCGTTTGAAAGGAGATGGAGTTAATGATGCGGAGATCCGAGAAGCTTGTTCCAAGCAGCAAGACGCGGAGGGGAAGAGGCTTCTCCCCCGACCAGCTGGGCCGTTGGCAGAGGACAGCGAGGGAACGGGGAGCACGGTGGAGATGAGGTCAGCCGGAGAAATCCCACCGGCAACATCCCGTCAGGAGCCCGGGCAGTTTAGTCCGGCTCCGGGAACGCGGAGGGGAGCCGGGAATGGCAGGAGAGGAGTCGTGTTTTGAGGAGGATGGAGCAAGGGGCGACAGAGCGGCCTCCAGAGCTGCCCGGCGGGGGATCGAGGTGGGCCAACATCAACAAGGTAGACGAGGTGGAAGAGAGGTAACCTCGGCCAGACACATGGACGTGGCTGCTGCCTGGCACGGACGTTGGTAACTGCACCCCTTTGCACAGCTAAGGACCGTGTCCGTCCTTTCAGCTATATAAAAACCAGGCACGTTCCATCCATACAGTGGGTTTTCTCAGCTAAACGTGCAGGCTCATACAGGAAGATCAGGTCTGTTCGATAGGACCTATTTTTAAAGTGGTTGGTATTAATGATATATCTGTCCTTGAGGACTGATTAAATTATCCCGTGTCACTTTGGTTTCATCTCATCAGCGAGTATCTCAGCTGGGGGGTCTCACTGAGCGCAGGCCGGGCGGGATGTCCCGCGCTGGTTCAACCTCTGCTTCTGCTTTTTGCTCTTTTCTGTCCTGGAATCTCATACATATTCGTTCAGCCCCTTTAGTTTACCTAAAAGTCTAAGACTGCTGTTCCTTCTTTAGGCTGTCCCCTTCCTACGTGGAACGTAGCCAAGTCCTGGTGTCTGCCTAAAGGTGTATTTTTGGTTCAGCAGTTTTTATTGTAGTACAGTCACAGCAGAGGCCAAAATATGGGCAAGAACTTCTATGTGAGGAAGATCCGCATGCGGTTAGACTTGATCTAGCCATGGCACCCAGGCTATAGATAGCCAAATGTGGTTTTGATTTTGCAATTTGGTAAAGAAAGGCTATAAATCGTTTCAAGAAATGCAATCGGGGCAGGATTAAGACAGCGTTAGGGGAAGCGCTTTCGGGCTATTTTAAGACAAAAAGCAGATGCAAATCTACGCCGAGCTGCGTTGCGGCATCCCCCGGCCCCCAGGCCGGGCGCAGCGTTGGCGCCGGCGGCGCCCGCAGCCCCTCGCCGCGCCGCCCGCCCCAACGCGCCCCTTCTCTTTGGGCAGCTATCAAGACGGATGCGAAGCCTGCGGATGCCAAGAAGACGGCCGCCAAGCCGCCGCCAGGTAATGCTGTTCATTTTCCATCTAAATCAGAGCTCGTGGCCGCCGGCCGTCTCCGGGGCGCGGGGAAGGTGACGCGGCTGCCCCTGATGGCTCTTGTCCCCCCAGCAGACGCGGGGCGCCCCAAGAGCGCGGCGGGCACCGCGGCCAAGGCCAGCGCCGCGTCGCCGGCCGCCGCCAGCTCGCCCGCCGTGCCCGGCGCGGCCGCCGCGCGCCCCAAGCCCAAGGCGGCGCCCGCCAAGCCCGCCGCGACGGCCAGCGCGGCCGCCGACGCCAAGAAGGCGGCCGCGAAGCCCCCGGCCAAGGCCAGCACGGTCGCCAAGCCGCCGCGTCCCTCCAGCAGCGTTTCCGCTCCGGACCTGAAAAACGTACGTTCCAAAATCGGATCGACGGATAACATTAAGCATCAGCCCGGCGGAGGGAAGGTAGGTCGTTTCCAGCGCGTTTCCAGCGCGGGCGCGCGCTGCTGGTGTGGGTGGCTGTGTGCTCACCGCTGGCTCGTGCTCGTGCTCTGCAGAGCTCCTCTTTGGGGTCTTGGTGTGTGCACAGGGCGTTCGCAGGGCAGCGGGGCTGGTGTGCAGCAGGAATCCACCTCCAGAGCCTCCCTGGCCTCCATCCAGGAATCCAAAACCGTGCTGCTGTTTCCCTGCCCTATATGCCAGTAGAGAAACCAGTTGGTTTTGGAATCATGGAATCATTATGGTTGGAAAGGGCCTTCAAGATCACCAACCATAAACCCATCACCATCATGCCTGCTAAACCATGTCCCTAAGTGCCTCATCTACACGTTCAAACCTTGTTACTCCAAAATGCTGCCTGGGAACAGAGGGATTGAGCCTGCTCAAGGCTCAAATTGGCCTTAAAAATGGACTTAGACTCCCATTTCATTATGAATACCTACCATGTAGATGATTGATAGAGGTTTGGGTTGCACCTGTAGCACCCCTCTGAGGTTTTAAAGCCGTCCTGTAGGTACATGCAAGCCTGAAACCCTCCTTGGGCGTTGTACAACAGATAGGCCCATCCAGTAAACTAAACATGTTAGCAGCCTGCCCGTCGGAGGGTTTAATTCCCACGGGATGGAACAAATTTGCCCACTTATCTTTACTGCAGATCTCCTGGAGTGACTAACCCAGCACGTAGCTGTAAGCGGATGGCCAGGAGAGCACACCATGCTGAGAGCCTTAATCTCTTTGTAGGCACATTAAAGCGAAGGGTGTTCTTGCTGTGTGTCCCAGCATCGGTGCAGGCAGGGAATTGAGCCTTAAAAGTTAAAAAATGTCTTAGTTATGGACTTAGACAAGGTCATAATGTGGTCCTCAAAGCTTAGCAGCCTAGAAGACAACCTTCCACTCCTCAAAGCAGCTTCTGGAAATGCTGAACCAAACCTGCTGAGGGGTTTTTGAAGCCAGGAGCAGGGTGACCCTTTCCAGTACTATCTAGTGCCACTTGAACACAAATTGAAGCTCACAAATCCTTCGGCCATCTGGTCCAAAACGAGCACGTGAAGCTGTTCTTTTTCAAACTGGGCTCTGAAGGATTGTGGAGCTTTTTAGCTTATTGCGTCAGCTTAAGGGAAATAATTATTACAGTTATTTCCACTGCCCTTCATTTTGTGTTCTTTTTTAATAGAAGTGGTAAAGCCTAGCCATACACTTGAAGAAAAATACTGTCTTTTTGAGTCTTTAAGGTTGCCCTGTGTAACCAGGATGTGTTGGGAATCTAGGACCCCAGCTCAGGAGCGCTGGGGTCTCTTGTTTGCTGCTTCAGGTAGGGTTGGGAAATCCAGGGTTTATGCCGAGCCCAAAACCCAGCTTCTGCACTTAGCTGCATCTAGATTAGAATGGATATTCTCAGGTAGCTGCTGAGTTTTTCTAAAACCTGTGATTTTCATCCCATTTTCTGCTTTGGTGGGTTAATCAGTCCCACCTGCATTTGACTGCTTAAAGATAAATAAATAAACAAGCCCCCAAGCAGCTGCTGAGCTCAGAGCGTGAGTCAGAGCAGCGGAGCCCAAGGACACCGGCCGGGGGACCGGGGAGCACCTGCAGCGTGGAGAGGAGGGGACCCCTCGCTGCTGGGGACGCCCTGGGAGCACGGTGGGATACGAAGGGGATTCCTTATCCTTAGGGAGCCCCTTGTGCCCCTCGTCCAGGCGTTCCTGCCCTCCCCGCTGCCCTGGGCACAGCGTCATCCCTGGCCTCGGAGCGGGAAGAGCTCCGTCCTGCCGCGCTCCGGGCTCTCCGCTCTTGCTGGTTCACACCATCCGTTTGTCTCCATCTAGGGGAAAGTAGAGAAAAAGCCCGAGCCGAGCGCTGCCGCGCGGAAGCCTGAACCCAATGCGGCCTCTAAAATGGCTCCTGCTAAAACAGCCGTAACAAAAGAGGGGGCCCCCAAGCAGCCCAATGGGAAAGTGAGTTCATTTCCGACTTCTCTCTGTGGCCGCTGAAGGAAAACGTTTCCATTTTGGAGTCACTGTCCCTCCTCTTTACTCTTCTGCTCTCTCCTGTCAGTGTCACTGTCCCTTGCACAGGCACCCCCTGTTTTTCTCTCGTGCTCCCCGCGATGCTCTCGGTTAAGCCCCGTGAGAGGCATCCGGGTGATCCCGTCGGATCCCTCCTTTCCGACTGCTGGAAGCGCTTCCCGGGCAGAGTTGTTTTGGGTAGGAGCTTCCCCTCCAGCGCAGCTCTTGGCGCAGGACCCGGCCCCGTGCCGGGGGAGCGCGTTAGGGCAGCGCCGCGCGTTCCCCTGAGGATGCAGCCCGTTCGGAGCGCAGGTTTTCCAGCTGTTTTCCCAGCACAGGGGCCGCAGGGATGGGCGGTGAGTTCTGGTGGTCCCTTTGGTGCTTTGAGCTGTCGCCTCCTTCCCAGCCCCGCCGGATGCAGCTCTGCCACCATCCTGCTGTGCTCCGTAACCCCCAGGCTCAGCCCTCGTGTCACTAACCCGGTGTCACTGCGGACCTGTCCCACCTCCACGAGGAAAAGCCTCCCGTTCAGCAGAGTCCTCCAGAACCCCTTGGGTTTCAGTGAGAAACAGGCATCCATTTAATTAACCTGAGGCTTGTTCTGTTGGGGGGTAACCGAAGCTTCGGCAGCTTCAGCAGAGAAGCTGTCGCTCGGATGGGGCTTTCCTGTCCGGAGGTTTTGGAGGACGTTCCCGGGGACTGGAACCAGCGGAGATAGTTTAAAGTGGGGCCAATAACGAGCCAGCGGGTTTGGGATCGTGGAGGTGCCCGTTGGGTGTCCGAACGCGTGGCCGGCGGCTCCGGGGCCGCTCCGACGGAGGCGCCCGCGAGGCCGGAGCGGAGCCCGTCCCGCCGGCCTCCTCCCCGCAGCGCTTCGCTCCGCACTAACCCCGGCAGCTCCCGTCCCCCTGCCCTGCTCTCCCTCTCCTCCTCTGCTGCTTTCACACCTCGTGCTGCCGCGGACGGAGTCGGACGCGGCTCCGTGCCCGCCCGTGCCGGCGTCCGCTCCGGCCTGCCGCGCGGCGCTGCTAACCAGTCCTCTTCCCTTGTGTTGTTTTTCCGTTCTCTAACATTCCAGGTCCAGATAGTCTCCAAAAAAGCGAACTACAGCCATGTTCAGTCCAAGTGTGGGTCCAAGGACAATATTAAGCATGTCCCTGGAGGTGGGAATGTAAGTATGGGCTCGGGGCAAGCTCCCTGTCCACTAACTCCTGTTCCTGTGTTCTTGTTTGTGCGTCCTCGTCCTCGTTGGAGGCAGAATGCAGGGCCGGGGCTTTTCCAGGAGACGCCAGGTTGACCCTGCGGATGTGGCCTCCTTCTCCCATGGCTTCCATGGCGCTCATTGAGCCGGCGCTCGGTGTCGTCGGAGTTAGGTCGCCCCAAATTCTCAATTAGGGTGTAGCAGGTTGTACCCTAGCAGTACCCATAGCTCTTCGCTGGCCAGCAGAGCAGGCCCGAGGCCGGATTCATTTCCCTTCTTGTTTCATAAGGAGGGAGACATTGGAAAAGGAGGCAGCAAATACTCGGGGACTTAATCTTTGAGCTGTGATTAATTTCTAAATTTAAAGGCTGCTGGTGTCTCTGGTAACAGAGTTGAGCTTATTAAGATAGAGAGCTAATCCTGTGCTGTCTGTGGCCACGGTTTGCAGTACAATATTCTGAAAATGTTTTTTAAATTATATATAAAGTTGAATACTAAAGGTTTTGAGAACACCGTGGTAGCTGGCCAGGCTTGTTCCCTTGTTGACACAGTCTGTCCTGCCTTGACCAATCTCTGCTGACTCGTTCCTACGAGCGATGGTTGGTAGAAATGCAGGTCTTGGTGGTTGCCCATGCGTGCCCGGGGCTCCCGCTCCGCGTCCCGCAGGGAGGGAGGGCAGGTCCCTGCATTCGGGTGCCCCGGATCCTGGCTCTGCAGATGGTCCAGCTTTGGTCTCTTGGTCGTGCCACGACTGCTGCGTAGGATGCACCCACTTTGCCTCTTTTCCTGGGCCATGGACGTGGCTGTGGATGAGCAGCCCTTCCCGGCAGCCTTCCAAGAGGTCCCCAAGGCCCCTCCTGGGGACATTAACCAGCTGGTTGGTTGCAGGTCGCTTGCAGCTTCCCCAGGTGCTGATGGAGAGAAGCTGCAGCCCGACGGGCTCCCTTCCCCCCGGAGCTGTCGGGGGTCTTGGCTGTCCCCCTTGCCCACACTCACCAGTGCTGCCTTTCCCAGCCTCGTGGACGTGCCCACGTTTACAGGGGCTCATATATGTCTATATGGAGCCTCCCGTGGCAATGCCCAGACAGGAGCACAGAAAGCAGAGCCGCGGGTGCCCTCGTGCTGTGCACAGCTCTTCCCAGCTCTGCGCACCTCTTCCTGTGGTGCATTTCCAATTTTGTCGCCCAGATTTTTATAGGTAATAAGGTTTTTTTTTGTGGCAGCTGCAATTGCTTCAACCGAAGTATTCGTGCACTTGAAGGAGCTTGATTTTGTAATGCACTTTTACCACTCTTATCTATCTTGGACAGTGTTTTGGTGGGCACCAGGTCTCTCGTACTTTTCCATTTTTGGGGGGTGTACTTTACTTCAAATATGGGGATGTTTTTCTTGCTAATATTAACTGCATTAATGAATTGTAATTTCTCCCAATAGTTCACCAAACCTGTCCCTTCCTCCTGGCGTTTTGCTGTTCTTCTGTCCTGTCCTGGGGACACTTCCAGCTCTAGGGGACGGGTCTCTGTGCCACTCGCTGCTTCTCTTCCTCCACGCTCTCCTCTTACTGCTGCACTTACTTCTTGTTCCACTACTTAAGCTTTCTTTTTCTTTAAGAATAGAGAATAAAGTGCTTATTATTTCCAGGTTCCAAATGCCCCCAAAGCAGCCTCAGACAGTCGTCCCCAGCTCTCCAACGCCCCCAAACCCAGCCCAGGCAGTGCCCATGTGAGTAGAAGAGACACGGTGGCCGCTCTGGCTTCCCGCAACAGCGGTTCCTTGTATTCCCTGTATGGCTGCCCCATTGCTGTGGGGCACCGCGACGGCGGTGCCCTCCTCCAAGGGCTTTCCTGCTCCACAGAGCCGCCGTGGGCGCTCCTGGTCGGAGCGGTGCCCGGGTTTTATTCCATGGGGTGCCTGCAGAAGTCCAGCGTTGCAGGCCGTGGCCTCAGTGCAGGTTTTAGGAATCGCAGGGACAAGAGATGGCAGGAAACTGCCTCAGCACCAGGGTTGCTCTGGCCGGGGGGATCGACACTTACCCACGTGAATTAATTGCTGCTGCTGGGGTCCAATGAACACCCGTTTTACCCTCTGTACAGGGAGATAACCTCTCCGTCCCTCCAAGACACTCAGGCTTGTTCAAAAGCAGTAGCTGCTGTTGCTCCTATTGTATTTTATAGGAAAGTCTCCACACAAACATCATTGGAATTCAAGCACAAAAGCATTGGTCGCACTTTATTTTTTCACCCTCTCACCTTAAAGAAAGTAACAGTAAAGAGAGAGGGACCTCCTGAGTCCATCCACCCTCGCTGGTAATGGATGTTCCTGCATTTTGAGGGCACCTCTGTGGTGCTAAACCTCATTTTAGTCCAGTTCCAAGCCAACAAAGGCTTGTAAATACTGTGACAAAGCTCTAGCAGCAGAAGGGCTTTTTCTCCAGCAGAAATGGTGCTGAGCATCTCCCCAACTTAGCCAGACACAACCCGACCCATCGGTTTCCCGTGTCCATCGTAACGAATCCGGACGAGACCCCGAGCGCCCCGGCCCGACGCCGGAGCGGGCCCTGGTTTCGGTGCCAGGAGGGACCGGAGCAGCTCCACAAGGTCCCTCCAACCCCAATGACCCCCGTGGTTGTGCGAGGTGCCAGTGTGAGTTCAAAAATCAGAGTTGTCCTGCAGTGCTGTTAGGCCGAATGTCAGGGATAAAATCTCCTCTTTTTGAGGAAAAGGCATAAAAACCGCTGACATTTTGGCTTGGTCCCACCCCGAAGAAGGCACTTTTATCCCCATTCAAGCTGTTGTCCACAAACACCGGGCTAGAACATTTGGCTCATTGTTGGCTCGGAAGAAAATCACTCACTGAGTCACAAATGCCGGGATTTCATGAGCGCATCGCTCTGTGCTTCTCATAGAGGGTTCTCTGTGCCAGGAGCGAGTCCCTGGCAGGATGAAACGAAAATAATACAAGGACACAGTGTCCCCAGTGCCAGTGTTTGGCTCCGAGGAAGCATAAGGGGAGCCTGTGGAAGCAGTTGCTCCATCTGGGCGCGATGAGCGTTGCCGGTGCCCCGTCCCGGTGGGAAGGAGCGGCGCGAGGAGGCGCTGGGTGTTGTTCACAGCCGCGCTCGTCCCTGCGGAGCCGCCCGGCACAGCTGGCACTGCCACCACGGGGCCCTTTCGGGGCCCTTTTCCAGTGCTCCTGGTCCGTGGATGTGCCCGGGCCGCCAGACTCTGGGTTCTGGTCACTGTCCATCTCTGCTGGCTTCCTCTGGTCTCAATCCTGTCCGCTCACATTAACCACTTGGGGCTGGTGCAGGCCTTGAAACGCTCCTAAAGCCTCCTGTAACATCAGGCATACGGTGAGCAGGAAATTAACAGGGAAAAAACATTCAGAGGAGAAGGGGCACGGATTCCCAAAGCATGACCTGCTGGCTGAGGTGGCCCCAGCTTCCCGGGAGACGTTTCCTTGCACTGAGTTGTTCCCTTTTTGTCTCTTTAGGTGCAGATCCAGAACAAGAAAGTCGACCTTTCCAAAGTGTCCTCGAAGTGCGGCTCTAAAGCAAATATCAAGCATAAACCAGGTAGAAATGTCACCCTCTCCTCCTGATGTGTCTGTGAGTGCTGCAGGTCACTCACCTGCTGTCCGGGGGGACAGTTTGAAGGGTGCCCCATCCCTCGTGGCTTCCTGAGGGGATTGGGAGCCGTGGGGTTTCCTGCTCGGCTGCAGGGCAGATGCGAGGGGTTTGTTCAGCCTGCTGCTCTGTGCCAATTCTAGTCATATTTAAACACTTCGGGCTCTTTGATGACGCAGTGTGGACTTGCCATGCGCATAGCAATTATCCCGCCCGGCCTGAGCGGATCCCGCGTTTCCCATCAGGGTGGGAATGCAGGACGCTGCGGGTGGCGCTTGGAGCAGCGGGTCCGCGTGGTGGCCCCGTGCGCGGGGGACAGGGCCCTGTCCCAGCTGGGACGCGTCCCCGCGCCGCTCGGTGTCGGGAGCGGATCGGCCCCGTGCGCGGAGCATGCGGCACCGCGAGACACCGACCGCTCTCGTCCCAGCCTAGGGCAGAACAACCCGGCCGGAACCATCGGGTGGCTCCGGCTTGGCTGATCCTGGCCGTGCAGAGCTCCAAAGGGCCCGAGGACTTTGGGTGTTTAATAGTGTCGCTGAGAAGCAAAGTTTGGCAAAATGTGAATAATTCCATGAGAAAAGCAGCGCAATGCAGGCTGTGCACGGCCTCTTATGCACTAAGAGGAGCCGCGGTGCTCCGAACGCAGGGAGCTTCGCTAGGACCCTCCCGTTCCCTGCCCTGCATCAGGTGCTCCCGAAGGAGCCGCCGTGTCCGGCCGGGCCTCCCGGGGCAGGAGCAGCCGGAGCAGCGGCTGGTGGCTCTGCAGCTTGTCCTGCTCGGGGACAGCAGGGACGGGAGCGGGCGAGGAGCAGAGGGACACGGGATCCAGCGGCTCCGCTCCGGGCTTGGCACCGAGGCTGCTCCTCTTGTCCTAGGGGGAGGAGACGTCAAAATCGAGAACCAGAAGCTGAACTTCAAGGAGAAGGCCCAGGCCAAAGTGGGGTCCCTGGACAGCGCGGGCCACTTGCCGGCCGGAGGCGCCGTGAAGGTGCGTGCGGGACCACGGGGCGCCCGGCGCGGCCCCATCAGCGGGTAGGATGGGGCCGTGCCCGGCTCTCCGGGTTGTTCCTGGAGCGTTTGGTGGCCGCCGGGTGCCCGGGTGCCCCTTGCTGGTGTCGGGGGGGGGTCATAGAGTCATAGAATGCTTAGGGTTGGAAGGGACCTCTAGAGATCATCTAGTCCAGGTCGTTAAGGCTCTTCCCGCTCCGCGGCGTCTCCGGCTGCGCCGCTGTCGCCCGGGACGTTGCGGTGGCTGGAAGGGACCGGCGGGAAGCGCCAGGGATGGCCTGGGCTCACCCGAGCAGCACCCAGGGCCTCCCCGTGTCACCGAGGGCCGGGAAGCGTGGGGACGTTGCGGCTGGGACCCTGCTGCTGCCCCCGGGACTTGGCGGTGTAGGGGGCACCATGGGGCTCAGGGTGGCCATGGGGCACCGTGCAGGCATCATGAGGCTCGAGGTGGCCGTGGGGCTCGGGGTGGCCGTGGGGCAGCGCCATGGGGCTCAGGGTGCTCAGCGCGGTCCCTCCTTGCAGGCGGAGGCGCCGGCGGACGCGGAGCCGGTGCCGGCGGCCGCGCAGGGCCCGGAGGCGCCGCGCGAGAACGGCGTGGGGCCGGCGGCGGCCGAGGCGCGCGACGCGCCGCCCTTCGAGAGCCGCATCCAAGAGACAAGTAAGCGCGAGCGCCGCGCCGGGGGGCGGCCCGGGCCGCAGCGCCCGCCCCAGGGGCCTCCTCGCCCCGCTGTTAACGCGGAAAAAATTGCCTTTTATCTTCCAGGCATCTAACGCTGCCATTCTGGTATCGCCCCCCACCCCGTCCCCCCCGCCCCTGCCCTTGTGTCGCTGCAGATTGAGCGCTGCGGGAGCCGTTGCGCGCGACGCCGCGGCCCGGACGCACCCCGGAGCGGAGCGGACGGCGGCGCCTCCCCCAGCAGCACCGGCCCCGCGGCGGCGCCCGGGGCTCCCGGCGGCTCCCGCACCCCCCGCTCCCTCCCGCTCCTCCTCCCGCTCCTTCCTCCGCTTGGGCCCCAGGTCTGACCGCGGCCCCGCGCCCGCCCTCGCCCCGGCTGCCCTCCCCGCTCCCGCGGCGCCGGCGCGCGCGCCGCTGCCGCCCGCTTCCTACTGACATATCCAGCAAGCGTAACTATATATTTTTTTTGTCGTCGTTTCGTTTTTTTTTTCTGTTTGGTTTTCGTCTATTTTTTTTTTTTTAATATTTTAAAATGACGGAGCAAACTCGTGGGATGAAGCCATGTCGGGAAGGGAAGGCGCGGGGAGGTGCGGAAGGGAGCGCGGAGGGAGGCGCGCGGGGCCGGAGCGGCCGGTGCCCCCGGCCGGGCTGGCGGCCCGAGGGGCAGGAGGCCGCGGTGGGGGACGAGGCCGCCCGGCGGAGGCCGAGGCCGAGGCCGAGGTGCGGGGGGGTTTAGCGCCCGCCCGGGCGCTGGGCCCCTCGTGCCATTGCGAAAGACACTAAAGAAGTGAAATGTAAATTAACAAAAAAAAAAAAAAGGAAAAAAGAAAAAAAAGGAAAAAAAAAAGGAGTTTTTTGGGGTCAGCAAACTAATTTAAAGCAAAAAGCCGAGTGCCGAAATACTGGGATCAAGCGGCGGCGCTGGGGGCGGCTCGGAGCAGGGGGCGGCGGGAAGCCGGACGCTTCCCGCGCTGGTGGGGAGCTCGTGGGGCAGCCGAGAGCGACACGCTACCCCCACCCTGTATTTACACACAAAGACTCTTATTGCACTTGTATTTTTTATATTAAAGTTTGCATGGTTTCTAATAAAATGGCATTAAACCGTACTAGTTTGCATCCACGTCGTCTGCTAGTTTCGTAAGTGCTTCTGTTCCCCTCCCCGCTACCAGCTGCAGCCAGTGATGCCGATTTCCACCTGGCCGGGGGGGTCACAGCCACCCCGCGCCCTCCCGCTGCTGCCTTCCTCCCTGCTCCTCCTCCTCCTCCTCCCCGCCCCGCTGTGTCGGTGTCACCGTCCCGCGTGTGTCACTGTCCCGCGTGTGTCACTGCCTCGAGCGGCTCCGGCTGCCGCGGGGGGTTTTCCCGCCGGGACGGCGGCTCCGGCGGCGCCGGCCGAGCGGAGCCGGGGGCCGCGGAGGGGAGGGCGCCGGGGGCGCCGGCAACGCTGCCCTTTGGCCATTGCGCCAAGCGAAGACCCCGGCGCCCTCCCCGCGTCCCGAACCCGCCTCGTGCCTGCGGCAGCCGCCCGCCACTAACCGCAGCTCCGCTCGCTCCGGCTGCGCTCGCTTCTTCTCTCCAGGACGCGCTCGGTTTTAACAAGGAGTTTTAAATTCTGTTTTAAGGAAGCAGCTGTGTCCATTGCGCCGGCGGCGGGAACGGCCTTCGCTTCCGAGCCGGAGCGCCGGGCCGGGCCCGCGGCAGCGCTGGGGAAGCAGCCGGGCGCTGCCGCGGGTGCCGGCGGCGCCGCCGCCATCGGGCGCTTTTATCCGAGGGCCGTGGGGCGCGAGGGCTCCCTCCTGCCGCCTGAATGTAGCTCCCTCCGCGGGGCCGCTCCTCCGCCGGGGACGCGCAGCATGTAAAGCGGGCTCTCAATGTGAAGTATTATTATTATTATTATAATTATTAGTATTATTTTGTGTCACGGGGTGTTGCGCGGGGGCCGGGGGCCCTCGTGGCGGGGACGCGGCCCGTTTGCTTCTGCCTTTCTGTTGCACCCGCCCCGCCGGGGCCGTAGGACTTGTTGCCTTTAGCAAAAACCAACGAAAAAAAAAAATCTCTCCTGAGTTGATGTTGTGATTCTGCCTCTTGTCAAGGGTTGAATAAAGCTTCTAGATGTTCCGCCTGTGCCTGCTCCGCTTTGTGGGGGACCGGGCGGCGGGAGGGGGCTCAATCACTGCAAATCCCCCCCAAAGGTGCCCAAGGCCCCGGGGCCGCGCTCGGCCCTGGCCCCTCCGTCCCCTCCTCGTCCCCAGGAAGCTCCAGCCTCCAAGAAGCCAAACAAACACCCACGGAAAGAAAGAAAGGGCCAGAGGCGGTTACTACTCTATCCCTTTTTATTGTCTTTAATCTATGTTGTAAAAAGATCCAGTATCACATAACAGCCACTGAAGTATCCCAATATCACACTAGTTCGGAACCATTTAGACAATAGCTTAGTCTCGGGTTTTTTTTCTTTTTTTCTTTTTTTTCCCTTTTTTTGTTTTTGTTTTTAACCTGTTGGAAGGCAGAAGAAAAAAAGAAAAAAAAAAAGAAAAAAAAAACGGTTCTGCCCCTTACACAGGCCCAAAGAAAGAAACAAACACTGGTCAAATCATAGTGACAACCTCAAGCAAGTGAAATGCGGATGCAGGGGGTGGACGGGGCTGCGGGACGGGCCCCGCCGCGCCGTGACGTGTGACCCGACCCGCAGCAGAGCGCGGCGGGGACAGCGGCCCAAAAGGGGCCCCGCCGCCGGCCCGCGCGCCTCCATTTCATATACAAAGAGCATTAGAAACGGTGAATAAAAACAACTGATCCCCAGTGGCGGCGGCCTCACAACAGCCCTGTGAGGTGGGTCCCGCGCGGCCGCGCGCGCTCCCGGCCTCCCGCAGGAGACGCGCGCGGCCCGGCCGGCACCTCCAGTCCCGTGCCGCGGTGCCGGGGTCCGGCCTCCTCCCCGCGGGGAGGACAGGGAATAAGAACAACAGGAATAAAAAAGAAACAACAACGCAAAGGACAGAGCGCAGGCAGCTCGGGGAGGACAAGTCACGGCTCACGCTGGCGGCGGATCCTGCGGCTCCCGGGTCGCGGTCGGCGCCGGCGGGGCTGGCGCTGCCGGGTGCCCCCGTCCTGCTCCCGCGCGGGAGCCGCTCCGGTGCCCGCGCGTCGTCGCTCGCGGTCGGCGCCGGAGGCCGCGGCGGCGGCTGCCCACGGAGCTGGCGGCGGTCGGCGCGGCGCTGCGGTGCGGGCGCTGCCTCGTCCCACGCGGTGACCATGCACGGAGCCGGCGGCCGGAGAGTCAGACAACATTAATCTTCTAGGATGGAGAGAGATGACTTCACAAGGGATAAATAGAACTTTTATTTAAATAAACATTTGTGAACATCTTTATACAAATTACAAGTCCCCGCACAATCCTCCAGCGGTGCCTAGGCGCCGAAGCTGCCGGGAGGGCCTTTGAGCAGATCCACGAGGATGTCGAGCAGCTGGCTGTGCTGGTGGTGCAGGTCCCCGGGGATGGCGGCCATCTCGTAGCACAGGCACGTCTCCACCATCTTGGAGAGCGACACGCGGAAGTCGCGCAGCAGGCGGATGGTGTAGGAGTCTCCCTCCAGCACCAGGAGGTCGCTGTCCGTCAGCGAGACCGTCGCGCGCCAGCCGTCGTCTTGGGGCAAGAGGAGAGCCGTGAGGCACGGGCAGGACGCGGGGCGGCCCCGGGGCCAGCGGGGCAGCGCGCAGGGCCCGACCGGCCGCGGTGCCTCCCGCGGCGCCGGAGTGCAGCCGGGCTCAGCCCTGCGGCCGGAGCAGCACCCGAGGCAGCGCGGCCCGGGGACAGGGGCCTGTGTCCTGGGGACAGCGGCCTGCATCCCTGGGGACAGGGACTTGCATCCCTGGGGACAGGGGCCCGCTCCTGCGGGGACAAGGACCCATGTCCCTGGGGACAGGGACCTGCATCCCTGGGGAGAGCGGCCCGCATCCCTGGGGACAGGGATACGCTCCTCAAGGGACAGGGACCGCATCCCTGGGGACAGCAGCCTGCGGCCCTGGGGAACAGGGGCCGGCTCCTCAAGGGACAGGGGCCCACTCCTGCAGGGACAGAGGCCTGTGTCCCTGGGACAGGGCCCCGCTCCTCAAGGGACAGGGACCTGCATCCCTGGGGACAGGGCCCCGCTCCTCCACACACCCCCGTTTCCCGCAGCCACCAGCCCAGCTGCTCGTCCCCAGGCCCCGCTGCAGCAAGAGGCTCTTCAAAGCAAGAGGCCTGGGGAGCGGGAGGCCCAACTGCCCGCGCGGCTCCGCGGCGGCAGCCCCGGGGCACGGGGACACTCACCGCGGACGTGGATGTCCGTGTCGGTCATGAGCAGCACGGCCAGCGGGTGCACCTGGGAGGAGTCCCGGACGAACACGCCGCCGTTGGACTTCACCGCCATGAAGTACGTGAGCCAGCGGCTGTAGAGCTTGGAGGCCTCCCTGCGCGCGGAACAGCCCCCTCAGCACCGGCGCGCGCGGCCGCTCCGCGGGGCCCGGCGCCCCGTCCCGCGCGCGCGGCGCTCACCTGTTGATGGTTGACTTGTGCAGCAGGACAGTGCCCGCCTTCGTCCGGTACGCGTAGCTGTTGGGCTTGAACTTCCCCTGGCGCGTCACCTTGCCTTGCCGCACCTGCGGCACGGGGGACGTCTCAGCAAGCACCCACGCGCACGGCAGGGCTGCCCACGAGCAGCCTCCTCGCCGGCCTCCGCCACGGGGAGCCACCAGAGCTGGCAGTGGGGCCACACCGGGGTGGCCAACAGCCCCGCGCCCCAGTGGGGTGGCCCCAAGGCCAGGCAGGGCCCGCGCGGGGTTCGTTCTCCGCCACGACGCTCCCGAGCGCAGCGGGAGCTCCCGCCTCCTCCCAAGGGCGTCCCGGCCTCGCCGGTACCTGGATGAGGTTGGGGTAGAGCCCGGCCATGAGGACTCCTTTGACCAGCTCCTCCTCCTCGCTGTACTGGTTGCACACCGACGAGGGCATGGTGCAGTCGGACGGCGACGACACCAGGAAGGCTTCGTAGAGGTTCTCGGAGAACTGCTTGACAAGGCCTGGGGGGAGACCCAGCCCCGGGCAGTGAGACCTGGGCTTTCCTTTGCTCCCCGGGAAATGAAGGGCCTCGGCAGGGCACCAGCGCTGCCCTCAGGGGCCCAAGGACAAGAGACCTCTCCTGCCTGTGGCTGCCCCACAGCCAGAGCCCCCTCAGTGCTCCGAGCACCACGTCCACCCCGTGGCCGCGCTGTGCTTTTCCCAGCCGCTTTCCGGGACCAAACGGGAGCAGAACAGGCCTGCAGGACTCACCATTGATGAAGCGCAGGCTGGGGCCATAGAGATAGTAGTCCTGCAGGTAGTTATCTCTGGCACGGCTGTCTCTGCGCCTCAGCACCTCCTCCCAGCCTGCCACAGCTCTCACGAAGGCCAGGTGATCGCTGCCGCTCTCCCGGCTCAGCACGGCCTTGGCCTGGGAGGGAGGAACAGGCGTGAGGCCCTGCCGGCCCCTTCGCTCCCACTTCCCGCCCTCCTCGCGGAGCGGCTCCCACCTTGTCCACCTCCGCGCGGTTCTGCAGGCTGCTGCTGAAGGGGTCCCGAGTGAGGCAGGACACGATGACGAGCAGAGGGTGGAGGCAGCGGTAGATGGATGCCAAGACGATGGCCTTGGCCAGCCGAGGGTCCGTGGAGATCTGGGCAAGGCGTTTGCCCAGCGTGGTGAGGGCTTCTCGCTGGTCCAGCACTCCTGCAAGAGAGCCGCGTCCATGAGTTCCAACGGGGTGGCCGGGAGCTTCACAGAGAGGAAGAACCTTCCTTCTCCTGCCAGGAGAACCTTCCCACGGGGCTTGGAAGAGCTGGCACGAGCACCCGAGGAGGCATGTGGCAACGAGCACCCGGATCCATGCAGGGCTAAACGACACCTCTCTAAATGGCTCTACCAGCTCGAAGAGAATCACCAAACCCCCAGGCAGGAGCTCCCAGTCACAGCTTCCCTTCTCTGCCTATTTTTATAAGGTAGAGAGTTTTCCCCACTCCCTCAACACAGCAGTGTGGCAAATAAAAAGGCACCACAACGTGGGCAGTTTGGAGAGTCCCTGTCCGCCGTCATCCCGGTCTGTGGGCTGGGAATCAGCCCTGCCCGGTCTATCGCTGCGGATCCTGTGCCAATTCCCACTTCCCACGCTGAGACAGCAAACACGCTCCCCTCGTGCCCACGCCGAGGACACAGCGTTACTCACCGATCTCCTGCAGCAAGATCACTGCTTCATCCACAGCTTTAATGTCAGGGCTGTCCAGAGCCTTGGAGAGAAATTCAACTGCCTGCAACACATGGTGAAGAAGTGGGACACGATTCTCCAACAGGAACGTGGAAAAGCCCTCAAGATGCCACCACCTTGCCCCAGGGCTAGGCTGCAGCA
Source organism: Tinamus guttatus (assembly GCF_059628265.1). Classification (NCBI taxonomy): domain Eukaryota; kingdom Metazoa; phylum Chordata; class Aves; order Tinamiformes; family Tinamidae; genus Tinamus; species Tinamus guttatus. Next base: position 180,231 of record NW_028288851.1, read on the forward strand.
CTGATCCTGCCCTTTATCTGCCCACAGGTAGACGAGCTCAGTCCTCTTCCTTCTTGCACAGTCTTTTAGACTTAGTCTATGATCTAGGCGACCTGTAGGCTGCCTGGGCTTCCCTGGAGAACTCTGGTTCATGAAAGCAAGAACTAGAGTTGTCAGCATCTTGGATTTCTCCTAATCAATCCTGTGGTCAGATTCCCGCCGTGGAGCTGCCCCAGGCAGGCTGCTCCAGCCCGCGGCAGTGCCGGGGACACGTCCTGCACGTACCGTTTTCTCCGGCATGTGGATCTTGGCCTGAACCACCAGGTTCTCCAGCGGAGTGCGGAGGATCTCGGGCACCTGGTAGGTGGGCATCTTGTCCAGGCGGCTGCGAGGGAAGAGGTGATAGGCAAATCCCGACTGGCAGCGGCCGGCACGTCCTCGCCTCTGCACGACGTTCGACTTGGACACCCACACCGTTTCCAGGCAGGACACCTAGGAACACGAGCGGTAGACACGGATGCTCTCAGGGCTCTTCATCCTGCTTCAGCTGGAGCTTTGCATCACTCCAGGGATGCCAGAAACTTCTTGCGGCCACTGAACCATCCCTCTAAAGATGTGGGCAACCCTTCCCGTTCTCCTGAATCCTGCACTGCCAGGACACGGAGCAGGACAAAAGCCACTCGCTGCAGGAGTGAGACCCTGATGCCATCTGCTGGACACCTGCCTTGTCCCCAAGTGGTGGCACTCAGCAGGACCCTGCCGAGAGCTGCCAGCCCAACCTCCCGGTGCCAATCCCGCTCCTGGCACCCGCTCCACGTAACACCCCGCTCTCCGACTGCAGAGCCGGGACACGGGGCCGAGGTGGCTTCAGCTCACAGCAGTGTCCAGCACCGAGGCTGGCAACTCAACGGGCTTTGGCTAGAAAGAAGCTTAGGATGGAGACCGTAGAAAAAGGCAAAAAGCAAATGAAAAAGCTACAAAAGTTAGGATGCAGAAGTGGGAGGGGAGCAGGATTTGCCTTAGTTTCTTTGAAGACACCAGATTTCTGCCTGGGCAGCAAAAGCTGATGAGAAACCTGGCTAAACATAAACCCTTCCCAAACGATCAGTGAGAAGTTCAGTCCGCCAACAGGGACAATGTCCCAGCACCTCAGGGGCCAGGAGGACATGGCTCTGAATCCACGATTCCCCCATCAGAGCCCCTGTCAATGACTTCAAAAGCTCTGCTCATGCTCCAGCACGTCCTGAACACGCTCGGCACAGGCCAGAAGGCAGCAGTACCTTGGTCTTCAGGTCGTAGCGTTCCTCCTTGTGCGTGCCGCTGTCCACCACGTGGACAATGTCGTTGATGGTGATGGAGGTCTCGGCGATGTTGGTGGCCAGGACGATCTTTCTGACGCCGGGCGGAGGCCGCTGGAAGATGTTTTGCTGGTCCATCATGGGGATGTTGGAGTGCACTAGCAGACAAGGACAACGTCAATCCTGCCCCAACAGCGCAGGACAGACACACTCATCTCCCCCGCAGCATCCCTCCTACCTCCAGGGATGGAGGGCAGGGGCACCTGCAATATTGACTGCTGCTGAGTTCCTGACTTCCCAGGAAGAGCTTCCACACATCATCTGGAAAGGGCTCTTTCCAGTTGCTTTGACCTATGTCTCAGTACTAGCAGGAGCTCTGACCACTACCTGCCCCACAGAGGCTGCTGGCACCACCAGAACCTCCCTGCACTCCAAGAAGTCCAGTTCTGCAGCTCCTCCTTTCCCAAACGCCCGCAGGGTAGGGGAACGCGGTATCCCCTTCTCATCTGATCTCTCTTAGTCAGGCCCTAACGAGGGCCTAACGCTTTTATGCCCCATATTTTCTGTATTACAGATCAGGGATGCAGGAGAAGCTCCTGGTGGCAAAGGTGATGTCTCTGTATGTCAGCAGGGCAGCACAAGAACAAACGCTCAGACTTCTGCAGACAGCATCAGCACTCATTTGCAGCTGAGCTGTTCAAAGCTGTGCTCCTGGCTAGTCTATTCAAACAGGGAAACATGTTAATAAAGAAAAAATAATAATAAAATAAAAATTCACAAGCCTGGGATACTTATACTGGCTTTTCGTTTTACATTTCCTCTCAGGACACAAAAAGTTAAATTCATTAATTAAAGCTGAGCTATGAAGCACATCTCCATCCCACAACTGCACACCTCCTTCACACAAAGCAGGTCTTTTCTAATTAGGCTCAGTACACAGCTACAGGAATGCAAAATTTTGCAGTTTCCTACTTGCCTGATTCTGAGCTGTTGGAAGCAGACAGAGGTTTTTTGATCACAAAGAGGTTTGGATCTACAAGTTGTGTTTTACATGCAAAATTATGCAACGTGCAGATGCATCAGAGCACGCAAACTTGCTCTGCAAGTGCGTGCCAGAGCTGAAGGAGCCCCTCAAGGCATTTGCCTCCCGCTCTCTCCCGAAGCCCGTGCAGAAAAGGGCTGGCAGGGACATCTCACCTGGCAAGACGAGGTACCGGCTGTTCTGGGATCCCAGCATCTCCAGCAGCCGCTGCTGCACCCCTTTGATTTCCTGCCAGCCAGGAAGGAAGCAGAGGATCCCGCCTGCAACAGAGCAAGAGCGAAAAAAACCCCAAATGACCCCAAAATCCAGACGCTCTTCTCCAGCCAGAGACACCAAAGCCACTTCCACTGCACAGAGGGAAAACTGCAGGGTACCTATTACCTCCCTGAGCTCTCAGCAGCGCTTAGCTTAAAAGGCTCCAAGAAAGGAGGAGCAGTCTCAAAGTCTCTGCTACCCCCTGCCAGGTGATCACTAAAGAAACCTGCGTCATATTCATGGTGAACAGACGGCAGAACAGTCCTTACAGGAACTCAGGGATCATCTGGGAGATCCCATACCTGCTGAAGTGCTCGACTGCAAGGGGTTTGTGTCAGGAAGAAGCAGCCTTTCTGTGCCGTGAGCGAACACCTTCTGCTGGCTTTGACACACTGAGAACTTACAAGGGCCATGAGAAGCCACCCTTCATCACAAAGACATCATCTCCTAGGGCAAGATGCTTTGTGGGTGCAGGTCTCCACAAATCAAACCCACCATCGTCCTGTTGTGCAGGACAAAGCTGTGTGGTGCTCATGCACAGACAACTTTGGCACTTCACCCCAGGAAGGGCTGGAAATGAGAGGCACTGTCTTTTGGAGACTTACCAGCCCAGGAACCAGCACACAGCCAGATGTTTCCAGATTATTTTTCCAAACTCCAAAAAAAGCCCAGGATTACACAGCCATTTTAAGCACTATTCACCTCAGCCTCCAGGTGAGGCAGGAGGACTCAGAGAACGTTGTCTCAGCCAAAGCCTGAGAGCTCGGTCCTGCCACGCTGCTCAGGAGCACCCAGCTCAACGGGGACCCAAGGTGGCCTTGCGGGAGCCAGCTGAACTCCCCATCTTCTCTACAAGGGCCTGGGTTCTGCAGCTGTTTTTTTCTCAGCAAAAGGAGAGAGGGAGTGGGCAATGCAGCACCTACCTGGTTCTCCGTGGGCGTCAATCTGGAGTACAAGGTCAGTGATGAGATCAAGGTCAAGGACACACTCATCATCCGATTGCTAGATAACACAGGAGGACACACGCAGGTAAATGAGGCAGTCTGGCAGACAGCAGAAAGGGACAAAGCTTCCCAAAGCACCTTCTGGAAAGAGCTAATGTCTACACCTGGACTGCCTGCCCATGCCCAGGACCCAGGAACCTGCTTCTGGTTCCATCTGTAACCTGCTCTGCTCACAGCTGCCGCCGGTCTCCTCTGTCGTGCAGTGGCAACATGGTCCCTTCCCTCTTCTCCAGGCTTGGAAGCTAGCTGAGATTTGTGCACCTCTACTGAACAACATGCAACAAGAAGTTAAAATGAAACTCTTGGGGACAAAGTCAGGCTTTGTGCAAATAGGACTTCAAATCCACTTGGCACAGGACAGCATCTTTTGGGTGTCTCTGGCAGAACACAGGGAGCCGGCCAGCTTAAAAGGAGCAAGACAAAAGCCTGCCCCAACATGACAAAGACTGCCCTGAAGGCAAGTGTCCTCAGCACCTGCTGGGTGAGCTGCCATGGGCGCTGGAGAACCTCAGCACCTTCACCAAGGGGAGTGCAATGTCCCCAGGTACCAGCAGGGTGTCGAGGTGGCCAGTGGCACCCGGGGCTGCGTCAGGAAGACGTTGCCAGCAGGGCCAGGGAGGGGATCCTGCCCCTCCATGCAGCCACATCGGGAATCCGGGCTCTAGGGCTGGGCTCCCCAGCATCAGACAGACAAGGATTTATTGGAGTGAGTCCAACAAAGAACCTCGGAGCTGATCAGGGGCAGCTGCAGTATGAGGAGAAGCTGAGAGCGCTGGGACTGCTCAGACTAGAGCGGAGACAGCTCAGGAGATCTTATCACAAGTATAAACATGAGGAAGACCAAGCCAAACTCCTCTCCACGGTGCCCAGTGGCAAGAGGCCATGAAAAAAAACCCTCTTTAAACATAACCACTCCTGTGAGAGTGGTCAAGCACTGGAACATGTTGTCCAGAGAGGCTGCGGAGTCTCCATCCTTGGGAGTTATCCCGAACCTGCTGGACAAAGTCCTGAGCAAGCTGCTCCAGCTGACCCTGCTTTGAGCAGGGAGGTTGGACGGGGTGAGCTCTACAGGTCCTTGCCAACCTCTACAATTCTGTGCCCTGCAAGTGGAGGAAGATCACCCACAGCAAAAGCGCAAGTCTGGGAGCGCGTTTTCCAGAGGAACAGTTTGGGGCAGTAAGATTAGTTGCAAAAAAAGACACGAACAGAAGATGTGCAAGTCTGCACAGGTATCCATACATGTGCACAGTGAGCCGTCAGCTTACTCAAGCACAAACTTCGTATCAAGGAGGGACAAAAGTAACTTAAACCCAAATCTGAAGTCCTCTTTATCCATAATTTAGTTTGAAATACATGGAACTCTACTACTAAGCAGGTTTCAGTCAGTTTGACTTGAAGTGAAACCTAAGCAAGCACAGCCAAAGAACTAGAGGAAAGAGGGACCGATCCCGGTGCCAAACTCTCCCTGATGACACACCAGGAGCCTCACCCAAAGCAGAGGAGCTCAAAGGAGAGGCTGCCTACCTTGATCTCGTAGTGCCGGTGCCGGTGCCGGCCCAGCTTGGCCAGGATCTCCTCCAGGTAGTACTCCTTCACGGGATACATGAAGCCCGGCACCTTGACCACGGGGCAGTCCCCGAAGTAGTGCGAGAAGCGCTGGTTGTCTCCCGTAGCGCTCATCAAAACCAGGCGCAGGTCGGGGTTGAGCTTCTGGATGCCCTTCAGCAGGATGAGCAGGAAATCCGTGTTGACGTCGCGCTCGTGGACCTCGTCGACCACGACGTGGGAGACGCCCTCGAGGCTGGGGTTGCCCTGCAGCTTGCGCAGCAGGATGCCCACGGTGCAGAAGAGCAGCGCGCCGCCCCGGGCAGGGGGCTTGCTCTCCAGGCGCACCTGGTAGCCCACGTTCTTCCTCATGTTGGGACCCAACTCTTGCGCCACGCGCTGGGCGACCGAGATGGCGCTGATCCTCCTGGGCTGGGTGATCACCACGTTGCAGCGGGCGCCGCGGCCCTCCAGGATGTAGTGCTCCAGCAGGAGCTGAGGGATCCGCGTGGTCTTCCCGCAGCCCGTGTCTCCCGCTATGACCACCACGGGGTTCTGCTCAATGGCCGACAGGATGGTGTCCTTGTGAGGATCCACTGGCAGCGGGTGGCTCTCCTGCCACGAGGCTCCTCTCCTCTTCCAGAGGGCCAGGAGGTTCTGGCTCAGGCGCACCTCCTCGGCCTCCAGCATGGGGATGTAGGTCTTGCCCGTGATTGCGTCGCTGATGGCGCCGGACTCCTTGCTCAGGTTCATCATGTCGTCCGCGATCCGGGGCCGGGATTCCCGAATGTCCACCGGGTACTGGGAGAGACAACGTTTGCAGGCACAAAAAGTTTAGGGAACAGAAACCCACACGGGAAACGGACTCAGCCAAACCAGCTCTGTGGTGACCACGAAGCTTCCTCAAAGCCACTTCCAAACCTCAGGCAACAGAGACCCGTAATGCCCACTTGAAACAACCCTAACTCAGGAGCTCATTTGGGTGGTTCCCTGCATTTTCCTCACTGTGTCCCTAAAGTTTGAAGACTTTGCAACAGAGATTTTGGAGCCCACACCTTAAGCTCTCCGTGTCAGGGGGTCCATCATATGCAAGTGAGGTAATTGCCTCTCGAAGGCAACTTTTGGGAACTATCAAGCAACACCATCACCCTTCTCTCTCAAAAAGTCAAGACATGCAACTTGCACAAATGCAAGTGTTCGACTAAGCCAGAAATATTCTATCTTGGCACAAGAAAAAGAATTCCACATCCCACAGGAACTAAAAAGAGCAACAGTAGGTCAGGAATCATCTAGAACACAAATCAAAGCGCTGGCCCAGATGTCCACAGAATTAGAAGTTCAGCTACAAATCAGTTCTTTCAGATTCAGTCTTATTTCAAACCAAGCCTTCCATGCTCGGTGCAAGATGCCCCCGTGCAGGAGATCATCATTCACGTGCTCTATTTTAACGGATTTCAGTAAGCTGAAACCCACACTGGTACCTTCGCTATGCTCCCCCTCACCCCACCTTAGCTCTCATCCTGCTTTGGCAGCGAGCGCTCCTAGGGCAGCTGGTCTCTGCTCAGGCAGCTCCAGCTTCCCCCGTGCCAGGAGCGGGATGTCCTGGGTGGAAGCACTGCCGGGTGCCTGGGACTCGCAGGAGAGCTGTGCCCAGCACAACTGCTGCAGGAGATGCTCCCATAGGAAACCCCCAGCTCCTGGCACCCAGGCGCTGCAGAGCATCAAGGTGAAACTGGGTTTGGGCGAAAGCGGCTCCTGCTGCGAGAGGCAGCAGTGCCAGCCTATGAAGCGGGCTGTAGCCACGTCAAAACTACACTCCTGACACCCCTGAGGGCCAAGTAACACAGACAAGCGGGCACTGAGGGCCCACTGCCCAGAAAGGGTCTCCCTTCCCCGAGGGGCAGCAACACCTGATCAATTCCGTGGCAAAACACAGCGCCTCTCCCAGTAATTTTGGAAATCAACAACCACCAAGCCACAACCTCCTTCACCACTCCAACGCCAAGCTCTCAACTCGTGCCCAATTTTGTAAATGAGGAAAGGCGGTCCTGGGACACCGAGCAAGCCTTACGTGGTTCAGGTAGTTCTCGATCTTGCGCAGAGTGGCTTCGGGGACTTTGATGTGACAGGGCTTCCTCTGGTTCTCCCCGAGCTCTCGGAGGGAAGTCATGTTGTACATAGCATGGCTGAGCGGGTTGTTGTTCTTGTCCACTAAGCCAAGGCTCTGCAAAGAGAAGAGGCAAACTGGCATCAGACACTGGACTGCTGCAGACAAAGTGCTGCTCTATGGAAAGCAGAGGCCTGGGGAAGGCCTGCAAGTCTGGCACCTTCAGAGGCAGTCAACGCTCAAGCCACACTCTCCCGCAGCACAGTTCAGATGGGCCAATTCCTCACCCTGTTAACACTCGTGCTACGGCTCTGTCATGTGTGTGACAGCTCTGTAATAAACCCCAAGCTGTTTCCTCAGACCTTCTCTCGGCTGACCGTAGTCTGCAGCAAAGCTAACACAGCAGTGTGCCTGGGTTAGTCCACCTCCAAGGGCAGGAATGGCGCCCGTCTCATCAGTCAGCAGCAAGCAGCCAAGAGAACAAATTACTCACAGGATGATCCCTAAGCTCACTTTGTTGAGGGCACAAACAAGCACACCAGCCTCTGAGGGGTCACCATGGCTTAGATACCTGAGGGCTACAGCACCAATTCCAACTGGATCCTGAGGCTCAGTCTGTACAGCATCATGTCAAAGACTGGACAGGCTCAGCCCACTGGGACTCAAACATGGTAAGGCAGCTGCAAGCAGCATCCAGACGCAGGGGACACGGGATGCAGGGACACCCACACCTACCTTAAGCTTCTGACAGGCCAGTGCTGCTGCTTTGTTTTCCGCCTCCACCTTGCGACGGCCCTTGGCAGCAAAAGTCATGGGGCAGGGCCAGCGCAGCGTGAGCTTGCAGATCTTGGTCTTGGTGCCCACCGTGCGGAACTGCATATATTCCTAAACAGCACGGAAACACCATCAGGCTGGGGCAGGCAGGTGCCTCCAACATGCCCCAGTATTTCTAAGCAGAGCTGAAATCGGAGCACTCTGCACTAGACCAGGTTTCCTGCACTGAACAGCAGCCCGAGCCCAGCCACAGGCTGAGCAGGAGTGAGAGGACACAGGCTGCTGCGTGGAGAGCGTCCCTGGGGGAGCACGGTTACGGCTGTTAACACACGAGCTCTGGAAAGGAGGTGGGTGACACATACCACGCAGGAGAATCACCAGATACTGGCAAGAATTGAGTTCTGGAAAGATTCTGTCAGCAGAGAAATTACACATTTGTCTGAGCAACACAAAATTGTGTTTCTAGTTTCTGCAGGCACTAGGGGAAACGCAAGCCTTAGAGAACATACTCATTCACACATAACTGCTTCTACTGCTCCGCCCCAGTAATAATACTTTTGGTGTTTGAAACTGCCTCAGTTCCCATGGAGGAGTCAGTTTTGCTCTTTGGACTATTTTTCCCTTGGTCTAGTTTCAACCTCCCTCCTCTCCGTGCTTCTCAGCTGCCCAAAAGGGCAACCAAAGAGAGCCCAGCCCGAGTGTCTGATGCTCCTTCCCAGAAGGTCCCCAGCAGGACCAGTCAAGCAGCACCTTACCTTGACTGTGGAGGAAGAGGTTGCAATCTGAATCACTTGGGCCAGCAGGTTTTTGGGAAGCGGGAACTGTGTCAGGGCACGGATGGCAGTGTTGTCATCTGTCATTTCAATGGAACTCCCTCCCCTGCTAAACGGGAAGAGAAGAACAGTTCACACACAAACACCCGCTCTGCCCATCGCCACGCTCAGACTCTCTCCCTTTGGGGCTGCTGCTGGCTCCAACACTGAGCAGTTAAAGCCACAGATTACTTTGGCTACAAGATTACTTTGGCTATTACTTTGGCTTACCTTGCTACTAAAATATGTCAGCCACAAAATAGTCATGCACCTACTAAAAAGTAATCACACGTTTACAAACCAAACAGTATCAATAGCTTTTACTGACTTTTCACCATGCAAAGTTACCTCCAAAGAGCATGTCTAAATATATAACAACCAGGTCATTACTGATCCTATTCTTGCATATTAAAAATTGATAATAAACATTTGTGTCCACAAAAAACAAAATCAAGCAAGCCACTGGAGTAATGGGGGAGCAGATTTAATATGGCCCCTGAACTCGATTTAAAAGGGATTGATAAAATGCTCATGGGTGGCTTCTGGGGATGAAAATCTCTTTGGACCCAGCCAGGTAGGAAGGGCAGCAGCCGGCTACGCCGCAGGCTCTCCATGGAGCACCCCCGAGCAGAAGCCTCTGCGTTCCCTTGCGGTGCCAGCCCCCAGCAGAGCAGTACCTCGCATCCCTGCCTGGGGTCCGAGCGTCCTGATGTGCCATGGGCAGATAATCAGAAACGTCGATTGCTTCTTCTTCCAGCTCCCCTTCCTCCAGCTCCCCCTCTTCCAGCTCCCCTTCCTCCAGCTCTTCCCTCCTCATGGCTTTAGGCATCCTGCCTTGCTCCATGGGCTGGATGGAGTCGTCCGGCTCCATGCGGCGCCAGCAGGTCGACAGGTCCGCGAGGGACGGCCCGGATTTGGAGCGCCACTTGCCCTCGGAGCACCACCTCTCGTCGGGACAGCCCAGCTGGTCGGCCAGCAGCCGGTACTTGGCAGCATCAAACAGTTCATTTCTGGGTCCCAGCAAACCCCAGCCCTGCAACAGAGAAGGGCAGCGTCAGACTGCTGCAGAACAGAACTGGAACAGGGCCTCTCCGCACGGAACACACACGGGGAAGAGGAGAAATACAGAAACACTTGATTTCATATCCCGCAGACTAGGAGAGGAAGAAATCTGCTCACTAACCTCACTTCTCAGCGCCTGGTTTGCCTGGTACCACACAGCTTGTTAAAGAGCAAGGAGCAAAGGAGCAGGATCCAGTGGTGTTTTACAAAGCAGCGTTGGGAAGTTTGGCAAGCTGCCTCAGAGCATGAAATGCCTCTTTTTGGGGAAGCATAGGTCTGAACAAGCATAATCTGGGATAACCCGAGATGCAAATCTGGAGAACGTTTCTTCTCCTTCCCTAAGGATGGTTGTTTGCATACGGAGTAGCAAGGGCTCCCTAACAGAAGGGTTCCTAATTCCTGCCCATCTACCACCTGCACCCAGGCCTGAACACCTGCACGGAGCTTCGGACCTACCTGGAGTGCAACACACACAACCTTGTACCAAACCGCTGCCAACAGCCAGAATTTCCACCCCAAGGCCTCTCAACAGTCTCGTATTTTATATTTATTTACATTATTTTGTTCTGGAGGAATGCTTAAGACAGCAGGAATTCACTTTGGTCACCACTATGCTCACAGAGACTGTGTTTAGACAGTCTCTGCCCAATTAGATAGCGCCACTTTTCCTGAATTTACAACCATTTACTTAAAGCAGTAACTTTGTGGCTCTTTCCATAGCTAAGATTGCACGAGGCCTCACACTGTGAGGGCTTTCTCTTGGTTATAGCTTTGTGCAGCAAAGTATCTGGCTTAAAATATTCCTGGGCTTCATCTTTCAGCTTTTTTGCTTCTTAGTTCTAAACAGAAAGATAAGTTTAGCCACTTCCCGAAACTCAGCAAAAACATTTTTTTAAGGTAGATGGGATTTGTTTTGCTCTTCAAAAAAGGTCTTAACACTTCCAGACACACAAAGAGAGCAGGAAACAAGGCTTTCATTGCACGCTGAGGAGTGAGGATAAAACCAACGGGTATGTTCAGTGAATGCCAGCTGAACGAGCACCACGCTTCAGGTGGAATGAAGTCGGTCTGTGGAACAAGTTTTGCCAACCATGCAGTTAAAAAAACTGCTTGCTTTAAGGCTGCATTAACTTCTGAAGGCTTAGCTTAAAAACTACATTGTTTTGTAGTTTTCTTCATCCATAAACAGATCAAAAATCCTCTTTACTGTCAGAGCATCCTTGCGAGGCTCTTTAACAGGAAGTTAGAAGCGTTTCTACTTTACAGACAAGGAAGCAAAATTCCAAGAAACAAACTGGGCTGCTCGTGCTGCACAGCAGGTTGGCTGGTGAGGACAGAACTGTACCTTACTCCCAATAGCTGCTATTTAACACCATCCCTCAAGCAGTGCCTTTTATAACCTTGCTGCACTTGTTTGGTGCTGGCTGCACATCTGTGCGGATCATTTCCAGCGTGAGCAGGTGAGCGATTAGTGGAGTTTCAGAGCAGACACATGTAATTGCCACTCCTTGGCTTACGTGCGGGGGAAACGAATGTGCTGGAAGTTACTTGCCGCACATTCAGGGGATGGACAGAAAGGGTAGGTAAGCTGGTGAGTAAGAGCACCAAATACACCAGAGGGAAGGTCTGCATCTCACCGTATGTGCTGAGCCTGAGACAGGACTTGGTTAAAGACAAAAAGAATGAAAAATGAAGCTCAAAGAAATTTTGGAACTCTTGCCTGGCTGAGGAAGCAAGTGGGCCTTAAGCTCAACCTGGTTTAGACAGCTGAAGAAGTCGCTCTTGATGCCTAATTAACAAGTACCCCAGTTCAGAAAGCCAACAGGTAGAGAGCAGCATAAAATGCCCCCAAAGGAGCAAGTCTGCCCTTCCCGACGCCTGTTCCTCCCCACAGGGCCGGGCAGGAGGAGCTCACCTTGAAGAGCTGGCACGCAGCAGCTGCTGCCTGCCTTTCAGCATCAATCTTCTTGGTCCCATAGCCTTCCACTTCCACGTTCTTAGGCCACTTTATGTGCAGAGTGACTTTCTGAAAAGCAAGGATAACCAGTGAGGCAACACAAAACAACTCTTCTCCACCAGCAAGTCACTTCAAACAACTCCGAATTCCAGGGAAAGAATAGGAATAAAAATCTCAAACATAGGGCTCATTCAGTGCCTCTGTTGCTCCATTTCAGTAACACGGAAACAGAAGCCAGGAGAGGGGATGCGAGGTGCTCAGGATCACCTAGAAGCTGCCTGGCAGAGCAGGGCCAGCTGAACCCTAACCCTCCTCTAAAAAATAAAATCTCCAAACCAAGAGCTCGCTCTGCCCCTGCAGATGCTGGCACCGAGTTTCTGTAAGCTCGGAGCAGGGAAATGCCTGGGGAATTGGCAGGACTGCCCTCTGCAGCCCGTCCCGCCGCAGGGACCGCGGCGCACTCGGCCTAGGGGCTCTGCCAGGAGGGGAACAACCTGCTGGGAAGGAAAGACGTCTCACGAAGGCCACCACGTCACCTGGTGCTCACAAAAAGCCTCGTCCCCTTCCCAAGCACGGCTTCTCCAGCGGGTCTCACCTGTCCTCCCATCCTCACACACATCTTCTCCTTGGTTTTTCTCCCCCTACCCAACCTCCCTTTTCTCCAAGAGCATCTTAATTTTTTATTTTTTTAAGGAGTCTGAAGTCATGCTCAATGCTAATCTAAATGCTAGCAAGAATCTGAACTAATTATGCAACCTACGATGTCAAGGCTTTCCAAAATGTAAGCCAGGAAACCGCACTACTGCTTGAGAAAAGCAAGCAACACAAAAATGCAAATACTAAAGGAACTTTAAAGCAGCCATTACGTATGGCCTGAAATGCAGAGATGTAAAAAGGATGTGGTAACGAGACCTGCCTGGGAACTTTTACACGGGCTGTTATTGGAAAACGCCAGCCCATGAGCAGGAGGGTGCAGGAGGGATTACCTGCAGCTCCAGGACGGGACATCTGGTGCTGGAGAGGTGATGGGGGAAAGGGAGGCAAGGCACAGAGCAGCCCCAGGAAAGCCCTCCTGCTCATTCCATAGCGCAGAGTCAGATCCAGGCCTCTGACAGCCTATTAAACGCTCAAACAACTTGGCAAACCACTTTTTTTTTTTTTGTTAAACCATCCAAAAGTCTGCATCTCATTCTGCATTAAGTAGCATCTGAAGTCTCCCTTCACTCCCTTTTCTACCACCTTGTTTTCTGATTTATCTTTTTAGTAAAATCGCTCGGGCATTTTCAGCATTTGTTCCATCTGAATCTAGAAGGAATAAAATCTAGACCTACTAAGGTCTAAAAAACCTCACATTTTAAAATATTTTTAAGGTAGTGAGGTACCTATCCCAACACATTCAAGAGCAGACTATGTGTCCTCTTGCTGAGAGAAGTCACTTACAGCAAGCTACTTAGAGAGGAGAAAAGACCATCACCCTTCCACAAACAAAGGAAAGGGACAGGACCTACACCAAAACCCCCAGTAAAGAGTGTAAAATAAAGAGAAAGCAGGGGAAGGGAGAAATCCTTGGCTTAAAGGATTATCATACAGTATGGATTTGGAATGACAGCACTGCTGCTGCAGTCCTGTACATTAAGGGGTTCCTATCAGGTCTGGCAGCGTCCTTGGCTCATTTTCCCCACTTACAGCCCAACAAAATTACCTTTTTTCTTGGCCCGTTAGTGTGGATGTACACCAGCTTGTCCCTTGCATGGGAAATACCCAGGGCTCGTCCGATCACGCTGTTGAGCAAGTTCTTGGGCTGCGGAAATTCCTTTAGCAAGTCTCTGGAATCTGCAAAGGGGAATGAGAGCAGAGCTGAGTGCCCGACGAGGCGGCGCGGCGCCGCTGCAGGCGTGCGGGGACGGCTCTGCGCGCGGCCGCTTCCCCAGGCTACGCAGAGAGCAGTGTTACGTGGTTCTCCACCACGTCTCCAGGCACCAAACGGAGCAGCACAGAGTCCCCCGAGCTCCCCGTGCAAGAAAACGCTGCATTCCTAAAATGCAAAACCGCTTCTCCCCTGCTTTTCCCAAAATTCGGATCTTATTGACTTCCCACTCTTTCAGAAGCCAGAGTGCCCAGGTCCCTGATTTGCTGACACTGACAAACAGCAGCTTGAAAAGGCCCTTTTTAAAATAAAGCATCGAAACCCAAACGAGCAGCAACCATCCTGACCAGACTCCAGAGCCTGCATTCTGCCCCGAACCAAGCACAGCACCTCGGGGTCCAACCAAGGGTCCTGAGAAACTCCAGACAAGCTCCGACTTCGATCCAGATATTGGGGATAAAGTTAAAGAAATAGCACCTTGGCAAGTCCTACTTTGTCTCTGCTCCCTTCTTTGTGAATTAATTGGGGTGGCTCACACTGAGGATGGAATATGGGTTTGTACCAAGCTGCTTCACCAAGTGACTTCTTGCAGACCACAAAGGGGCTTTGTGACTTGTGTTTGGAAGGTTTCTGATCCTCCAGCCATGTTCAGGGGGAAGTTTCAGTATCTAGAGATAAGTGAAGAGTACATGATGATCTGTTCTGCTGGAACCTGGACTTCACACCGAGCCACCAAAGCCAAGGAGGAGCAGTGACCCACTGGAAGCCCTTACTTGCGCATCCCCAAGATCTGCTATCATGTTTTGCTGAAAACTCGGCTTGCAGAGCTGCTACAGTGAAGGTAGCTCCAGAAAAGAAAGCAAACATTTCAGAGGGAGGTTTTGTAACACAGATGTGCATGAGGGAGGCTCTCAAAGCGGCTGCTCAGCTAGGGAAGACGGGGGTTACTGGGAAGCATCACGAGAGTTCACCAGAAAACCAACACATGTGCACAAAGGCCAGGGGTCTGGGGGAGGTGAGAGCTACGGGTACCACCGCAGACACAACACCTGCCAGCCTGCAGATAACGGGGTGTCGCAAAGCAAAAACACCTCACGTGGAGCACGCTGCTCCAAGGAAACCCCACGGGTTGTCACCTCTGCCAAACGCTTGGGCTGAGACTCGGAAAACACAAAGGGAAACCTGGCAGGGACTTGTGACACGGGGCACCAGAACGGCCTCCGGCTCCCCCAGAGCCGTGTGCCGATTTTCAGGAATTGCCCTGCGGATGGGATGCACCTGCTGGCTCGTGGAGCGGACGCGGACCTGGTGGAGAAAACTGGAAAAGCCACTGCGGTGTGGGCACCCTCCGCAGCTCCTTCCCCACACGCCGCGGGATGCATGGAGCGAGGAGCAGCAAGGCAAGTCCCAAACGGCCTCTTAAACTCACTCAGTACACGAGAAATAAGGAAGAGCTCCGAGCGCGGCATGTGCCATTTGGCCTCCAGTTGCTTCCCCTCTCAAAAGCAATACCTGAGAAATTTTGTGATAAGAAACAGGCAGAGGTAAGAAGTGATTTTTTTTTTAATCCAAACACCCCCCTCAAAACGCGATTACCAAATAACGAAGCCAATTTCTTCGATTCTAAGGTGACTCTGCAGTCAAGACTAAATATTTAATCCATTCTAGAGTAAAGAACAGGAGCTCTGAATAACAAAGCCCGGCTCTGGCTTGTAGATGGGGCTCTGCATGAGCAGCCGGACGCGGCGTGTTCTCCCCAGCTACAATGGCACATTGAGCAGCAGCATCCGATGCGCCCGGAGCAGCGCCGGGCCCTCGTGGATCAGCCTGGCTCCATTCTCACCCTCAACCCGAGGGCTGAAAGGACCTCGTCGTGCACGAAGCTGAGCCCCACCAGTGAGTCTCAAAGAAACAACCCCAAATTGCAGAGCGGGACCTGCCGAACGTTTCCCTTCCTGCCAGACTCTATTTCTTGGCATCTTCATCCCAAGAGCGTCTTAGTTCTCCTGCCTGTTGAGAAGGGCTGTTTGGGTAGGGATTATGTTAATGGTAGTTGCAGCCCTGCGGAGGGAGGGAGTATAACGTAATATTCCCCAAGTGAAATGAACGGGATTTTCCCCCCAGTCCCTACAGCAAGGCCAGAACTGGAACAGCTCTCCCCACCTAGCTCTGAGATCATGAAGGAATATTAAAAGCTTATCTTGGATAGCAGTCCGTTCAGGGTGGGGTTATCAAAATCGGCCAATTTACTGATTTCTATTCTTCAAAGCCGTTGAGTGCTTAACTTTATTGTGAAAAGTTAATAATTCCAAAGGGGGAGGAGGAAAAGAAAAAAAAAAGGAAAGAAAAAAACCTTCTATTAACCCTCTCAGATCTGACAAGTAGAAACACCATCAGGTCCCAAAGAGGCCAAATAAAATGGCCCATAGTCTTGCTTAAGGAAAACAGAGGAGCTTTAAAACTTTAAAGCAGCCTCCGCAGCTCCTGTCTTCCCTCAAATCCTCTTCCCAAAGGACACAACAAACAAGCATCTCTGGAGAAGCAACAAGAGAGCAGCCGGGACGAACTACTAAACACAAAACTCATCAAGACGGAGGTTCCCACTGTAGTAAATCCATCCGGGAAAAGAAGGCGCCTCGAAACTTCACAAGGAAGAAAGCCTCGCGGCTCCGTGATGCCCAGGCCATAGCCCAGGATGCTTTAGTGGGGCAGAGGAGAGGCAAGGCCACACGGCAGCCCGTTCTGGAGCACACAAAGGCTCTCTTCCTTTTATAAATGTTCTCAAGGAGCCTTAACAAAGCGCACACATCCATTAAAAACGCACACAGCTCTTGCCTGAACAACAGCAAGGTTAAAAACCAACGAAACCGCCCAAGCTTCTTCAGGTGCAAGGAGATTTCCGCAGCGGACAACCAGAACAACCAACGTCAACTCTTCGCCCTTGGGGACATTCACGACCTGACTGGACGCAGCCCTTGTCGCCCCAGTCCAGACCGCCCCGCTCCGAGCACGGGTTTAGACCCATCTGTTGGTCTCTCTCTGTTGTCCAGAGGTTCCCTCTGACCTAAAGTCTCCGGGACTTTACGGGTGGGCGAATGTAACCACCCATGGATAAGGATTCCTTAGGGAAAACACAGGCTGAGCTCTGGCGAGTCCCAGTGGGAAGCGGGAAGCACCATGGAGCGGATGAGGAGGCTGAGACCTTCAGCACAGACCCTGCTCCAATACCCCACCATTCACCCGTGGGTGTGAATACCGGCACAACAGTGCCATCTTCTACGCCTTGGACAAACGTTGATTTTCCCCCATCTGGGATGGGACCCAAGGCCAGGAACAACCGTAACCCCCAGCAGCACACGGAGCAGGCGGGAGCCCAAGCCTTTGCGCGGGGTTCTCGGGTATCTTGGCCAAGCTCTAGAGGTTCCCGCGGCGGCAGAGGGCCCTCGGGGCGCGGAGCGGCCGCCCGCAGCCCCACACGAACCTGCCGACACCGCCGGGCTCCCGCCGCGAGAGCCGGGCATGGCGGGGCCGCCATGCGGGAGGCCGCGGCGGAGCGGAGGCCGCGGCGGAGCGGAGGCCGCGGCCGTTCCCACGCGGAAGGGGCTGCGGGCGACGTCACAGGGCGCACGGAACCGCCGAACAAACGGGCGCTCCGCAAACGTCCCCGGGACACCGCGCTGGAGCGCTCGGCAAACATCCCCTGCAGAAAGCGTTACCGGAGGGACAACGAAGAAAAGGTGCAAAAATAAACCCAGTCCGCGGCCCTTCGTGGCCGCCACCGGAACGGGCCCGTTAGGCTCGTTAACTTGGGGCGAGCTCGCAAAGCTTCATTACGTTGCCAGCAAGTGATGGGCCCTGCACGGGGCACGCGGGCGGCTTCGAAACGGGCACCCGGGTCCCGGCGAGCGCAGACACCGCGCGGGCGGAATCCCGCAAACGCCCGCGGGATGAAGGAGAGGCCGCGACACGCGCGGGGTTTCCCACGCGGCAGGTGTCGCCCTCGCGAACGAACGCGGCGGCCGGCGAGGAGGCCCCCGGCGCCGCGCGGCGCCGCGCGCGGGAGGGAAGGGGCCCGCGCGGCTCTACCTGCGGCGCCGCCGCCCGCCGGCTCCTCGCCCTGGCCGCGCATGGCGGCGCGGCCGCAGCGCGGGGGCCGCCGGCTCCGGCGCCCGCGGGGCTCGCTCCTCCCTTCCGCTGCGTGCGCGGCGCCGGCCCCCGCCGCGGCGCTCACCGGGGCCCGCGGCGGCCTCGTCCTCGTCCTCGGCGGCGGCGGCGTCGAGGCCGCGCGGCGGCAGCGCGCGGTAGCGGCCGCAGAGGCGCCGCGGGGCCGCGCAGCCGCGCGCCGCCGCCGCCTGCAGCAGCAGCCCCAGCGCCGCCATGGTGCGCGCAGAGCGGCCGCGGGCTCCGCGGCGCCCCCCGGCGGCCCGGAGGAGCCCGAGGCAGCGGGAGCGGAGCGGGAACGGGGAAGGTGAAGCGGGAGGACGATGAGGAGGAGGGGGGAAGGAGGACGATGAAGGAGAGGGGGAAGGAGGAGGAGAGGAAGGAGGAGAGGAAGGAGGAGGAGGGGAGGAAGGAGGACGGAGGAGGAGGAGGAAGACGAAGGAGAAGGAGGAGGAGGATGAAGGGGGAGGAGGAGGATGAAGGAGGAGGAGGAGGAGAATGAAGGAGAAGGGGGGAGGAGGACGATGAAGGAGGAGGAAGATGAAGGAGAAGGACGATGATGAAGGAGAGGGGGGAAGGAGGAGGAGAGGACGGAGGAGGAGGAAGACGAAGGAGAGGGGGAAGGAGGAGGAGAATGAAGAAGAAAGGGGGAGGAGAACGATGAAGGAGGAAGATGAAGGAGAGGGGGGAAGGAGGATGAGGGTGAAGGGGGGAGGAGGAGGACGCCAACAATGAAGGAGGAGGACAACGATGAAGGAGAGAGGAAAGGAGGAGGAGGATGACGACGAAGGAGGGGGAAGAGGAGAGGAAAGATGAAGGAGGGGGAAGGAGGGGAGGAGGAGAATGGAGGAGGGGGGGAGGAGGATGGAGGAGAGAAGTTGAAGGAGGGAGGAGGATGGGGAGGATGAAGGAGCGGGAGGAGGAAGAGGGGAAAAATGAAGGAGGAGGCAGGAGGAGGAGGTAGATGAAGGAGAGGGGGAGGAGGATGGAGAGGAAGAAGAGGGGGAGGAGGATCATGAAGAAGTGGGAAGGGGAGGATGAAGAGGAGGAGGAGGAGCAGCCGCAGGGACCCCGACGTGGCCATGGGCTCCGTGCCGGGGCCTGAGGGAGGCGCCGAGGGGGGACAATCCGCCCGTCCCGGCTCCCCGCACCGGCTGCGCCCCCTCCCTCCGGCACCGGCACCGGCCCCGGCCCGCGCGCCCGCCCGGGAGCCGCAGAGCAAATCCGAGGGGGAACGCGGAGCCCCGGCACCGGCAGCTCCCCGCGTCCCCAGCCCCCTCGCACCGGAGCCGCTCCTCAACCACCAGCCTCCGCCGCAGCGGGTTTGAGGCAAAAAGGAAGAATTCCGCAATCATTTGCACAGCGCGATCATGTTTTGCCCTTTTTTTTTTTTCTCCATATTTTCCTCTTGTTCAGACTCCCGCTCTTGCCCTCTGTACGAATGGCAAAATGTCACCAACAAAGTTCCCGGTGCTGAATTTCAAGCGCTCCGGGGAAATTTTATTTTTAAGGAAGTCGGAACTATTTTTAAGCAATTATCATACGCAAACAACGTACATCTCAGACAAGCCATAAGCTGCAAGGATGTCGTTGTTAGGTAAAATAATCGGTGATTCAGGAAAGAACTTGCGTATACGTCAAATTTTTACATGAACGGTTGCTTAAATGTCATGACAGAAGAATAGGATTATTTTTATATGTCAGCAGGAGAAGTCTCCAATAAACCACAAAAAAGATTAACTAGTGTCATTAGATGAGTGCTGCAAAGCCTATTCCACCAGAAGAGCTTCAGAGAGTGAAAAGTTGGCAAACTAAATCCCGCACAGGGGAAAAGAAGTCTTTGGAATTAAATTCATGAAAAAAACACTTTAAAAATCTTAGGTACATTTGCCTTTTTCAATATACACACTTTTTAGACCTCTGTTTGTCTCCACGCAGTTATTTTTGACCAAAAGAAAGTCTTGAAGCAGCCCCAAAACCACAAGGCAAAGGGCAACGTGCCTTTGGGAAAGACCAAGGTTGCTCTGGCACTTAATTGACGATCTTAAGAGCATCCCTACGCTGAAAAGGAAACCCATCTGGCTAGACCAGCCAATTAAAGAAATGAATTGTATGTAAATCTTTGATAACATGTTGCGTGAGCTCTTACTTTCAAATAAAAACAAAAACATCCATTTGGTTTGTAAACAAAAGCTTCAGAGAGGGCTGAAATGACAGCGGAGCGACAGATAGTAGGTGAACGTCAACATGTCCTTCTGGAAAGGTTCCTCTATTCAGACACTGCTCAACTCCATACAGTTTATTTAGTATTTTTGCAAGGTCAAGAGGAGGTAAAAATCAGTGAAAAATGTCACAGCCACTAAGCTGCTTTGAGCTGTGAATATCAGGAAAGAAACAGAAGTGATGATAAGAGCTTGAGGATGGTGAAAACCACGGGTGTAGACCACAGTGATTACCAGCAAAACAAACAAAGGGAGGTAAAGCACAGGTCTCTGGAAAACTCTTGGAAACACAGTCAGTGGGAAGGAGGAATCTGGGAGAGGATGCTGAAAGTTAGCGTGGTGACACATGCCAAGTGAGACATGAGCGGGACCAGAAATGACCAAAAAAAGAAAAATCTTATGATCAAAGAAAAAAATATTTAAGATTCGATTTATTTGAAAAGTCCTGAAGCCACAGGTAGCATAATTTAAATCCAGGCATCTTTCCTTTGCAGCGATGAGGGTCAAACAGCACAGAGAGAACAGCTCAGGGCCGCGTTCCCCGGCAGCGCGGCGAGCTGGGGCTGGCTCGTTTTATCCCAAACCTTTGCAAGGCTGCTCAGGTGCCTACGGACAAGCTCCGTGCGGACAGATTCCCTTCCCCACCAGGGCAGGAGCGATTCCGCACGCAAAGCCCCAGCTCACCGGGCCAGACAAACCCCTGGCCCGCAGCAGAACGCGCGCCCACCCAGCTCACCTTCCACGGGCCACGTCAGGGGCTTTTAGTCCCCAGCTAAAGTTGCTCTGCACATAATTAACAGCCTGGACGGATAAAGCACTTTTTTTTTCGTTGTTTTTGTGTTAAATGCGGAGCCCACAAGCGCTGGTGACTCAGTGCACCCGCGTGGCAGCAGCGTGGGGATGGCGGGTGCTCTGCTCGGCACGAGGAGGCCGCGGCCGATTCTGCCTCCTCTGCAAGACTCCATCAGCCCTAGGCATCTATTGTAAGGCCCACGTAACAGCGTTCAGAGAAAGAGCCTTAAAAATAATAACAGTAATAGCCCAAAGCAACGGCCAGTGGCTGGAGGGACCCGTTAAGAAAAATCTAAGAAGTTCTAAATAAAGCGGTTGGCAAAGCAATGACAGGAAAAGAGGACACGATAACAGTTGACAAATATTTGAAGTATGCAAACACTAAGGAGAAAGCACTTACTGAAGTGGTACAAAAGGATACAGCTATGTGTGGGAGGAGGAAATTAAAAGTGAAAAGAAAAAGAAAAAACCCTTAAAACCCTTAAGAAGGGAAAAACAATAAAAGAAAAAACAACTTAAACCAGGCTACTTAAAGCCAAACAACAGGGATCAAATTGACCTCATCATTAAGTTAGACTGGATGCTCTGTAGGTCTTTTCCCCTTTGCAGGCTCTGCTGTTTCCCCAGAATTACCACTTGTGCTCAATGTTACAGTGCTTTGATGTAAACTCCTTCACCTGGTACACTAGCCCGGACAGAACCGAGTGACATTAACAGCTACAGCCTTACACCTAAAATTAAGGGCAGAAATGGGGTGTACTCATGTTTATATCCACTTCTTTTTTGTCTCTGATGCATGAGAAGGAAGTCTGACAAACAGAGACATTTGCAGGACAAACCTCTAATTCACCTAGAATAGAGACAGTGCTATCTCCTAGAAACCCGTTTTCTTCATCAATCTGCTAACGTGTTAAATCTCTGGACAAAGGGAAAAAGAGAAAGACAGAGCAGGAGCTGGTGTGAAGGTTCTCTCAGGTCCTTACCTTTGAGCGAATCCAACGAGAACATCTCCATTACAGCGAAAAGGTTTGACTCCTAGGAAAGCAAGAGGCAGCAAAAAAGAAACAGGAAGTTAGAGTTAGTGTTTCCATCCTTCGAGGCGCTTAAAGTGTTTTGTATTTCTGAAACTGTCTCGAAAACTGGTCGCTCCGACCACGCTTCTGCTCGGGGGTCGCCCCTGCCCAGTTTCACGGGAATTCTGCAGGTCCTGTTTGCTCAGGTATTAAACCCCTCTGCTCTGCATCCAAAGGCAGGAAGCGTTTTCTTGATGAGCATCTGCAGGTTTGAGAAACCCTTTGTCTCTGTGAAGATAACGCTTTAGGCCTACTGTTTTTTTAACCCTTTTAAATCAAAACACCCTACACAGGTGGAAGGCGGCCGTTACTCAGCCCTTCCTTAAAGCAAACTAAGGACCCGCATCCCCGCATCCGTTTGTAGGTGTTCTTTCCTGAAATCAAGTTACACTTTCTGTTTAATAGCTTTTACTCAAATAAAAAAAATCAAAAAAAAAATCAACCTGCTTGAGGGACGCTTTATCTGGCATGCCAAATATTTGATGTATTTTAGGCATGTGATAATAGAGTAACAGAGACTTTATAGCAAGTGTGAAGCAGAGCTGGCGGGTCGTTGTGTAGACCGGGCTGATACTCGCTCCCCGCACTAACGGCTCCCGCGGTGCACGGAATTCGTGTCCTACAACCGTTGTGCTTGCATGGGAGTGACACCGGTGACTCGTGCCCAGCAAGGACAAGGCGTTCAATGGGGAGCTAAGCTACGGGGCCGGCACAGAGCCACGGGGCGAAGAGCAGAGCAGGCAGCGCGTTTCGGCCGCCCTCGTGGCGGAGCAGCTCAGCCCGAGCACGAATCCCGGCACGGATCCCGGCACGGAGCGCTGAGCTGGGCAGGACCTTTGGGCCCGCTCAAGCAGCAGGTCGCCCAGGGCCCACTTGGGGCATCTCCAGAGGCGGAGGCTCCATAACCTCTCCGGGCAACCCAGTTGGGATCGTAAAACCTGGAGCGTTTCTGCCAACCTGCAGATCCCAGCAGCATCAACAACCCTGAAGTCGCTGGAGATGACAAACGGCAACGCGCACGGCTGCAGTATAGCCTTGGATCCGAGAGGGAGCCGTGGCGCGTTCCTCCTCCCAAACTTCCACGCAAGGCAAATCCCGGGAAGCTGTTTGCCCGCAGGGAGGCGAAGCGCGTCCCTGCACGCGCAGGGAGGGAGCCCGCGGCGCCTTGCCGCAGCGACGCGGATAGAGCGGGCGACGTTCGCCCGCCCGGCACGAGCAAGCGGGAAGGGGACGAAGAACAGCCCAAATAAGCCGGGCTGGGCAGAAGGGCTGGGCCCGGAGATGGAAACAGAAACGCACGCGAGACGCTGAAGAACGGAGCCTTTTCTATGCAATGCCAACGGGGGAAAACACGATGAACTTGGAAGATTAACGACCAAGAATTTCCTCAACACGATGGGGACTCTCATTGTGATCGGTAGTGAGAAACAGCCCCTAGAGTAGAAGATCCGGAGTCAGGTCGGATGGGAGCAAGAGGAAGGGGAGTAACAGTGCGGGCAGATGAAGGAGCCCAAGGGGAGGCCCTCGAGCCTGAGCATCCCGGAGCAGCGGGGTCCGAGCAGGGAGGACAGCGCGGACGGACCCACCTGGGTTTAGGGTCATCAAGAGCTCGGCCCCGCGGGACGATCACCGCAGGGGTTGGCCCCGCGTGTCCCCGCTCTCGAGCCAGGAATGACCCGTTTCCTGGTGGAACCCCCCCATTTTTGCTGTTGACATTGCTGAAGGGGCAGATACCAAAGAGGTTTGGTTTTAGGGCAGCCGCTCCATTCACCAAAATTAATAGGCTACACAAAGGAAACAGTGAAAGGAGACTCTGGATGATTTGGAGCCCATTGAGTAAGGCCCCGGGGACAGCAGAGACACGTGGGGCCTCAGAGGTCCTCCTAAGATGCCTGCGATGACAGAGGACCCTCACTGGGAAAGTTAAGGCTAGATTTGGAATGAGAACCAACCGCACAGGGTGAGCTGGGCAGGACGTGGGCCACTTCCATACCTTGCGCTGGATGGAGTGTTGGAAACACGAGATGCAAAAGAGACCCTCGGAGTCAGTGTGTGATAAGAGCCAGCGCCACTGCCGCAAAGGGACGGAGGAGCGAGAGCAGCACTGGAAATTACGAGATAAGTCCTCGAAGGACGAGGAACTAGGTCTTTTTTTCTAAACTTCTTTGGTCCAGTGGGAAACATCTACCCGCACACACGAGGAAACGACACCTGCCCAGGGGAAGAGCCTGGGTGAGGAGAACATCCCAGGCCCGGCCGGTGCCTCGCGGGGCAGACAAGGCCGGAGCTGCGGCGGCGCCCGCGGAGGAAGGGCCGAGCGGCTGTCACGGGAACAAAGGAGAGCGGCTCCATCATCCCCGCGCATCCCGCGGCCCGAGCCCCGCGCCCGGCGGGGGCCCCTGCGAGGCGCCGATGCCGCGGGCCGGCTCCGCTCCGGCGGGCGGGCAGCGGGGGAGCCCGCGGGGGAGGGCGCCGGGGTCGGGATGCGCTGGGGCTCGGCGGGGGCCGCAGGGCCGCGGCCCCGACGCGGCGGCCACAACACAACAAAAAGCGTCAGGGAAAACGGCGCAACGAGGCCGCGCCGGGGGGCGGAACCGGCGGCCGCGGGGCCGGGAACGCAGCCCCCGGGCCGGGCCGGGCCCGGCGGGGCTCGCCGAGCCCCCCCCCTCCGCCCCGCTCCCGCCCCGCCGCCCCGGCCGGCCCCGTCCCGGGCGCCGCCGCCCGCCCCCGCCCGGCGGCTCCATCCCCGCCGCTCCGCCCGGCTCCCCCGTGCGGGCCCCGCGCCGCCGCCGCCGCCCCCCGCGCGCCGCCATCCTGCCCCCCGCTTCCCCTTCCCCGCCCGGCCTCGGGCCGCGTCGCCGTCTCTCCCTCCCTCCGTCCCCCCGCGCCGTCCCGCAGCCCCCGGCCGCGCGCCCGGGGCCGCGGAGCCGCCGCGCCGCCCGCGCCCCCCCCCGCGCTACCGCCGCCGCCACCGACCTCCTCACAACTCCCTGGCGCCGGTCCGCCGCCGCTCGGACTACAACTCCCGGCAGCCCCCGCGCTCTGCTTCCGGGGCGCCCGCCCGGATGTGAAGCCGCGCGCCCGCCTCCCCCCCCGCCCCGCTTGGCCGCCCTACCAGCGAGGGCGCCGCGCGCGCGCGCGGGGCCCGCCGGGAAGGGCGCGCGCCGGGGGGGCGGGGCCTGTCGCCGTGGCAACGGTGGGCGCCATTGCCGGGGGGAGGCCGCCATTACAGGCCGCGGGTAACCAGGCGAGCACGAGCAAATGTGAACAAAAACGGGGCTTGAAATCGTGGAAAATTGTGAGGATCCGGGTTCCGTAGCACTGCAAGGCCGCCCCGGCTGTGTTGGGGGGTTTAGCAGCAGTGCGCGCAGCTCTCGGCTTGTCCTTCTGGCCATTTCTGTTCGCTTGTATTTATAAAGCGAAGTTCTCCGTCTGCCAACGCCAAGAAAAGCGCCGTTTCCCAGAGACCAAAATGGCGTTTTTAACGGGTTCTCACTTAGGAGCTTTCTCCCGGGAAGCACTGATGTGCCTGAAATGTGTCTAAACGTCATAAACTCCCCATTTCCTACTGTGCCCGCAGGGCCCTTCGTCACATGAAGGACGCGAGACCAAAAGCAGTGGGAAGGAGGTCAGAGCAGGATTTCCCCCGATTTACCTGGCTTTAAATTTAGATTTAAATGTAGTTGATCACTCCTCATAACTAGTAAAATGAAATAACTTGTAACTAGTGAAATGAACCATAACTGGTATTTTGATTTTCCTTTTTTATCCTCAACTGTCTTCCTAATGCTTTTTTCTGGGGGGGGGGGACATAAATAAAGGATTGCTGAGCTAGAATAAATCTTTAATTCGAGGTATTTGATTGCATTGGGTCAACACGTAAAAAAGTACACATGTATACATGCAAAAAAAAAAAAAAGAAAATCCTTAAAAAACTCATGTGCAACAGAAGTAACTAAAAGCAGTTCCCTATTGCCCCCTACTTAAAGCAAATTGCAATAACAGTCGTTACAGCCCCCATGTAGAGCCCAGAACTACAGCACATCTTGTTACGGTACAAAATAGCCCCTGATTCCCTGCTCCAAATCTTCACTTCTTCCCCCAGACACCCAAACACTCCAGTGTTTTCCCCAGCTGCATCCCCCGAGCTCCCCCTCAAGCTCTGTCCCGTCCGTGTCCCTTCCTGGCTGTCACAGTGGGACGGGACGGCGGTGGCCGGCTGTGAGTTTACGCTGTACTCATGTGCAGTTCATCCTGCTGGGCTCTCTATTCCTTGTAGCAGTCCTAAAGACAAATACGCTAATACTGTGTTAATGTAATTTCATGGAAAATTATCCTCAGAAGAGGTAAGACAGACTCATAACTTTTTCTGACACAACACCCAAAGCATGCTGAAAAATGTAGTGCTGTAGAGGGAAGTATTTCCATTTTAATTCAAGCTTTCCTAATCTCTCTCTCTCTATATATATATTTTTTTGGTGAGGGGGGAAGGATTAGCTTGAAAAGTCAGTTGTCCTTGAGAATCGGATTTTTTTATTTTCATTTTTTTCTTTTTCTGAATGCCACCAAAACTGCGGCAGTGACCTGGAATCTCACAGGGAAACTGCAGCATCTTAGTAAATAGTCAAACACAAAATAAAGCTATTGAGGGTAGCACGGTGATGAGTAAAGGAACCCGCAGTGTGAGTAACTCGGCAAAGAGGCAGAGAAGCAGTAAACCAGTCTGGCAAAGCAGCAAGGCTCAAGAGATCGTTGAATCCAACCTGGGGGTTTTGTACCCAGAAAGGCTAGTTTCTATCGGCGCCAAGAGAAAGGAACATAACCTCATAATTAGTGCGTAAGAAATCAGAACTTCTGAAGTAGAATTTGAGGAACAAATCACTGAAGATGTTTAAAACAAAAAGTATTCTAAAAAGAAAGCAAGCAGGAAACAGGAAAAAATCCCCTATACCTCAAAACCTCCCAAAGGAAAATCCGTCTGGTCTCATATGGCATTGTAATCAGTGGAACAAAAAAAGAAAGATGATTCTCCCATATCCTGTGTTGGGAAAGAAGATGTTAAAATTTTCTGCTGTGCTTTTAAAAACTTCTGATAATATGGATGAGGTGTTTGATGTCAGAAAAGAAGATACTGGAGCAAATGGATAAATTGCATTTCAATTTAAGCCCAAGAATTGTGAAAACAAAGTGTGTGACAAAGCTGCTAGTTAAAGTATAAAATGTGCCTCTAAGGGAAGCTTCTATGCTGAGTTATTGGTTGATAACAAACCACACCTTAGACTTTTAGAATAAACTCTGTGCTTTAATTGCTAATGTCACTTCACGGCTCTCATGATGAGACCTCACTGGATGTGTATAGTTCTTGGGTATTAAAGCAGCTACAGGAGCTGCTCAAAAATAAAGTATGACCACTGGATTTCCCTAAGGTCCCCATTCCGGAACAATTACACCCATTGCATCTTAATGCAACTTTATAACCAGCTCCCCATTAAGTATCAGTATTAGAAACAGAAATTATTAGTTTCTTCACAGTGGACAGGTCCAGTAAAGATCTCTGAAAAAAAATCTTCTTTCCCTTCTTAAATCCATGTTTTGCTCCTTTTCTCTATTTTTTTCCCTCTTTCTTTCCCTTTATTTTGCTTGCCTCGGGCACCTTTTTGTGGTTTAGTGATTGTTACAAAGGATACAATTTTCTCTGAATTACATGGGCCTGAAAATATGACCAGTAATGACATTACCTCCCCAGCTGCAGCTGTACCATAAAATAAACCTTTGGGGATAGGTTTTGCATGGCCAAATTAAACAACTGCGAACATTAAATTCTGAAATGTTGCTTTTGGCTGATTACTTTGATAAAAAAATATTTAATCAAGTATTAAACAACGTTTTTACAAACCATGTTTTTAATCTGCTGCAAAAATAAAGCAAGCTTGCCACAAACCTCTAATAAAACATTAGAGCTCAATAACTAACTCAGTGACCTTTTTTCAGAGATTCAGATGAAAGTATTACTGCTTGAAATAACATAGAAACACCCATCCTCTGGTGAGCACGTGTGGAAACACTGCTAGGACTTCGGTCCTGGTATTTCTTTGGTGGTTTATGCGCTGCAGCTGCTCTCTGCAACTCCTTTATGTGGTTTTCAGCGTGTTGTTTTCTAAAGAAGATTCCTCTTCCCAGCAGAGTCATGCTAACCCTGCTTAATTAAACCATAAAAGGGTAATTCAGAAAGATGTTGGCTGGAAGGGACCGGAGGAGGCAACGGGCCATGATGTATCCAGAAGATGCTGACCTTGGCCACGGTCAACATCCACATTCATGAGTCACTCATGTGAAGTTACAGCATTGACTTTTTATTATTATTATTTTTTGCCCTAAAGCTTCTAAGCTGAATATATTAATTGCACCTGCTATTCTGAATTAGTGACACTGAGCATCCCCATAGCGAGAGCTCTTGGTTTAACTGCTGACCGGCTTTGAAGACCTGGTCGCATCCTAGTGTGGTCGCTGTCCTCTTGCACTGTTACCCTGAGCGCCTCTGCGCTGCACGCCCACACAGCACGGCAGGCCCGAGGCAACTGGCTGAGCCTCCTTTATTTCATTACTTGAGCTAGATGAACCGTGGGCTGACATGCTTTTAAATGGAATTAGCACGCAAAATGGGTCAGGGAGGGAGGAAATTCATCCTCACGCTGGGGATGGTGCCACCAGGACCACGTCTTTGTTTCGCTCTGTGTACGGACGCACCGGGGACCGCAGCAGAGCATCGGCCCGACCCGGCGCGGTCGAAACGGCCCCGTCAGCCGCTGCCACCACGGGACAAGATGGCGGTCGCCTCACACAGAGCAGCGCCTCCTCGCCTACTGCCCGCGGCCCTTATATAGAGTCCGTGGGGGCGGGCTAACGCTCGTGATTGGCTCGTCATCCCGGCTTTCTTCCCTCTCCAGCACGTGCTCGGGAGTATTTACCCGTTCTGATTGGTGGAGAGAGCTCGTTCTGCAGAGAGCGCGAGCGGCGGCAGCCAACCGGCGGCAGCGGCGGCTGCAGCGCTGACCAATGGGTGGGCTGCACCGGGCGGCGGGGGAGGGCTCCGCGCTTGCGCGGTGGCGCGGGCCGCGCGTTCCCGCCCGCTACCCTGAGGGGAGGCGGCGGCGACAGGGGCGGCGACAGCGGCCATGGCCTCTATGGCCCCCACCGAGCTGCCTTCGCCCGCCCGCTCGAGGCACTTGCGACTCCGACACCAGCAGCAGCAGCAGCGGCGGCGGCTCCGGCGACGACACCGAGACAGAGAGCGAGAGCACAGGGCGGTGAGGACCCAGCAAGTGCCCCCCTTTCCTACCCCACAAGTGCCCCCCTTTCCTACCCCAGTGGACCTTGTTTTGTTTACTTATTTTATTCCTTTTTATTTATTTATTTTGTTAGAGTTACTTAAGGGCCATGGCTGGCCCACGTGAGTTCTGGGCATCCTTCACCATGAAGCATAATTTTAATCGCGGTCATCGGAATGCCTGCTTTTCCCTTTTCCTGAGGTCAGGGAAATGTTTCTTTGCCCCCTGGGACTGCCCAGCAGTGAACTTCATCATTCTGTGACCGGGATTAAATTGGAAATGTTTTTCCTGTGGTTAAAGTGTTTTTCTTTTTTTTTTTTCATTTTTTTTCCCCAAGCAGTGATGTTTCTCAAGTGCACCAGAAAGCAGTACCCGTCAGTTCTGATGTGTGAGAAGCCCTGGTTCCTGTGGCTGGCTCTGTTTTGTGGTAAACACCAGGACTTTGCAAGTGGTGAGCTTTGTGTTTTGTGTGTGAAGCAGCCTGAAAACTAGCATATGTTTGGAACAGAGAAGACTTATCTTCTTAATAAAACTGTGCTCACGGGTGCATCTAAAAGGCAATTTGACGCAGTTAAGCTGCCTGTCAGACCCAGGTGAAATGGGGGGCTAGCTCTCTGCCCCAGCTCTGTGCCCTCCCGCTGTCACAGCTCTGCATCTGGCTCACTGCACAGGGGCTAAAGGCATGAAGTAGTTGGAAAAGCAGCTCTGCAGGAAAATGAGCTGTGTCCTGTCGTTTCCTGTCCGTGAAACGGGTGTTGTGAGCTCAGCTGCCCTCCAAGAGGGGCTCTTGGGGTTTGGGGACGCGGCTAAGCTCTTGGGAGGACTTGCCCGTTCCTTAGGAAAGACCCAAACCAGCAGTGGTTCCGTGTGGTGATTTTAGTGCTAAACACAGACTGTAAAGCCAGGTGACCTTTTATGCCTGCCAGGAGTGTGCCAGGTAGTTCAGTTTATGTAGCAAATGTTAGAGACCCCCCCTTGTTTCCTAACTTTTATTGACGTAACTGTTCTCTCCACCCTCAGGTGACTCTTTAAGTGGAACCTGGGATGTCTGATGGGGAGAGAAAGAGGGAGAGGGAAGGTAAAGAAAGGCTGCTGCTTTTAGGTTTATGTAGCCTCTATATTTTCATTCCAGCTGCCTAGAAAATCATATGTGCTGTGTTTTTTTTTTTTTTTGCTTCATACTACTGTCCGCAATCTAGTTTTTCCTTTATTTGTCAGTCTGTGGTGAATAAATGTGTTTGCGCATGGATTTTCCTCATGCTCATGATTAAGAAATGGCAGCCTCTCGGAGAGATATTAATAGGAAAATAGAGGATGCAAAAGACTCTCAGAAAGGGGGTTTGCTGGAAAAGCATACATGCCAGGAGAGCAAGAAGGGGGCAGGATAGAGGGTAGCAGCCAGGGAGCTGTGTCTTTGTATGACGTTCTTCTGCTTTTCTCTGTTCATTTTAAAAAGGAAAAAAAGGAGAGAGATGTCCAGATTTATTACTTGTCAGTCAGAAATAGATTCAAAACTTCTTGTGTGTAAATTCAAGGCAGCAGCTGTGTATAATTGCGATGTTCTCCTTGGCAGTTTTTACTTCTGCTTTTGTGGCAGAGGATGGAGCTGTTTCTTTTCCCCTGGATGGTATGTACAGAAAGTGTCTCTCACTGCACATTTATAAATATGCAGAATTTAAAGACACCTTCCATATTGAGTTATCACTGTGGATTTGTGCAGTGTAGCTCCCTTTGAATTTTGTTCTGATTCTGTTGTTTTTCTTTATGGAGAACTAAAATGCTTCGAAGGGGTGTTGCGTGTTTATATTTATTTGTAGTAGAGGTTTTTAAAAACACAGTTTTGTTTTCAAATATTTTTCCTGATTTTGGCAGAATTCTACTCCTGTAAAACCAACAAAAGAATCTTACATAAAAGCTTTCTGAAAGACATGGATATTCCCGGGTTATTCCTTCTGGAAATTCCTTCCTGTTTACATAACAGATTTTGAAGCAATTTTGTGACATTTTATGTAATGTTATTACACAGATTTCGCGATAGCAGAAGTAGAGCCTTGTTAACACCACAACTTGGACCAACTTGTGCTTGTGAAAGGTGGTGTCTATGTTAGCTGTTGTTTCTAATGGTCTCTCTTCCTGTTTGACCCCCTTGGGTCATCACGGGCGCAGGCAGTTGTCACTTGTGCTGGGCTGCATAAAGTGCTGCAGTGAGAATTGTCACCTCTCCTGTTGTGATTTGCAAGCTGGGCTGCTCCCGGGGAGGCTGATAAGGTTACTGCCCAGTGCACAGTGCCCAAGCATTAGCTGCTAAACGCAGCGCGTTATGGTGCGGTCCTCAAAGACAGGCCTTTGTTCACGTAACTAGGAATGAAGGCAACGGTTGCTGTTAATCTTGGTAAAAACATTTAGTGCTGCTCTGTGGCAGGCGATACAAGCTAGGTCTCTGGCTTCTCAGTTTTATTTATTTATGGCTCTGCACAAAGGAGAGAAATGCTTCTATGCTTATCTAGAGGGAGCCAGGCTCTTGCCTTGGCTGGTCATAGTCACAATAAGATTTGCTCCCTGTTTTAATATATGTTATATACTAAATATAGTATATTTTATATATTTTATATATTTTTTATATATATATATATATATATCCCCTTCTTTTTTTTTTTTTTTTTCCCCCCCCTCATTTGAATTGACCATTCCATCTTGGGGATAGAGGCTGGTATTAAGGCTCATAATTGATAGTATTTGTGGGGGAAAATTCATTGGTTCTGTATCAGAGACAAGCTCTTAAGTGATTTAAGAAAATGCATTCCTTTTTAATAAAGAAGTTATTCATGGTCTTCTGTGACTTGTTTGTTTTTGCTTATGTTTATCTTAAGTAAATTAGTTGTAAACTTTTTCTTTTCAGCTGTCATCACGCAGCGTGTCAATGGGCAATGGAGAGAGCAGCAGGCTCAAATCGCCGACCGGGGGTATCGAATAAGGCAGCAGGCAGATACCTACAAGCAGCATCGTGCTAGCAAGGTAATTTCAGCACCTGTTTGTGGTGGCTGAAACGCAGGGTTCCTTGGTGGCTTCAGACACCAAGTGCATCTGTGCAAGTGTCAGTTTAGTTGGCAGAGCTCCGGGGCCTCCCTGGAGGCTCGCACCTTGAGGCGCAAGGGAAAGCGTTGCCGTTTAAAGCCTAGTTTTTACTAGTCCTTAAAACTGCAGCGCGTTGTGTGTATGAGCCTGTGTCTCCCTTTAAGACATTACCTTTTAAAGTTTCAGTTTACTATTTGAGAAGCATTAGGATAGGAAAAGGACAGGTTGGAAACTTTTTCTTGAGTTAGAGGGGTACTTACATGTGTGTGGCTGGACTTGCTGAAGAGAAATTTAAAACTGCTTTGCATCTTCAAACCTTTTTTTGTGTTTTCCCTTTTTAAGAGTCTCTCAGCCTCCTGCAGAAGCCTCTGGAAGCACTTAATTTTTCCTTTCAAGCTGCTTCTGAAGCCTTGAAATCACTTGCATGTGCCCCCCTGCCTTGATAAATTGAGCATGACTGCTAATGTGACTCTTGGGATTAGTGATCTTTTAGTTTTAAACTCTAATTCTCACTTCCATTGTTTTGTGAATACAGGAAAGCACATTATGCCTGATAAATCCAATAAAGAAAAGACGAGATTTAAAAAGAAAATGAAATCTAGTTAAGCTTTAGTGACAGGAATACATGTCCTTTGTTGGTGAATTTGGGTTCATCTTGCTAGATGTCCTTCAGTTACCTTCTAACCTAAATTATGCTCCAACTCTGTGGAAAACAATAGTTCCTAAGGGTCTGAGACTTCAATGGCCTTAATCTCTAATGCAGAGCAATGACATACAGAGAAGCACCATCTTTTCAGATGCTTTAAATGTTTTTTTTTTTTTTTTTTTTAAGTAACCGCAGCTTGCCTCGTCTATTTCAGCATTTCTTCAAATGTGTTTAGTAACACATTTTATGTAAATCTTGAATTTACTGCAAAGCATTTACTGCTCTCAAATGATTATGATAGTTTTACTGCCCGAAATATAAATGTGAGGAATATGTTGTTTGTTCTTTACAAAGTTTTCTCCATTCGCCAGTATATGCCTAGTTTCAGCACATGTGCTATGAGGTGCAGACTGCAGAGTGAATAACACTAATTCTCCCTGAAGGAAGGGTAACTTTCCAATTATTTTCAACCTGCATCTTTTACTGGGGAGATGTTTTCCTAATACAAGAAAGTATTAACCTACTGTTGAGCGTGGAGAAAATAATCAGGAGAAATGGGTTAGGGAGTTGAATGTTGCTTGTATGCCACAAGGCACAGAGAAAGTGTGGTAAGGACGAGGGAATATATGTGCCTGGAGCAGCAGCAGATTGCTGTGCCTTGATTTTATCTTTAATGGAGTCGGTTAAAGCTTCCTGTAATTGTGAGCAGAGCTGGAAGATCTTCTAAACAGCGTGTGAATTATGAGCCATGAATGTGGACAACTCTTCCAGGAAAAATAAACGGTATCGATACCAGCCTAGGAACATTTCCTTAAGCATTTTCCTAAATTAATTCAGAATTTATCAGTGTTCTATAGAAGTTTGACTCCTCGTTGGAGCAATCTCAAGAATTAATTTGTTAGCATGTGTCACCTCTGAATTTCTACGTCGCTTCTTATTCCCAGGATGCAGTAGTCCTTGGTGGTGACCTGAAGACCTGACCAAGCAGCAGGGCCAGTTGGGTTCTGTGTCACTGATGCCTCCGAAAAAGAACAAGTGGCTCTTGCAGTCTTCATCCTCCACTCCCAAATGACAGGAGACACTATTCCTTCCTGTTTCTTGCATAGTGTGGAGAAGCAGGTTAGTACTTGGGAAGCTCAGTGGGCAATCATGGAAGGAAAGTAGAAAACATCCGTGCATTAAAGAGCATCTTAACTTAACAGCAGTAGGATTTGTGGAAGTTAGCTCATAAATCATATGAAATAGTTTGGTCTTCATAAGCCAATAATTTTTATTTATTTATAACTTATAATTTACTGTTGCTACTTCTATTTTTTTCTCATACGTTAATATGTCAGCTGATACCAGCAAACCAATATTTGACGTGTGTTAATGAACTTGCTTCACCCTTTGCTTTCAGAAATGTTCTGCATTCTTTGCATATCCTTAAATTCTTGCTTCAGTCAAATAGAGTGGATGAACACTGTTAAAGGAATTTTAAAAGCCTTACTGCTCCATCTGTGGAGCTTTAGAACATGATTATAGAATTTTATTAGCTGTTCTGTTATGTTCTGTGAGCTGTTCTGCTCACTGAGCAGAAACCCATGCCACAAGGAAAACTGTGCTTGCTTAGGAAACTTGAACTCAGCTACTCAACAGCAGTAACAAAAGAAGATAAACATATTTGTTTGAAATATGTGCCCAGTACATATGGCTAAAACAATACCTGTTATGGAAGAGCAACTAAATAGTAATTTGTCAGAACCACAAGCAACTTGTTGCTTTTCTCAGCAGAATCCACGAGGCAGTTGTGGTGACAGGTACAATTACCTTCATCTCTAGGTGCAGAGGGTAAGAAGTGGAAGTTAACTGTAGTCAGACGGCCTTGGATGTTGTACTTGTGAGACCCAAAACTCCAGTGGCTTGACCACCTACAAATTTCAGACTTGATTTTATTTTTATTTTTTTTCTTCCAAGCAGCTTCAGTGTAGTGCCAGGAATGTCGTTGCTTCTGTTAAAAATCCCTGTTAGAACAGCTGGCTTTTGTTGGGGGAGAGAGATGAAAAGAGGCTGATGGGGCTAGATGTCTGGGACTCAGCCATGCATTTCTGGATTGGAAAACATGTTCCCTCCCTATCTGCTAGATTAAATGAGCCATTTCCAAGCAGCTCATGAATTGTGAACACTGGAGGGACTCTCTCATCAGTGAAGACTGATCCTTTCATCAGTTGTGGTTTTAAGCTGAAGTTCTCCAGGAAGCCTCCTTTGGAGGTCAGTGAAAGTTGAAATTGAACTGAAATTGGCTTGTTTCTTGTTATTGGCTGTTATGGATGATAAATGGTTTTAAAAGTTGACTAAAGAAGCTGAGAAATACTGAGAACTACTGAATACAACGTCTTTCCTATGGTTCCAAAAGTCACCGAACAGCAATCTGGTGGGAACTGGTGGAGTATCTGGGATTCCAAACACATTTTTTGCCTAGTGTTTAGACCTTCATCAGCTATTCCCATTCTTGGAGCAACTGATTGGACTGATATCTCTTGGTGCAAGCTGGTACCTCTTGATGGGCAAAAGGGCGGGGGAAAGAGCACCTGAATTGCCCTTGGCAAGTTCATGGTGCCTGTTAGACTGTAGCTTGGGCTACAACATCCTTGGAAGCAGTGGCTTTTCCATGTGGAATGACCTGTCTTTGTGATGCTAGTTTTCCCAGATTTGAGGGCTGGCGGCCCATTATAACAAACCCTTTCTCCTCATTCCCTGGCCAAGCGAATTCTTGGAAGCTGTTACAGTTTGTAAAGGTTCAGGTACAAAATACCTGTAGTCAGCAGCTTGCAGCATAGTGCAGGGCAACAGGGAGTGTGAAACTACTGGGGTGAAAAATAGTCTCACACAGTTCTGCAGCTATTTTTTAAGGGCTTCTCCTAGCTTGTTTTGTGCGACTAGCTCAGTATCATGTGAAGATTAGATATTTCTCACTTTCTCATTTGAATGCCTTTTTCTGTTGTCCGTGAATCTTCATTGTCTTTCTAATTTGTGCAGTTCAGAAATAGCCGGGCAAATCTGGGTCTCTAAATATCTCCTTTTTCTATAGGTACATTTCCTCATATACTTGTGTAATTAGAGCTTTGCTGATAAGTATGGGACTGAAAACAAGTGGATGACACTGTACAAGGATCTGCCCCTAGGTGTAAATTGGCAGCTTTTCACTGAAGATTTGGGAGCAAGTGTTTTGTTGTTCTAGATTTAAAGCCTCATCACTGGCCAGCACCTAGGCTGGATGCCTGGTGACATTGATTTCCTACAAGCTCAGCATGGAATTGGAGTACCAAATTTGTCTTTTTGGCTTGCCTAAAAATACAGGTTTTACATTTGTAGGTTGAGTAGAGCTTTTGCCATTCAAGCGAGGAAAACAGTTTTATCACATTTGTATAGGACCAAGAAAGATGATGAATAAATGAGCCTCCCTACCACCAGTCTGAATGTGTGAATGAATACAGAGGGAGAAGCTCTTTTAAGGTGGCACTGGTTTTGCAATTGGTTTTGGTAGAAAAGTACACAATGGGGCAATCAAATGTTATCTATGCATTGAAATACAATCTTGTAATCACAGGTCCATGGCAAAAAGAGGGAAATGGAAATAACGTTTGGTACTAAGTTTAGCAGCTATCTTACTCTAGAAAGGAAAAGCACTGTGGTATCAGATAAGCTGCTGATTATAAAGTTCTTTGTCAGAGTGCATGTTATTAATGGCTGTAGTGATTTCTGCACTTAACTAGTGAAAATACAGTTGTTAGGACCCTCTGGTCTCCAATCTGTGCTGAGAATGAAATATGCCAAAGTTTTTATCACCTTAAGAAGATACAGTTTAGGAAAGACTAAATGTGTTGAGAACAGAACTGATAAGCACTAGCTGCTGCTGGGGAGGTGACAGCCACCAGACAGTATTTTACCTCTCTGGCTCCGAGACAGTGACAGTTGCTTCCATTTGATTGCAGTCTGTGCGCTGGCTGCTCGGGTCAGCTGGAACGTGCCGGGGAGCTCGTCAAGCAGAAAGAGCTTCATAACCTCCTTCATGTGTCCCTTCCATCGGACACCACCCGTGCTGCTGCCACCACCCGCCGTGTCTGCAAACACAAGAACCAGCTTGAGCAGGATGGTAAGCGAAGGAGCTGCCTGCTGCTTAGCAAACTAGGCTGTGTTTCGTACTTAGAGCGCATGCAGTTGTTTTTGGTTTAAAAATGTCATAATGCAGGACTCTGCTCCTGATCCAAAGTTTTCTGAGCTCTTTTTTTTTAAGCTTCATGTTGCAAATATATGTACGTGCAAAGAATGGCATGGGCTGCTCTCTGGTTAACTGTGGTTTAGAAACTGATTCTAAAATTCAGTTCTTAAATCAAGCTGCTTTTCTGAATCGTGATGACCAGAGCATATCTCAGATTTTAGCCTCTTGCTTTTTAAGAGTTATTAATTTACTGGAGGGAAAAAATAAACCAGTTGAGACTTGGGATGTTGGTGTGTGAAAGGCTGCAAATTTAACATGAAGATTAAAATTTGACTGTTTTCCCCAGTCTTGGATTTCTTGATTTGCCAGAGCACAAACGAATATGGTCTAATTCAATCTATTTATTTAGGCTGTAGATAAAAGGACTGACAACACTCCCTCTTCTGGCTTGACTGCCATTACAGGACCTGATGTATCTCTGGGGAGGGGATGGGAGATGTGGTGTGCATTTACCATATAGCAATGGTGAGGAAAAAGAATAGTGAGCTACAACAGAACTATTTCGGTTGTAGTTTACTGATGCCTCAACTGCAGACTAAACAGGACAAGTCTTGTTGTCCTTACAAGGAGCTTAAAATTAAGACAACAGCCTCTTACAGATGGGAAAAGTGGAAAATGAGACAATACTGGTCAGAATGATGGACTCTGTTCTTGATAAAAATGTTAGGCCAGGAAAGCACTGACATTTTAGTAAGCATCACAGCTATGAAGAGTCTCCGAGGAAGATGAGAGAAGCGCAGGGGAAAAGGCATGGAAGATGTTTGGAGAGGTTATAAGAAGAAAAGCAGCGATAGAATATTATGGCTTCACTGGAGTTGTAAGGGAAATGCTTTGCCTTGGAAACCTAAATAAAAGAATAAGACATAAAATGTGCTCCCTTCATACAAGTAATTATTTGATGGGGATGAAATAGCAGGGTAACACAGCGATTCGTCTGCGCTCCAAGGAGAGAGCGTCCGCTGTAGTGCTCTTCCTCACTGCTCTGCCAGCGACCATGGGACCTGATCTTACTTTTCCCCTTGCAGAACTGCAGCTTATTTTTGTCAGCAGTGCTGGGATCTGTTTGCTGGCGAGTGCTTACTTTCTGACTCGGAAAAGACGATCTGGAGCACTTAATACTTCCCTCTGTAAATGTCTGTTCTCCCTCCTGCCAGCCTCTGAACCCTCAGAGGGAAGTGCAGCTGTGCGTGGCCCAACTCTGGCACCCTGCGTCGCTGTAAAACCTTAT
The DNA here is from genome assembly GCF_059628265.1 of Tinamus guttatus. NCBI lineage: Eukaryota > Metazoa > Chordata > Aves > Tinamiformes > Tinamidae > Tinamus > Tinamus guttatus. The sequence goes on from NW_028288851.1 coordinate 218,719, forward strand.
AATGTGAAGCAGGATCATATCCCGTGCGCTCGGCATCGCATCATTTGACTGGGGAGGGTGCCCCTCACCGTGCTTCTGTTCTTATTCTGTAAATAATTACCCATGTCATACTGGTGTTCTATTTAAGTACTGGCAGGTGTTAATTGCTCTGTGTGCAGGACTGTTTTTTTTTTGTTTATGAAATGAGGAAATTTGTGCTTATGAGAATGACTTTTTCTTTTTACCTTCAGGCAACCCTCTACACTCAAACTTCGAAACCTTACTGAGAGAGGATAGATTGCACAGTCTGCTGAGCTGCAAACTGGCCGCTTTGGAGATGTCCCATGTTGGAAAGCAACACGATCCAAGCAGCAGCCTCTTTCCAAAGCTACACTCTTCGCTTCTGGCTCCTTACAGTGAGTTAAGCAAGACTCAGATGAGGTTGTGGCATTAAATGTGTGTGTTTTTTTTTTTTTTTTTTTAATATTAGCCAGTGCTTGAGGGCAGTCAATTCAGATGAAATGGAGTAAGCAAGTCCCTTTCTTCCAGTGAAAGATAATCCCAAGCTCTGTCTGATAATAATGCCCCTGTGACCAAGTCAGCGTCTGGCAAACTGTAGGAATTCTGACCACATAAACATGTGTTACAGTGAGCTTATAGAAACCAAAGAAAACCTCACCATTTTGTGTGTTTAGCTCATAGGAACAAGCTAACCAAAAAGAAGCACTTATGATACTTCATTTTAAAGTAAAGCATGTCAGTGCTTGCCTGGAAAATCCTGATAGCTTTCTTCGCGTTGTGATAGCAATTGACTGTTGTTGACAGTTGCCTGCTGCTTTTGCTGATTTGCAAGTTCTCATTTTTTTCTTTAGCCCATTGGACTTGATGTTGTTAAAATGATCTGCAGAAGCTTAAGATGAAACTGTTTTGAGTCTTCTGTTCCTCAAGCCAGGGAGAGGGAAACCTGGTGAAAATATGCATATTCTTTAAAGAAAAAGTTGTGTGCTGTTTGGCTTTCTTTAAAAGGTGTGCTTGTTTTCGAAAGGTAACACATGTGCAGACTGCCAACTGGACATGTCCTTGGCATTTTTGATGTCAACATGCAGCTGCTGACTAAAATACTTGCTGTGTTCTGCAGCTGCTGATACAAATTGTCATGAACAAATGAAACAAAACCAACCTGCTCAACAGAAATGAGCAGCACCAGCTTATGTGCTTGCTGGTGGAGTCCTGAGCTACAACGTGATTTAACAGGGTTTAATCAGGCTGAACTCCTGTTTAAAGCTGAGGTTCCACTAGCCTGGAGATGAATGTTATCTTCCGAGAGACACGTTCTTTCAGCAATCCGCTCAGGACAAAGTAAGTCAGGATATAACAGGCAGGTGCTTAGTGCTGAACAAATGAAAGGAACCTGCCAGAGGATGCCTGAAAAACACTGCAGCAAGTGATTTTGCCACCAGTCTGCCTCCTTCCTGTATGTGTGCAGCTGATAATTCCGTTTGAATCGGAGCTGGGGGAGCACATCATTTTCTTTGTTATTTTAATTAAGCAAGATGACATACTTCTTTGTGTGCTGAGGCTAAGTAATTCTGATCTCCTATTGAATTTCATCACTGAAAGATTGTTTGCATTTCAGTTTGGATTAAAAGATCAGTTTGGGATTTTGAAGCCATCTCATGAAGTAAAGCTGCAGCAGCTGTTTGACATTTAGCTAATCTGCCACTCTCAACCTCCTTCCTTTTCAAATGTTCAGCTAGGAAGCTGCATGCAAGCAGTTCTTCTGGGCAACATGGGCTGTGCGAGCGTGGGCACCTGCTGTGGGTGAAGAGCATGTTCTGCTGGGGGATGCAGTAGTGCAGGATAACTTCTCTGGACCCGCGGGTACCAAGAGTCTCCCAGAAGACCTAGACCTTTAGGAAAGGTTTGAATACAGAAGCAAGGAGTGGTTTGGAGCAGGTTGGGAAGATGCTCCATTGTGGTATCCTGCATGGAAGAATCCAGGCACAAATGGGAGAAAGTTTAAAAAATTAACAAATGTAGGAGAGAAAAGTATGTTGATCTGGAATTCCATAGGACTTTGAAGAGTACATTGGTCTTAAAATCAGTGTGATTGTCATTGGAGCGGTGGTTAGAAATGGGACCAGCTTGACTATTGCTACAATGAAGGAAAGACACTGGTGGTTTTATTGTTTTGGGAGTGTTTTAAAGGAGTTGTATTTTGGACTAGAGTCTTGGCTTTGGGTAAACTTTTTCCATCACTTTCCACTTCAGCCTGGAAACCTGCAGCGAAAGTGACGTCCTTGAGCTGAATAGCACTGACCCTTCATTCAGGGTACTCATGTGTGTTCCCCGATGTCGCCATTCTGCACAGTGTTCCCCACGAGGTTTCATGTGAACTTATGGTAGCAACTTCACCAACTGATTTTAGAACAGTCTGACTTCACCTTGGTTTCCTGTTCACATTTTATTAACAGGTTTGTTGTCCAGAAGGGAAAGGCAGTTTGAAGGAACGTACAGTCGCAGCTTCCCCATTCCCAGTGCTCGGGCGCACAAATAACATCCTTTGCACCCAGAGACTCCTCCAACCCCTTTTCTCAGCCAAATCCCTCTTGCTGGCAGCTCCACAATGGGGACTCGAAACAAAAGCTGTGACAAATGAGTCCCAACAGGGGAAGTAGCCATAGAGGAGACACTGGAAGCACTTCTTAGACAGCAATGCCTTGGGGCTGCAGATCCACTGGGAATTCAGCTTGCAAAGGGACTGCTGGGAAATGCATTTAATGATATTAAATAAACAGTAAGAGAATGGAATTGCTATGGATTTCTCCAGATGAAGCAGGAACATGAGTCCAGATGATCTTTAACGTTTGCTTGTTTTTCTAGAAGTAGTTGAGGATTAAAAGATACATCCTGCAATAAGCATTTTATATGTAGGAAGGTATTGAATAATTCCTGGTTCTCCAAGTTCATTGTCAAAGGAACTGGCTAGTTCCTTGAAGCCCAGGGGCTCAGATTTGTTATAATTAACATTATCCCCTTCCACTTCTTGCTAATAGGTCATTGGCTGCTCCAAGTGACAGGAGCACACCTCTCCCAGTATTTTTTTGTCCTGTTTTGCAAGGCCAAGCAAATAAAGCTGCTTTATTTAACTTAAATCTTGATTTTTTTTTCCTCCTTGAATCATCCCTGAAGCCCTTCTCTGCCTGTTTGCATTCAAATTATTCCTAGAGCAAAAATAATTCAATGTTATAAGTGAAATCCCACTCATCCCTCACCAAGGTGGGTGAATATTATCCTACTTGATAAAGAAATAAACTGAGCCATGTGGGAATAAGCTGGCCCACAGAGGTTGTGTGATGTGTCTCACAGAAAGCCAGTGGAGGTGGTGTAAAATATCTACTGCATATGATGTTATGAGATGGTACCAACCCAATTTTAGTAACATCACTGTTCTGCCTCTAAGAGGTTTATCATCCTCTGTGTTTCAGCAGTCCTCAAAAAGAAGAAAAGTGGAAGGTTCCTACGACATCAATAACATCGTGATCTCCACGTCAATGGCAGCAGCCACTCGGGAGGAGAAGCTGCAGTACAAAGAGCTCGTGACACCAAGGTATTTGCAAATTGAGCTTTAGTGATTCGCCTGGGTGCATGGCAGGAGGAAATTGCTTTAGTTTTGCATAATGAGAACTTGTTCTCCTTGTGTGGAGATTTGAGGTGATGTGAGCATTTTAAATATCCATTAGGAATAAAAGAAAAAAAAGGTGTATCTTAAAGTAATTATTTTTTCCTAGATTTGAAAGTTAGTAGCAAGCAGGTCTTTTCCTTTGGTACGTGACCTCTGCCTCTCGATTCATCCTTAGATATTCTTGGGTTAGCCTGGGAGATGGAATGCCTGCCCGTAGGGAGAGCGCCGTTTTGCTTGACTGCCAGCACATACTTAGTCCAAGGAGTTAATTTTTCCTCATATTGGTGTTGCCAAGAGTGGTGTTCCCCATTCTGACGACTGAAATAACTGTGTGTTTCTGGAGGTCAAGGTGAGGCCTGTGTTGAGGAATGTGGTTCTCTGCTGTGTTCTGGCTGTCCTGGCTGCTGGGCAGCAGCTGATGTTTTGATACCAGCATGAAGTGAGACTGCCTCCTCACAGTGTAAATAGGCTGGAGTATTTCTGTGGGAGAAGACAGATTGTTGTGGCTGTTGTGCTCAAGTTATTCACGCTGTTGGATGGCACAAATCTTTTCTTTTTAAAAGATTTACCTATGGTAAAGTACTGGGTTATCTACTAGATTTTGTGAGTAAGGCAGATGTTAGGTGGCCCCAGAATTGCTTTCTGTGTAAACCCACTGCTGAGTTGAGGACGCAGCCCAAGTCCAGCTGAAAGCAGAAGAGGCTGAGGGCCCTGGGCAGTAGCCAGGCCACACGCCAGCGAAGCGGAGGCTGTTGCAGTGACGTGGGCAGTTGTTGCTTGCAGCTGGCGGGTAGCACAGCTCAAGGAGCCACAGCTTTCTAGTTGGGCAGGTGTTAAGAACAGCCCTTTGTCAGTTTGTCTCAAAAACATGTAGCTGCTCTGCAAATGTACAAAAGTTTTACAGTCAGTCTCTGCAATTTCTTAAAGCCTGGTAGCCTGGGAAGCAGTGTCAGCAGGTCAAATGTGCTTGGTTTTGTCTGATGCAGCTGCAGCGTAAGTCAGTGAAGGATGTCAGGGTTGAGGGCCATAGAGGGATGGCAACTGGGACAGAAGTCATCCGTGCGTCACCATCAGATCTCGAAGGGAAGGGCTCTGGAGCGGACGCTCGTCCCGGAGCTCCTTGTCTAGAGGCGAACAACAGAGCGAGAGGCAGCCCCAGCGCCGACCCCCGTGCGGGCAGTGCTGAGCTCCCGGCCAGAGGCGGCTCTGACTCAGCGCGGGCGGAGCCGGCAGGGCAGGCGGGAATTTAAAAGCTGTGAAACTGCCTTTTTGGCTCAGATCTCGAAGGGAAGGGCTCTGGAGCGGACGCTCGTCCCGGAGCTCCTTGTCTAGAGGCGAACAACAGAGCGAGAGGCAGCCCCAGCGCCGACCCCCGTGCGGGCAGTGCTGAGCTCCCGGCCAGAGGCGGCTCTGACTCAGCGCGGGCGGAGCCGGCAGGGCAGGCGGGATTTCAAAAGCTGCCCCCAGGGAGCGCGAGCGACCAGGAGCGCGGCGAACAGAGCGGGCGAACAGAGCGTGGCGCGCCAGGGAGGGCGTGGCGCGGCAGTTAGCGCGGCAGTTTGCGCAGGCAGGAGGTGCGGGCAGGGGTCAGGGAGTAAGGGTCAGGTAAAGACATGGTCTCCACTCGGCAGAGAGCTTCCGCCAGGAAGACTGTGGCGACCCAGACTGAACCGCCACAGAAACATGCAGCGGTCCAGGCTGCTGGTTGCGGGGAATGCCTGGGCCTCTCCATGTTACCGGGGAGTGGCGAAAGCACAGCCTGCCTTAGGTGTGAGCAGGTGGATGACCTGCTCAGCCTGGTGGTGGAGCTAAAGGAGGAGGTAGAACGACTGAGGGCCATCAGGGAATGCGAAAGGGAAATCGACTGGTGGAGCTGCATCCTGCAGTCTTCCCAGGGAAGCTACCCTCAGAACTCCCCAATTCAGTCAGAAAGTCCAGTGCCCTCTTGCCCTAGGGTAGAGGGGGTGGACTTAACAGTTTCCAGGGACGACCAACAATGGAAACGGGTCCCCACTCGAGGTGGCAGAAGATCCCCTCCACAGCCCACCTCACCTCCACCGGTGACCACGTTCAACAGGTACGAGGCCCTGGAACATGTGAATCGGATAGAGGAGGCCTTGAACCGAGGCCCGTCTAAGGGGATCTCTACACAGGGGCAGTCTAATCCATGCAGCAAGGCTGCTCCCCCTAAAGTGAAAAGGAGCACCCGGAGGAAGCGGCGGGTGATCGTCGTGGGTGACTCCACGCTGCAGGGCACGGAGGCACCGATATGTAGACCGGACCCCTCATCCAGAGAGGTCTGCTGCTTACCTGGGGCCAAAATAAAGGATATCACAGAAAGGCTCCCAAGAATTGTTCAGGAGTCGGACTATTATCCTCTACTATTGATTCATGTGGGTGCTAATGATGCCATGGGGAAAATGAGGGACGTCAAGCAAGACTTCAGAGCCCTAGGGATGGCCATCAAAGGTACAGGTGCCCAGGTGGTGTTCTCCTCCATTCTGCCAACGAGGGGAATGGACTCAAGGAGGAGAAGGCGAATATGGCAGCTTAACAACTGGCTGCGCCGCTGGACCTGGCAACAGGGTTTCGGCTTCTACGACCATGGGTCTCTGTTTGATGACCAACAGCTAGTGGGGAACGATGGTACTCATCTTAGCAAGAGGGGCACACGTCTCTTTGCAAAAAGGCTGGCCAACCTGGTTAGGAGGGCTTTAAACTAGGCAAGAAGGGGGAAGGGGAGTGGCACACTGACGCGGCAAGCAGTACCGCACAGCCCAGGTCAGATGGCGTCCAGCGGGAGTATGGTAGTGGGGAAGTGAGGATAGGAAATGATCACAGAGGGTCCTCTTTCACCCCTCCTGGGAAACCTGTGGCCTCTGTTGCTTCCCTGAAATGCCTGTATACCAATGCGCGAAGCATGGGGAATAAGCAGGATGAACTGGAGATCTGTGTGCGGTCCCAGCGTCATGATCTCATCGGAATCACAGAGACGTGGTGGGATAGCTCGCACGACTGGAGCGCTGCCATGGAAGGCTATGTGCTCTTTAGGAAGGACAGGCTGGGAAGGCGAGGTGGTGGAGTTGCTCTTTATGTGAGAGAGCAACTGGAATGCATGGAGCTCAACCTGGGAGTCGAGGATGAGCGAGTTGAGAGCTTGTGGGTAAGGATTAGAGGGCAGGCTAATGTGGGAGACACTGTGGTGGGTGTCTGCTACCGGCCACCTGACCAAGACGAGGAGGTTGATGAGGCCTTCTATAGGCAGCTGGATGTTGCCTCACGGTCACAGGCCCTGGTTCTCATGGGGGACTTCAACTACCCCGACATCAACTGGGAGGACAACACAGCCAGGCATAAGCAGTCCTGGAGGTTCCTGCAGAGCATCGACGATAACTTCTTGACGCAGGTTGTGGAGGAGCCGACGAGGAGAGGTGGGCTACTGGACCTCGTGCTATCAAATAGGGAGGGCCTAGTAGGAGATGTGAAGGTGGGGGGTAGCCTCGGCTGCAGTGACCATGAGTTGGTGGAGTTCAGGATTCAACGAGGAGGAGGAAGGGCTGTAAGTAGCCTTGCGACGATGGACTTCAGGAGGGCCAACTTTAGCCTCTTCAGAGACCTCCTCGGTAGAATCCCATGGGCTAGTGCTCTAGAAGGCAGGGGGGCCCAAGAGAGCTGGTTAGTTTTCAAGCGGCACTTTCTCCACGTCCAGCAACAGTGCATCCCTGTGTGTAGGAAGGGAGGCAGAGGGGGCAGGCGACCTGCGTGGATGAGCCGGGAGCTTGTGGCAATGCTCAAGCAGAAGGCAGCGGTATACAGAATGTGGAAAAAAGGACAGGCCCCCTGGGAGAAATACAGGAACGTAGTCAGGGAGTGCAGAGATGCGACAAGGAAAGCTAAGGCACGTCTGGAAGGCAAGCTGGCAAGGGACGTTAAAAATAACAAAAAAAAATTCTTCAAATACATTAACAGCAAAAGGAAGATCAGGGAAAACGTGGGTCCGCTGGAGGACGGGATGGGCACCTTGGTTACAAATAACACAGAAAAAGCAGAGTTGCTCAATGCCTTCTTTGCTTCGGTGTTTACCAAGGGCAGCCCTTTAGAGCCCCAGGCCCTAGAGGCAAGAGAAGAAGCTGGTGGAGAGGAAGACTTGCCCTGGGTAGAGGAAGATTGGGTCAGAGAGCACCTAAGGAACCTCGATACCCACAAATCCATGGGCCCTGATGGGATGCACCCCAGAGTGCTGCGGGAGCTGGCAGATGCCATAGCTAAGCCGCTCTCCATCATCTTTGAAAGATCCTGGAGAACGGGGGAGGTGCCGGAAGACTGGAAGAAGGCCAATGTCACTCCAGTCTTCAAAAAAGGCAAGAAGGAGGACCCAGGCAACTACAGGCCAGTCAGCCTCACCTCCGTTCCCGGAAAAGTGATGGAACGGCTCATACTGGCTGTTGTCTCCAGGCACATGGAGGACAAGAAGGTGCTCAAGAGTAGTCAGCATGGATTCACCAAGGGAAAATCTTGCCTGACTAACCTGATAGCCTTCTATGATGAAATGACCGGCTGGATAGACGAGGGGAGAGCGGTGGATGTCGTCTATCTCGACTTCACCAAGGCTTTTGACACCGTCCCTCACAACATCCTCCTGGGCAAGCTCCGGAAGTGTGGGATAGATGAGTGGACAGTGAGGTGGATTAGGAACTGGCTGGATGGCAGGGCCCAGAGAGTGGTGATCAGCGGTGCAGAGTCTAGTTGGAGGCCTGTGGCTAGTGGGGTCCCCCAGGGGTCAGTCCTTGGTCCAGTCCTGTTCAATTTATTCATCAATGACCTGGATGAAGGCACAGAGTGCTCCCTCAGCAAGTTTGCTGATGATACCAAACTGGGAGGAGTAGCCGATACCCCAGAGGGCTGTGCTGCCATCCAGAGGGACCTGGACAGACTGGACAACTGGGCGGTGAAAAACCTCATGCAATTCAACAAGGCCAAGTGCAAGGTCCTGCACCTGGGGAGGAATAACCCCAGACACCAGTACAGGCTGGGGACCGACCTTCTGGAGAGCAGCTCTGCAGAGAAAGACCTGGGTGTCATGGTGGACGACAAGTTGACCATGAGGCAGCAGTGTGCCCTCGTGGCCAAGAAGGCCAATGGGATCCTGGGCTGCATTAAGAAGAGCATCTCTAGCAGGTCGAGGGAGGTGATCCTGCCCCTCTACTCAGCCCTGGTGAGGCCGCATCTGGAGTACTGTGTCCAGTTCTGGGCTCCACAGTACAAGAGGGATGTGGAGCTGCTGGAGAGAGTCCAGCGCAGGGCTACAAGGATGATCAGGGGCCTGGAACATCTGCCCTATGAGGAGAGGCTGAGGGAGCTGGGCCTGTTCAGCCTGGAGAAGAGAAGGCTGAGAGGGGATCTAATCAGTGTATATAAATACCTCAAGGGAGGGAGTGCAGAGGACAGTGATGGTCTCTTTTCAGTGGTGGCCACTGATAGGACTAGAGGAAATGGCCGGAAACTGAAACATCAAAAATTCCATAGGAACTTAAGGAAAAATTTCTTAACAGTGAGGGTGACAGAGCACTGGAACAGGCTGCCCAGAGAGGTTGTGGAGTCTCCTTCTCTGGAGATCTTCAAAACCCGCTTGGATGCAGTCCTGTGCCACGTGCTCTAGGTGTCCCTGCGCATGCAGGGGGGTTGGACTAGATGATCTCTAGAGGTCCCTTCCAACCCTAAGCATTCTATGATTCTATGATTCTATGATTCTATGATCATTAGCTGGAGGCAGAGCAAATCTTTTAGCAGTGCATAGTTTAATGTCCTTGGCATCTTTTTGCATGATGCATAGAAATGCCTGCATCTTGCATCTGTCTGAGACGTAGGGCTGACAAGCTTCCAGTTCAGTATGTAATGAAGAATATAAAAGCAAGATAGTGATCCCAAATGTTGCCTGCTGGTTCCCAAAGTTTGAATGCGCTAGATATTGCCCACCTGAATTCTCGGAACAGCAGTCTCGCCTTGCAGGCAACATTTCCTGCTGTAAGTATTTAGACAAAATGTCTTTTCCTAGTTGGAGGATACTTCTGATGAGACATACTCAAGTCATCACTCCCAACACGAAGAACTTGAGCGAGCCCACGGGGTTCCTGGGCAACGGCTGTTTCCCATAAGCGAGGAAGCAGGTACTGGGCTCGCTGGCAGACACAGAAGGCATCTTTTATCTGTTCCCCATTTTAGATTGTACAGGTATCCGCATTCCAGAGGTGGTTCTTCAGTGCCTGTCACTTTGTAAAGTGACACAAATACTACATTGATATAGTAGGGTCTAATGAGTGGGATAGCATCATAGCATGTTGTAGTCATGTTCAATAGCTTCATACTAACCTGTCTGTTGAGTTGAGACCTTTCCCATTTCTTTTTCCAGAAGTTTTTCCTTTGTTTACTAGCTTTGACAGACTGTTCTGTGTGCCCCTGTATGGAGGCTGCTTCTGCTCACATGCTCCTTACTATTTTGCCTGTTTTCCTGGACCAAGAACACCAGTTCTGTGTGCTCCAGAGCTATACACGTGCTATATCAATGGATGAGGGTAGAATTTCCCTCCCCAATACCTAGCGGGGGCAGTAGTACATCCATCTCTGCTTTCATTATACATTGAACTTTAATAGAGAGGCAGGGTCTCAAGAATACTAAATCTTCAAAGTGTGACATTTTCACCAGCTGTTGCACAGTAGGGAGGGGAGACCAAATGGCAGACCACGTATCATTGGTGATTCTCCCTTTGGAAAACAGGGTGAAGTGATTGCCCAGAGAAAGGAAGTATGTTGGGAACATGCAGGGAACTTCAGCTCTCAGAGAATCCAAGATCTCCATCTCTGGTAGCTGGTGCATTTTGCTTTGTCTTGCTTTTTACAAGATTTTAATCTTTCTCAATGCTTAGTTGCTCTCTTCATGCTTGGCACCAGTGAAATGAGCAATGATTGCCCAAGGCAACAGCTAGATGGGAGAGAAGGGACAATTTGGCTAAAGCACCAGCTGGACAATATGATAATCTTATTGTATGGAGGTGATAAAGCGATTTTGTTCCAACTGCATTTCAGCTTATGTTTTTCAGTGTACATTGACCTGATTTTTATTTGGGTTTCACATTTTAATTAACTCTGCTCCAAATATTACCTTGCTTTAGGTCCTCCAACACTAGATGGCCAGTGGACCGGGCAGCCTGAGCTGGCATCTCCAGTTCCTGGCCTTAATTGCCTCACGGATCTGTACGTGCCCCCTTCCACCAGCTCGTGCAGCCCTGAGACGTGCAACAACTTGCAGCCTCTCTCCATAAACAGCAGAATGGAGCTGTCCTGCAGTGAAGATGCCAGATCTCACCTAGGAGCATCAGACAAAGCAATTTGGGTGAGGTTCCTCTGGGGAGGTTTTGTTGGTGTGTCTTTTCCTGCAGTGAGTTAATGATGTAAAACAATGCGATGACAGTATGATAGTGTGGCTTTGGTGGGCAATGACTTTGCACAAGGCTAGGAGTTCAAATTTGAAAACAAGTCTGAAATAGGAGCATGTACGGGCTGATAGCTCTTCACCAAGTTATGTTAATACAAATGTCAGCTGGCTTCAGCTTCCCTGGTCTTTTCTAAAAATAATTATATTTATACTGGGTTATAAAATAAGCTTTCTGAAAATACGTGAATACCTTCACACTGCTCAAAGAATAGTTCGGTTTGCATTTCTGCAGAGACTTGGGTTGGTTAAAGGATTCTGAGTGGGGAAAAAAAGAACACTTCTTTATGGCATAATTTTAATAGTTCTAAAACAACATTGATCAATGTATCCTTCACATAAACTTCAGCAGTAGAGGCACAAGATTTGCTTTGAAAGATGGTTCAATTAATGAAAAATCAGGACTACAAGTAGAAATAGCAAAGCAGGAGTCTGGATATCAATGGAAAACGGAGCTAGTGAGCCAGGGAATGTTGTGAATGGCACCCAGTGTTTGATCTGCCTTGGGAGCCTGACAAACTTGGAGCTAGCTCTCCAAGTTCAATCAGCTGGTCTTTCTGGAGATGAGGGAGAAGAACAGGGAGCTGAGTATAGTCTTTGGCTATTTGATTCTAGGTTTTAGTGTCAGCACCACTGAAACTTTTCCCTTTTCTCTCCTTTTCACTCCCTAGAATGTACCACATGGGGAGCCTTGTGCCTTTCTGCTCTCTGATGCTGCACACCAAGCTCCTGTGCAGCAGCCACAGACAGGTGGCTGTGGAGAGGCTGATGTTCAGCCCAAGCAGAGCATCAAGTGCAGACACTGCCATAGCCAGCTCCAGGGAGAGGCAGTTTCCAAGTACACACTTGCAAACATGGCAATAAGAACATGGAGAGATTCACGATCCAGCAGTGCAACCCAGGGAAGCTCCTCAACAAAGAGGAACCTGACCCGGGGCGTTTAGGAACTGTTAGAAACTCATCCCTCAGTATCAAGAGGCTGCTGAGTGGGTGCAGTGGAGCAGTAGCAGGGTCAGGTGCTGCTGCAGAGACAGCAACACTGGGCAACACACAGAAAGGGAAAAGTCAGGCAAGAGGAATTCCAGTGGAATTCCAGAAGGGAACTGGAATTTTTTGATCTTGGCAAAGGTGCCCACCCGTTGGCCACCAGGTGCTTAGTGGCTGGAGGCAGATTTGGACGGGTTTCGAGTGGTGCTCACCCACTTTCTGAGCTATTTACAAACACCCCAGCAGGACTGTGGAGGTGTTGTTGTGACTTGGGTATCAACCAAAGGCCTGATGGAGAAGAAGGAGAAAGCCTCTTGCTGGTGCTGCTTGCTGTTTACTGTTAAATACACAAAAATCAGGTTCCCCTTGCACAATTGTATTTTTTTATCAGTTTTCTTCAATGAAACTGCAGATTCATTTGGTAACAGTTGTCTTACAGTATCCTTGCTGTAACAAAATTGATAGGTCGAAAGGAAATTTCTGACTTCTGTAACTTTTTCAGAGCCTCCTTTCTTGGGAGCGAAACCAGGCTCGGGGATTTTGGCAACAAGCCCCTGCAAAGCAGTACAGCTGGGGGAAAATGTGCATTCTGTGACAGGAACCCAACATTGCTGCTGCTTCCAGGTGAGCAGGGCAGCAAGCCAATTTCAGGGAATGCACTTGAAGCCTGGCAGGCCTGGTTGGTGTCCTACCAGCATGATTCAAATCCAGTGCTGCCGGTTGAAAGGCCTTGGAACTGTATGAATTCAGCCAGCAGCAGTGACATGTTCCAGCTTGAATTCTTTTCACTTGAAATAATTATCTTGAGCAAAGACTGTTTCTCTAGAGCATGGGGTGGAAAAAAATATTCTTACTACCATTTTTTTATGGAATAACGTGCTTTGCTGTCTCTAAAAATGATCCATGAAGTTTAGATTTCTGGATGATTGATTGTTTTCGTTATTCTCTTTATCTCCAGAAGTGTCCTTCCTTGCAGGTATTTATTTCTGGGTCGGAGACTGAGGAACACTCTGAAGTGTATGAATGCAGTGTATTGGGACAGTCATTCTGAGGGTGCTGCCAGAAATGTTGCATGCGCGCGTGGAAGTGCTGCCCGGTTGTGTTCTACAAGGTAAATCACAGGTATTGAGGGGCCCTGGCTGGGAATGGGTGGCAGGGGCTGCCACACCGCAGTACGGGGGCAGCGGTGCCCAACCCGCAGCCTCGCACGCACAAGTCATCACCTAGTCCTACATGCACGTGTGCAGCCAAATTATAGACTTCTAAAAGAGGGGAAAAAAAGCCCAGAACTACGTGTCACAGCTGGGTGCGGGTTCCTGTTACTGCCTGAGTGGCCAAAGACTTTGCTACTTTTTGACACTGGTTTGAAAATGTGACAACTGGAGAAACTCACCTTCATCTTTTTTACTTTTCTAGAGTCATATAAATGTACTACATTTTCTTAATATTAAATGTGCCACATGGTGTAACTTATATAGAGAAGGGTGTTGAGGTTTTTTTTTTTTTTTTTTTTTTTTTTGCCTGTCACTCTGAATTTTTGTGTTTTGAATGATTGAATTCACAGATAAAATAGATGATCAAAGACTCAAACAAGGCTAAAGTGTTTTATTAAAAGAAGAAATGTGGGGAAAATTGCTTCATAATGCTTCATAGTGTTTATGGGATGGTAATAAAATTTCTGTACGTACCCAGCAGTGAATCCTTGCTACAGCTCTGTGTTCGTTATTGTTGACCCATCTTCTTCTGTGACGCCTCAATTCTTCTGCCCCAATTTGTCGAGGAAGATCTTCACTGGGGCCTCAGTATCTGAGGATGCAACCAAAGGGTAGCAATGAAAACAGCTATCAAACTCTCCCTCCCCTGGGTATGAAAATAAGTGATGTTTGGCAAGTCAGCAGCCAGCATATCAGCTAAAATTGTATATAATTAGAGTTTCACTCTCTTTTTCAGGGAGAGTCCTGAGCCATGGGCAATGATTCTTGACGCCTGATGCCATAGGTGGCAGCTCTTAGCACCGAGTTAAAACAGAAAGAGTGGTGGCCCAATCTAACTCCACTGGGCAAAGCTAAGGCTGGAGGTGCTTTGTGAAGATCTTGAACTTAAACTCAGTTTGCAGTAGGACTGAGAGTAACCTGCAGATCGAGTTGTAAGAGACCAGAGCTGTAGCTCCTCTGCCGCTTGAATGATGAAGAATAATGTACGTGGAGGTAAAGCAGCACCCTTTTTCTAGGCTACTCGAGCTGTGGGCCATGTCGTCAGGACCTTATAACGCAGCTGCCGGTCCTGTTGTGCCATCGTGGGAGGGAGGCATTCATTCAGAAATGAATTTATGCTGCTGCTGCAGCTCCTGCTCAGGCAACTGAGGCTGCTCGGGGTGTTGTGGGGCACAGACGTGGAGCTGCCCCCTCGCAAACCTGAGCAACCTTCCCTGCCTCTTTGTCCAAAGCCCAGGGCAAGGACGGCCTGCTCAGCAGTGCTGGTGACAGGCCATGGGACACGATCCCCAGCGCTGGCTGCGGCTCCCGCCTTCGCCTGGGGCAGCAGCGAGGCCTGCAGGAGATGTGCATGGCAGAGGAGCGGTGCCACGGCGCTGCAGAGCTGCCCTGCAGCTGTTCAGAGAGCTGCCACAACCTGGCACCCCGCAGCTTCTCCCAAGGTGCTGCAGCTACGGGTGGAGTCTGCTGAATGTGGCACCTCCTTCAGAATTTCTCCTTTTAAGTCGCCACTTCCTTTGGAGCTCCTGTCATGAGAACCTGGTTGTGCTTTGAGCTAAAGCTGCTTCCACCTACTGGGAAAATCTGCCAACTTTACTAGCCAAGACTTGTTTCTTCATGCAGTGTGGGGCAGAGATCCAATAAAGGCAGTATCCAACCACCTCCATAGTCCCCAAATCATCTTGTGGCCTTGTTATCTTTTACTGCTTCTGTAATGGCTTCTTGGCTGTACAAGTCGGGCAGCTCTTAATTTAAAGTTGCTGTATCTCATCTTTGGCTGCTATTACATCCTGCCAGGGATTTGTCTATCTCTAAATATCCTTAGTATTAAATCAGCACTGCCACGTCTGTATGGGCAAGTTCAGGCAATACCCTCCACTCCAATTTTCTCTCGTGCCAACACTGTCGGAGTCATCTTTCAACATGTTCCTCCCTTTAATCTTCCTCTGGGGCTGGAAGTCGGGTCTTGCGCTTGCGCTGAGAGCAAGCTGCAGGGCTGTCAAGACGGGAAGCTGGCCCGAAGCCTCTCCTGTGGCTGCTTTGCTGTGGGAAGCCAGCGCTGCCTTGGCTACCTTAAGGCTCGCAACTGACTGTAAGGCAGCCAATTTATTCCCTGATCACCCATCTCCACTCAACCTCTTAAAGTTTCCATACAAGGCCTGAGCTCCACTCGTCTTATGAGCTCTCCCTTTGCATCCTGCTATGTTTGTGCACCAATGTGTGTCCTAAAACAAGCTTATTAAATCCTTGCCAATCATGGGCTAGTCTTTAGGTACCCTCTTTCCTTGTTTGGAGGCTTGAACCCTTTTCCCTGCCCCAGGCCAAACGTGATGCTGCTGCATGCCTGGAATCCCGGAATGATGGGGTGGGAGGGACACCCTCCTGGAGCACCAACTACTCGCCCAGCTGTCCAGAAAATCACAGTGTTTGTGTTGTCTGTCAGACATGACTGAAGGCAGTCAGCAGGTCCAACGCTTTCAAGGTTTAGAAACCTAAAGAAAATGAATGAATAAGCCTTATTCCTTTAGGAAATGAGGCTAAAAGCTAGGTCTTCCTCCCCTGTGACAGTCAGGCCATCATATATCAAGGAGGTAAGTTATATTACACTCTCAAAAGACAATTCAGATGACACATCAGATCCAGAAGAAAGAAAAAAAAAGGCAGACAGATTTGAGATGTCTGGAGGCAGGGCCTGAATAGCATTCCCCAACTTGTCAAAATCTCACAGTTCTTACAAATCCTCTCAGATTCCATCACATGAAATCTCTATTTTTCTACTTTCAAGGCACAGATCAAGCCTATTTCAACCTACCTAAGAGAATCAGTCTCAACAATAGAAACCTGCAATTAATTACAGGGCAGGCAGACCAAGATCTCCTTTAAGGTAACTGAAATACAAACATTTCCTTAGTCTTTACAGTCCTAACTATCAGAATCTGAATTCCTTTTATTTCTTCCCAGAGCTTTTACAAAATATCAGCACATATAAAGCTGATGTACAACTACGTCCTCCTTCCTTCCCCTCTTTTCTCCTGCTCCCCTTTTCTCATCACCAGCTCCTCACCCTTTGCCACCAGGATTCCAAGATCTGAGGAATTCGATAGCGATTACGACTCCAGCAATTTCTGCTCGCAAGAGGCTTTTCTGCTTGCGTGCAGCAACTCATCCTCCTGGGGTTACACAAATATAGTATTCCCTAGACCATGGTGTGAAGCCCCCCAACAGCAAATTGTAGTTCAGGTGACTCAGGTTGCGAAACCACATACAGGATCTCCTGATAACACATCTAAGGAGATGCTCCGGATTGTGATATTTTTGTTTCCTTCTGTACATGTCACTCTTTCCCCTTCCAGCAGGTCAGGGACTTTGGAAACTGCTGACCTTTCTAGCTTGGGTGCAGCAGTGGCTTAGCATGAAGAGCCATCTGTAAGCGGAGCGCTCAGCAGCTTACCGTTGCATACGTGTCATTTCCAGCAGTACTATCGCTGTGTGATGGCAGATGAGTCTTCAAGGCTTTTTGAAGGCCAAGGTCCTGATTTCCTGTCCTCCATTTCCTCTTTTCTTTTTTTCCCCCACAACATTACTTATTTTACTGCTGTTTTTTTCTCTTCTGTGCAAAGCGTTGGCCACTGAAGGAGCAACACAAGTAACCACACTGCCCCAGAGTGATTCCACTGGCACTCACACTCCACCACATCCTGTGGTGCCAGTTACAGGACAATCAGCCTGGGAGGCTGAGGCTTGTTTCATCTCTGTCTAGGAACACAAGAAGGGTCCTTATAGCAAAGGGTCAGATGTGTGTAGAAATGGAGATGGGGAAAAAGCAACGAGCGCTGGCACATCCGTGCGGCTGTCCTTGGCGTGTCCGCAGGGAGGTCAGGCGCACTCCTGTTGAGTTGGAGAAGCAAACAGAAAAGGGCAAGCGACTCCCCATCATCTTGCTTTCCCCAGCAGGGAAAGGAAGAGCCACACCAAGGATGTATTTCCACCGCTTGAAGAAAACTATTGTCACAAAGGTGGTTATCAGAAACTTCAACTAGCTGAAAATGGGCATCACCAGGCGTCGCGCAGAGCCTGTTTAACTTCACTCTCCGCACACCCAACCCGTCTCCGCCAGGATATCGAGTTAAAAAGGAGCTCACGCAACCCGCAGCCCCCACAACCCAGACCTACCGCGCGGGGAGCTCATCGCGGGGCGGACGAGACTAAACCCCGCACAGAACCGGGGCGCTGCCCTCACGGAGCCGCCGCCACCTCGCCTCAGGCGCCGCGGCGGCGCGCATGCGCAAGCGCGCCCCCCCGTCCCCACCGAGGCGCGTGCGCGCGCGCAGGGGCCCGGGCGCGCTGCCCGCGGGGCGGGGCGCGCGCGGCTCGACGCATGCGCGGCGCGGGGCCGCGGCGGCGGCGCTCGGCGAGGGTAACAATGGCAGCGGCGCTGGCGGCGGGCGGCGGCGCGGGGCCCGGCGCCGCGGCGGCCGTGGGCGCCGGCGCGGGGCTGGCGGCGCTCTCGGTGGCGCGGCGCAAGGACGGCGGCCCCACGGGCAAGTTCTGGGAGAGCCCGGAGACGGTGTCGCAGCTCGACTCGGTCCGCGTCTGGCTCGGGAAGCACTACAAGAAGGTGCGGCCCGGCGGCGGGGTGGAGGCGGGGGGCGGTTTAACGGTCGCGCGGCGGCGGTTTAACGGTCGCGCGGGGAAGTTCCCTCACGGCGGGCGGGCGCCGCCGCCGGTCCTTTGTGCGCGGCCCGGCTCGGCCCGGCCCGGCCCGGCCCGGCCCGGCCGCGTGGCCCCTCCGCGCCGCCGTTCAGCCCCCACGGCGCTGCGGGGGCTTCCGACCGCCTCGGGACGGGCTAGAGAACAGACAAAGAAAACCCCTAGAACAGACGAAATAACCCCAAATCTCTTGGTCCGCCGGGGCTGTTTTCCAGGGCCTCGCACCCTTGTTGATCCCGAGCAGAGCCGCAACTTTCTTGTGCGGACAAGTCGCAGCGCCGCTTGCCAGGCTCTTATATGGGTCTCGTTTAAGCCACACCCCGTTTTCTTTTCTTTTCTTTTCTTTTCTTTTCTTTTCTTTTCTTTTCTTTTCTTTTCTTTTCTTTTCTTTTGATTAGGGAAAAATCAATCCTCATGCTGTTTATAACCGTTTTACCCGGTGTGGTGCGTGTGGGGAAGCTCAGCGCTTCCGTCGGGGTCGCGTCTGGCCGCTCGCTCTGTGTTGGCCCTGCCGTGTGTTGTGTTCTGCTGCTTGTGGTTCTGAATTTATTTTTTTAGTCTCTTTCCTCCCCGACAGCTTTCCAGCTCTCAATATGATTCTGTATACATTAACACTGAAAAATTACTGGACAATTTTTTTTACCAGAGAGATAATTGTGCCTGGATGGTCTCGCAGACGTCCTACGACGAGTGTTTTCGATGGGGAAGCTGGGGAGAGATGTTGAGGGGAGATGCTAGACAAACTGCATGTGCTTATTTTATATATTTATCTCAGATGTAGGAGATTGTGATCAGTGTATGTTGTTTTCTTCTTTTTCCTTCCCCTCCTCGGCAGGTCTGGTTTAAATAACCTATGGGCTGCTTTGCCTCCCGTCGCTCTGGGGAGCTGCGGATTTGATTATTTGTGTGGCAGAGCTCCGAGACGGATGCGTGAACCGATCTGGCTCTGAAAACAAAAACAGAGCGTGTTTAGAGGGGTGTTTTACCGGTCTTTCCACATATCTGTTTGGAGTGCGGCCGCGTGTAGTCGAATCAGCGCAGTGGGGGACAGGTGATAAGTTAAGCGAGCGTCTTAAATTACATATGTGGATAAAGAAGTGACGCTGTAAAACTGCATCTTTGGGTTTAACTTACGCTTTTGAGGCCTTTCGCCCTGTTTCTAGACTTTTGAGGAGGAACTTTTTTGCATTTTGTTTTCTTGATGGAATATCTGCAAGATAATAAGTTTGCTAATTCTGAAATGGCCTGGAGCTGGCAGCTGCCAGCTTGCTGATGAGCTTTCTCAAGTCATGCTATTAAAAGCATTGACAATTCTGCTTAACTCCTCTTGTCCCTGGCTATTGTGAGGGAAAACTGCCTAGCTGAGTTGGTTGTCACCTAAACATAGCCTGGCAGGGCTCTGATCATCTCTAGTTCAAGAATGGGAGCTTTCATTTTGCAGATCAAAGCAGAACTCTTATAATTACTTTATATTTATTGGTATTACTGATTAGAAAGATTAGATGCTTATATTTATTTCTTAAGCTCTGAAAGATAAACAGAATTGGACTATAAAGAAATCCATGGTGGGGAAGTGAATTCCAAAATATTGCCTTATAAATTCCTTAAAAAGTAAGAAGAAAACTTTTTTTTTTTTTTTTTAAACAAGAAGCTCATAATTATTAGTAATGTTTAAAGATGTAGCCCGAATT
Organism: Tinamus guttatus; assembly: GCF_059628265.1. NCBI lineage: Eukaryota > Metazoa > Chordata > Aves > Tinamiformes > Tinamidae > Tinamus > Tinamus guttatus. The sequence goes on from NW_028288851.1 coordinate 238,474, forward strand.
TCTAAATGGAATTATTAATTCCTTTCTGACTTGTACTTAACTGACCTTAGTTCTTCTTGAGGGATCCGCTTTGCATAGTGGATACTTATTTTTTAACCTTGTTTCCTGTGATTCAGGTGGTGGTTTTACTGTAGCAGTGTCCTATTTCAGAAGAGTATTTTAGGGCTTACAGCTGACATATGTTCACCATACACTATAAAAATTGATCTGTATCCGTTTCTGCATTAACCTGCAGGATTGTAGCTTTTCAGGCCCATTTTTTCTTCCTAGCTGAGGTGCTGATGGTGAGAAAGGCCCTTCCTTGAGGCCCAGAAAGATGGTGTGTGCGGTAGGAATTAGTGTGGCAGAGGGGAGAAACGGCTGGTTCAGTGGAGATGGAAGAGATATTAGAGATGGAAGGAATATTGGGGATAGACTCCTAGTGACACCAAGCGTAATGCCAGAAGGTGAAATTGTGGGTTCCCGCCTCCCGTGTCCTTCCCCCTTTTTGTTCGTGTTAGGTGTGTGACCTGTGTTGCGCTGATTCCCTGCACTGAAACGTGCAAGGCGGCCTCAACTTCTCCCTGGGCTGCGTTTCAGGTGTTGGGGCTGTTCTCCCTTGTGAGTTGCCAGCTTCATTTCAGGCTGTGGTTTTTAAGACCTGGAGGAGCTGAAATCCTCCACAGCGTTAGGGAAGATTAACTCTAGTGACATAAAGGTGTCCATTGTAAGTGGGAATTTGCAGTTCAAAGGAGGAGGAAAAACGGAGCGATTCACTTCATGAATGTTTGGTTAATGCTCAGTGACTTCTTATGTGTTGTTTAGGTAATCCCTCTGACTTTAAGCAACAAATTGCTTATATTAAAATGGCATGTCATGAAGAGGACTTGCTTCTTGTGTTTCGAATAGGGAGTAGAATGCAGCAGCTCGGGCCGTGGTCCCTCCGTGGAGACCACCTGCTTGCTTGCTGCAAGCCAAGAGCTGCATTTAGACTGTTGGTAATCGCCCTTCTGCCAGTCCCACTTTGTTGCTGTTATCCTTATCAGGTATTTCCTCACTGACTGGTGGTGGTTTAATCTGAGGGAGGGATTTCTGCGCGTGTGCTTAGAGTTCTTTTGTGTTCCTGCCTTTAAGAAGGAAATAAAAGGGAATCATAGCCTAAATCAGAATATTTTAATGCTGGTCTTCCTTCCTTTCTCTGGTATTTAATGATCTAGGTGTTCTTTGTTTTGGGGGAAGGAAAGGATTTTGTGCATAGAGCCGTAATGGGGTTATTTGAGGTCAGTAACCACACCAAAACTGGGTGCTCGGGGCTTCCCTTCCGTCCGAGGGACAAAGGCTGTCCCAGGGCGGCTGTGATGGCCAGTGTGGCTAGCGAAGACGGCGCTGTGTCCCGCGGGTAGCTGCTATCTCCGGGTAATCCACGCCGGCCTTCCATGGCGTGTGATTCCTGCTTGATGCCAGTACAGCTCAGGCGTGCTTGTGTTTCCTTTGTGTTTCTCATCGTCACAACATCTTTACGGTATAGATCAGGCTGTGGGCTTTCAGCACCTTTTTTAAAAGAAAAGATGCTGAAGCCATGTGGTGGGTAACTATGCATAACTTCTGTCTTACAGATTTTCTTTTTGCTGCAGAATCGCTGTCAGCTTCCGTCTGCTATGGAGAGTAATGAGAAGCTGCCGGTGCGCCCTGCCTTCATGTTCCGTGTTCCTCCAAAACACTGTATATCACCCGGGAAATAACCTTATAATTTTGCTGACTTAAAGCTTATGGCAAGATCCATGTGCGCTGCTGGTTAGGGTACAGTGGGTGAAAGTGTGGAGCCTTTGTGTCTCCCTTTGGAGGTTCCTGTCCTTATTGTTCAGGAGAAAGAAGTGACTTTGCCTGCCTAAAACATTTGCCAGATATAGTCTAAAATAGAGCCAGGAGTTCCTAATGTTAACTTAAAGCCTCTCCTGCGAGAGGTGGAAGCGGATCTGCATGTAAATAAATAAATAAATGTCCCCAAAATCTCACACCAAGAAGTTTGCAGAGTGTGTTGTTATAAAATGTCTTTCTGAGGGAAAATATCTTAATTAAATAGAGTAAGTCCCTGCGCAAATACTGCCCCCTCCAAGTTCAGTTTTTGGCCAAAAACACCCTCCCACATAGAGTAGGTAGCCTGTATGGATTGAGATTGAACTAGCTGCATTTGGAATTTTGGGATTGGTGATTGGATTTTTATCATGTTTTTAAGTACAGAAATGCTTTGTTGCTCTGTTTCACAAGCTGTTAATAGAAGCCATCAATACATGATGTCTTATCATACTTTATGCTCAAGTTGCTCTTTCATTGCTTTATTCATGTAACATACTGCATTACTGAAAAAAGATTGATACCTTTTGCACTGTATTTAAAAAAAAAAAAAAAAAAAAAAAAAGCAAATGCAACAGTGCTGAGTTAATTGTTCCTTGCGAATGGTTGAGGGCTCTTCTATTCAGTAATGCCCTAATAATGAAGGTTGTGCAGCTCGAGAGGTGTAGAAGTAGCTTTTGCATTATTTATTCTTCCTGGAATATGCCCACAACGCAGACGCATTGCTCTGTTTAACAAGAAAGCTGTTGTATCTATAGAGCTCTATATATGTTTAGACAAACGGTTACTGTGAAATGGGGAGACAGCCTTAAATAACCGTTCTTAACTTAGAACTCCCAGCTTTGCTTTTTGGAGGTATTCAGCAGGCACGGTGTGTGAACGTGTTGATGGCCAAGGCTGCTTTGGAACTAGGAGTGGGCTTAGTTCCTATAAACTGATTTGCTGGCACTTGATTTGCTCTGCTTTTAGTTTCACTTCTCTATCTCCATAAAACTGTAGCTTAGTAGTTACCCGATTTGCTCACATCTCTTAGCTGGTATTTGCTTGATTGCATAATAATAAAATAACTGAAAGGACAAGACCTATTCAGCTATTAGAGGAAGGTGCTGGTGTAGAGGTTGAATGCGCAGAGGTTTCGAGCTGTTAGCTGTGGTACAGGGCATCTCTCTGTGCATCCTTGGCATGACTGTCGTGTTATTTTCCTTGTTTTAAAAGGCATGTGTACCTTCTGTTAACAATGTAAGAAACTTGGAGCGCTCTGTTGTCTTTCTCCCTCTTTTAGCAGACATTAAGCCCTTGACGAGAAGAGTTCTGGCAAATTTAAGTATTTAAGCACTTTTAAGTATTATTGTGTGCCTCCCTGGTGGACAGTTCTACTACCTGTAACAAGGGCAAAGGAATGGGATGCTTCTCATTGAGCTGCATTAGCTGGCGAGCCAATGGCTTTGTTATCTTTCATTTTATTTGAGTAAAGATGCTGGATTAACTGGGATACAGGTCTTAGTTACCTGCTCTATTTTGCCATCCTGTCCAGGCTCAGGAATTCTCACCAAAGACTGCCAAAATCGCTGTGGTTACTTCAGCTGCAGTCGAGTGAGAGCGTCCAGCCCAAGGGCTATAAATGCAGGAGTTACTAGCTGAGAGGAGTGTGGGGTCCCAGGTGCCTTAAAAACGCTTCCGAGCAAAAGTCTTCGGGGTGCTCCAGCACCATTACAGCTCTGTAGTATATCTCTGTAGTATGTCTGGTGTGAATTAATAGCGGTTGTTAATTGGATAAAGCTGTCAGGTGCCTGCTTTTCACTGGGGGAAGGCAAGCAAAGCTCTGGAAGTTTGTCTTTCTCTTCTCTTATGGGCTCATGTTTCCAGATCAGGTTTTATACACGTGGTAGGACACCTGGCGAGTCTAAGATTTAATTTCTCAAATGAGTCTCTCTGCCTTTTAACAAGTGCTGAAAAAACTTGCACCTACAGGTGCTTAAATACTGTAAAATCGTCAAGGAAAAGTCATGTGTTATACAGTGTATTTCACTACTTATATGGTGCTTTGGAAAGCTTAATTAAATTAGACTATTTAAAACAACAGGATTAAACTTTTGAAGGTTTTGGCTCACAGATCTTTTATTGGGCTTTGGAAAAATGTGATTTGAAGGTAGAGCAAAGGCCTTATGGTTCATACTGTTACACAGGCAAGTGGCTGTAGCTAATACTACTGTATTCTGTAAAATACAGTTCCTAACTGAATCCTGCCAAGAGAAATCTTTTTGGCTTGGTGAAGAGATTACAGTCAGTATTAGCAGTAATTAAAGCTGTGCAGCCACTCAATTTTTATGTACTCCGTGCTGTCATTTCCCCTTTGCATGAGCACTTTTTATTACAAGTACATCCTGGGGAAGCAATTTAGATTCTTGCAGAACACTGCAGTTGTAATCGTCTGGGTCAGTTTTTTTGTATGTGACCTGCTAAACAATAACAAATGAGGACTATTAGGATTAACCAAAGTAGTTGGAATTAATTGCTGAAAGATCTTAAAAAGGCTGCCACAGAAGGCTTCGTGCATGTGGGGGCCGGAATTAGCCTGTTACTTTATTGGGAACTAGAAATTGGGCTGAAGTAATTAATTCCTGTCTATAAAACACCAGTGGTCATGATAAACTGATGACGATTCACAGATACTTGATGTATTTCAAGATTACGGCTTATAGTTGTGCTTAGTGCCCCCCACCGCATACCCTGCCCGAAGCACAGATCATGTCCTTGCATCTTAAGCTGTGCCCGGCAGCTGATAGAGTAGCCTGGGGATTTGCTAACCACTCTTTGTGCTTTATATCCTCTGTCCCAACCAAGGGTGTGTTTTTGTTTTGTTTTTCAGTATGTTCAAGCAGATGCTCCTACCAATAAAACTCTGGCTGGGCTGGTGGTGCAGCTGCTGCAATTCCAGGAAGATGCCTTTGGAAAACATGTCACCAATCCTGCCTTCACAAAGCTTCCTGTGAGTATGAAGCGCTGCTCTGCAGTCCCTTCTTTCCCTGTTTGCCTGGTTGCCGTCCTGCTGGCAGCCTTCCAGCCCATGGGGAGCTTTTGTCACTGCCTTCTGTGAACGGGCAAAGTACAGCAGCTCTCTTTTGTAAGAGCAGATTTTCAATTCAATATTCTCTCCACATTTGCAAAGAATTTCATGGATAATGTTGAGAAGTTTTAATATCTAGCGCGTGTTCCTTGTAAACTGGTAAATTTAAAGTCAGACTGATGCATCCTAAACAGACCATCTAACATAGTTTCCAAATCAAACAAGTTTTAAGCAACAGAAATATTCAGTGACAACTTCAAACTTGTAATGCTGTCAGATTTAATGTGCGTGTTGGTTGTGCGTAGTTATCTACTTAGTCTGGGTTTGTTTTTCAGTCATTCAGAATGTTGGTAAGTTTTAATATTAAATAAAGAGAAACAATATCAACATTTTGAGGGCTGCCTATGGTATTTAAACTACAAACTTTGTGCTAACTTACTAGTGGTATTCCTGGTGATCCTATTCAGAGATGAGCCCTGTTGTGCTTGGAACCCTGTATTCCATGATGGTCATGTCCAAACGTGCTGGAAGTCCCAATGTCTGGTAGGGATGAGAGGGATAGATCGAACGCAGAGGACAAAGGGTGCTCGGTTGTGCAAGGCAAGGATGGCAGCATCCTCCAGGTGGTATCAAGCCTCCAGTCTGATTCTGGGGAAGGGCCAGGAAGACTGTCATAAATATGTAAGTAAGCATTGTGCACATCAGCAGCGAAGTGCAGAGGAACTTGAGATGAATTCCCATGTTGTAATCACAGCTTTAAGTGAGTCTCTTCAGAAAAATTACCAAGTCAAAACAATGAGAGCTGTGTACCATCTAATAAATGTTACTGATCGCTAGTGTCCGGGCAGAGTCATTGATTGTCTAAGCCTCAGGTTACTCAGTAGGGACCTAATTTGTGCATCAAACAATCCTAGATTGCACAGTCTTAAGTTGGAAATATTTATAACTGTTTAGTGTCATAAGCTCAAGTTGTTCTGAAATGATGGGAAGTATTCATATCTACTTTGGTTTACTGGTTTAGACTCCGTCCTTTTTGTTTTATGATTAAATTTTTTTTAATACACCTTTTGTTCATGTACCCATTCTTGTTAAGATTGTGCATACGTGCAAATCAGAAATTCATGTTCTCTCCAGAAGAGAGGTTTTCAAGCTCGCCTCTTGGATGGATCTCTTGATGCCCAGGGAAGCAGCACGAGATGCCGTTCCGGTGTAACTCACCATCTCTCCCACTGCAATCACATGAATTCAGTGGCAGTAACAAAATGTTGGAGCTCTAGGATCAGAGCTGCGTATTGTGGTGGTTTATTTTGATATGGCAGTGTGGAGCATTTGGGAAATTTTTTTTAGGCTACTAAGCAAATGTTGTTGTTCTGCCATAGCATTTTGAAGAAGAGCCAGAATGCTTCAGTTCTGTTCCAGATAAAGCTATTTAAAAGCCTTTCACTGAAAGGAAACTGAATCGAGACTAAAGGAGTCTCTTAGTTATCTTAATGATTGCTTAATATCATCAAGTCCCAGGCAAGGGAGGATCTCGAGTTAAAAATCAGTGAGGAGGACGTCATTCTGGTATGGAGGAAAACAAAACAAAAGGCAAAGCGTTGAAATTGGAATGCTCTGGATGTGCAGGCGACTGAAGAGATCCACAGTTTGTGAGTTGCTCACAACTGCCACACTAAAGAACCCAGGGAGCAGCCCCTTCTTTGGTGCCGATTACGGATTTCCGTGCGTGCTGCGGTGTTTCCCTCAGTCGTGCAATTTATTTCACATTGTGTTGCTCTTTAGAACTGCAGTTGCTGCAAAACCCAAGGATGTGGCTCTCCAGGAGCGCTTGCTAATGAGAACATTACAAGGTTGCTCCTTGCTGCAAGGTCGCTCTTGCTCCTGTGCACATCAGAGTCCTTATATTTATTTGCCCGGTGCTAGCAGGTCTCAGACCAACTTTCTCTCCCAAGTGGCTGCACTTCCACGGTGGAGCAGTCAGTCAGGAGGGGAGGCTGGTCTGTTCAGGCAGTATTCAGGGTTCATTTCTCTGACTGCACAGAGAAATCTCTCTGTGAATTCTCTTCATTTATTCCCTTTTCAGTTCTCTTCAGTTTTCTGTGAATTCTCTGTGAATTCTCTCCATTTCTCCGACTTCACCATCACAGTCTGCATTTAGTGAAATAAACTTCAAACACTTTTAGTGCTTTGAGTGAATAAGATTGCTAATTCTTTAAGGATGGAGCACAGTACAGGATCTGTAAATGGAAGAGTGTTGTTAGAGTGGACTTCAGTGCCTGTATTCTCATTACTGTCTTTAAACATATATTATCCACCTTCATTAATTCTCTCAAACAAAAATTCTGATTAATTCTCTCAGTTCTACATGTTTCATAGGCAGCCTGCACTAAGGTACTAACCCTTTAGACAGACAGTTATGAGACCAGCTGATCTTAATTGCCTTGTTACAAGGCTGGAATGTTCCAAAAGGATTACTGGAGAGATTTTGTTGGGGGAAAATGTTGAAGGGAATCTGGCTTATTATCAGTTATCTCTCTTCTGCAGAACAGCTTCTGTCTAATTGTTAAAAGCAAATTCCCCTTATTGTAATTGTGGTCATTGCTACGAGCATGGGAAGGTCTTGCTGAGGTCTGCAAGACAGTTTAAACAAGTGACCTATGCCTGTGAGAAAAATTTGTGTGCTCTTTTTCATAAGTTGGTATTGGTATCTTTCTGTGTTCAATAATAAAATCATAATTTGCTGAAGCCTGTGATTACGTCAGCCTTGTGCCGCTCGGGATCTCTAGGTCCAGAGCGGTGATTCTGGATGGCCATACACACATAGTATGAGATCAACAACCCTCTGCATGAGCGTCCCAAAAATACTCATTACAAGGGTGTTTTCTGGCATTTTATTAGGGCAGCTGAAGTTTGCATGCACGTGCGTAGGTGTGGTTGAAAGCCAGGAAACCAAGTAATATGTTAGTGAAATCATTCAGTGTGTTAAAACGTCTTGTTTCCATTCAAGCTTCTGATCAGAGACATCTCCAGAATTGAGTTTTCTGCTCCCAGCTGTAGAGGACTTCGGTTTGCTGAGAATGAGACTGGAATATCTGCAACCCCCAAATAAGCAGGTTGCTGCACGGCAGCTTTGAAGTCCTTTATTGCTTTCTGTGTAGAGCAGGGCTCTAAACAGATGGCAGAGCAGGAGCAGCCCTGTTCCTGTTGAGTGCTCCTGAAGGATCTTCTTTCTGGTGTTACTCTGCACTGGTGTATCTGATACCTTGCGGAACTGCTTTGCTTTCCATTAGCAGCTCTGCAGCTGAGAAAAGGACCGTTTCATTTTAGTGCCCATGCTCCTGTTTTAGTTGTCTGCTTGAAGAGCGAGTTTACAGCTTGTAGTAAAGCTAAAACTATCTATAACTTGGTGGTCGTTCGACTTCAGCAGTATAATACAGTATAATACGTATGTATTATACGTACAGTATAAAACGTATACATTAGCAGTATAATACGTATAATCCTGCAGTATAATACAACTGAGCTCAAAGAAAATGACCTGTTCTTAGCTGAAAAGTTAGCTAGAACCTGGTCAGAAATGTTTCTAATGTGAAAAATGAAGCTGAAATGTAGCTTCCTCTCTAACTGCTTGGTTCATAAATGCTCTTTTGTCCTTCCTTCTTGCTGTGCCAAGGGTCAGTGCAGGGCAGCGGTCTGGGAAGGGTGGTTAAAGTAACTCCTGGGGGTGGTACGTTCCTCTGAAACACTTGGGGTTTAGCTGTGCCATCCAAATGTCTTCCCTTTCTCACCTTACCTGGCAGGAGTTTGTTTATTCCAACTTTCAGTCTAAAGTCTGACAAAAATGTGCGGTTCTTAGGCAGCAAGCAGTTGTAAATCCACTTCCAGAGAACGGAATTGGTGGCCATCAACAGGCTGTTTCCAGTCTCTTGGTGCTGCTGTTCGAATCTCAGTTCCTGGCTTCTGAGAGCAGGTTTACTAACGCATAGCCCAGCTGTACTCTCTGGACAGTAAGGTAAAGAAATGGCTTGATTTTGGCATTTCAGGGTTGATCTGCACAGTGGCCTTTTCAGATCTTCACAAACTGAAGTGTTTATTATGGCAGGGGAGGGAGGTGAATGGAAGTCTATAAAACTTGCACTCAACATTCACTGTTGCTTCTCCATTTCTCCTGATTTGGTTTTGTCTGTTCAGTGCAGACTAAGATATTCCTAGCTGATGCTAGGATTTTCATTTTAATAAGCTGCAAAAGGGATGTGCAGAGGCAGCTCTGATTTGTTTCTTCAGCCATGGAAGATTTTTTTTTTTTTTTCACGTATTCATACAAAGAATGACTAATAGCTTCGGATGCATCAGGTTGATATCTGCTTGATACATACAGAAATCCTCTTAAATGGAATTCAGTCATGTTCTTGAAACCTTTAAAAGAAGAACATAAAACTATAAAGGAATTATATGAAAATTAAACTATGCATTTGATAAGTCAGGTGCCTAAAACTGCCAAATAACAGTGGTATCTTCACATTGATTATGGTAATTACATAGAAATTAATGTCACTGTTTATGCTTCCTGATTGTAGGCAAAGTGCTTCATGGATTTCAAAGCTGGAGGTACATTATGTCACATTCTTGGTGCTGCTTACAAATATAAGAATGAACAGGGCTGGTAAGTTTTTGCTTTGATTTATACACCATTTTGCATGAAATTAAACACACGAAATGCCTATGCGAACTACTTAAAGTTTAATACTTTCTGGACAATTGGGTAGGCAAGGGAGTTGGAGATGGGAAGAGGAGAGGATTTTGTTTGATTGAGAAACACACACCACTCACCCCCAAATTCAAACAAGTTGTCCAAGTTTGAGCTCTGGAACCTAGAGTTGGGAATTGGATTACAAGCTTGAGTTTTTTTTTGCCATTTATTTGCTGTATGGCTGAGCGAGTTAACCAGTATCTTGGAATCTTTGCCATCTGTACGATGGAAAACTGTCATTGTGTCAAGTGTAGGGATTTAGTTACTACTGAGAAAATATGAAGCATAACATAGATACCAGTAAATATGAAGTATTTAGTTGCTTATCAGTCTCCACAAACGAGCAATGTAGAGAGTATAGAAACATTTTGCAGTTGGGCTCGATGATCTTGAAGGTCTTTTCCAAGCATTCTGATTCTATGACTGCCCATGTAGCTGCTGATGCTGCAGCTACTCGTGTGACACCCCAGGAGTGCAACGACTTGGGTGTTTCTAAGCTAAAATCCATTTCTCGAGATGGCAGCAGCATAAATTACAGTATTTGAGAACACTGGAAAAAGTCTGAGGATGAAAAGTCATTAGCTAAAAGCAAGCAGTGACTGACCCATACATCTGTTTAAATAGTTGCTGATCTCATGTTGTTGATCTGTAACAGCATTCCTGAAGGGGGATGTGTTCCTGTGATCCACAGGAGCAAATTAACAGGCAAAAATCAAGTTGTTTTCGTATTGTTGGTATTTTTTTAGGAGTTATTTATTCTCATGTCAGCTAATTGGATGTATGACATGGAAATAACCAGAGAGCCAGTACGAGTGACTGCTGTCAGAAGTCTCTTTTCTTATTCTGACATTGCCATCATTGAGGACATGGTGCCACTCCTAGTGTGGCGTGTCATTCAGGAGTGTCATGACACTGGAGTTTACATGGCTCCTATTTCATGCTACTTCAACATTCCCACTTTTTCCAAGCAAATTTAGTTTCCAGTTGCTGAAACCTAAGAGCAAAGCTCAGCTGTGTGGCTGCCTCCTCTCTTCTCACTCTCTTGCTGATTCCTCAAAACTAGTGGGTAGTGCCTTGTGTTTGTGCATGTGGGATGTAGAGGGAAGTAATACTGGACTTCAACTCTGAGGTTCAGACTTAGAGCTTGGAATGTATCCTTCACTGACTCAAACAAATAATATGTGGTGTTTTGCCTGAAACATGATTTTATTTTTTTTTTAATGCTATGCATTGTCACTCTTGCTTAACCTGTTTGTGAATGATCTGTCTTATAGGAGAAGTACGTTTCCTCGTCATAATAGGTATGTCTGAAAAATGCACTTATCCAGTGCACGTGGACATACCTTGTCTATCCCTGCCATTCAAGTAGCTGTTTGCTAAGACCTGTTAGAGGGCTTCAGTTAAACCAAGAACTGGAAGAGTTAGTGCTGTTTTATCCGAGTGGGCTACTGCAAAGTGCTATTTCTTAATATATAGACATGCTTCTCTTAGATGATGGGATTCAAGAGCAGGCAAAAACATGGGGGCAGGTATAGCTCTACTTACCTGCATATGTTTGGTGCTTATATTCAACCTTGAAACTTCATGAGGTCTACTTGAGTAACAAACATTTTGAACAAGCTACGAGGCTGTCAATGTATGAACATTGGGGAGAGATCACTTGATCTTGGGTGTTTAAATCCTGTGCATTATAGATGTAACATACATTAATGATGTATTAGTATATTAAAAATATCTCTTTTGTTGTGTAGTGAGTTGACAGACTTCTTGATGACTAGTCCTACCGCTAGAAGTCAATATAAAATCTTCACTCTGCACAACTGCTTAGATCATAACTTTCTTTTAAACATTGAAGGATTATTCTGCAGAATGCAGCAGAATACTATGGTTTTTGCCAGGTCATTAGGCTGAAGGGAGAAATCTGTAGCACGGCTTCAAGAGAGATACCACTGATAGCAGCAGCAGTCATTCACTAATAGTGACTGATCCGAGTGATGCACAACACAAGAGCAGATTTATGCAGAACCATCTGTTTGGGCAGCTTCCTTTTGAGAATGTTAGAGAGACTCAAATGAAGGAAAACCTGGTGGTCTCAGTTAAAATGTCCTTTATTAACTTAGCAGTGTAATGTCATTGTGATCCTACAGTTGTGTGGTAATGGGTTTTGTGAGGAAAAATCAATCTTGCTTTGATTTGCCTTCATTGTGTATTTATAAACGGTAAAAATTGATCTGGTGTTTTACGGGAAACAAGCATGTCTTTAGAAGAAAATCTCATTAAGAGCCGGGCACAGGAATAAATTCCTACAGGGTAAGTTGAGGAATGAACTTAAAGCACATGGTCACTCCACGATAGCTACGTGCACATTCTTTCACTGTGTTAAATGCAAAGAGCACTCCCTGCTTTCACGGGCTGGATCCCCTCCTGCCTCTACTCTACTCCTGAGCACTGACTCGGCGCCCCAGTTAAGAGCGTTACCAGAGTATTTTGGCAGCTTTTTTCCAAACTTCTGCACAAGGCAGTGTTCTCTAAGAGCCAGCAACCTCATTATGGATATAGATCTTGCTGCGGAAAAGCGGAATCGTTAAAAGTCAGGACCAGTTTGATTCCAGAGGCATGGTGCTAATTCAGGTACCTGCAGAAGCTGAATTTGGCACTGATGCCGCTCACTTGCCATTGCTGTCCTAATCTTTCAGGTCCTCAGGGAATGCTGTTCAGCTTCTCCATTGGAGGTTGGTTCTCCCATGACTTTGGAAGATGGGTGGTGTTGGAGGGTACAGCAGAATGCTTCTTGGAGGCTTCTGCCAGCCTCCCTTCCCCAGTTGAAAGTCTAAGATGTTGGTTTTCCCCCATTATTTGTAATAGGTGCTTAGACCAGCTTTGGGAGCTTGAAATTTTTCATCACTCTCGTTTAATAGAGAATTTATTAGAGTTCCCAAGTCCAGTAAATACAATTGTAAAATGCATATGTGGATTCTTAGGTGCAGTTATGCCGTGTGGGGTATCTTGCTGCCATTCCCGGGGGAAGGCACATGGCCGTGTTCTTCCTGGGTCAGAATCCGGGACTGATGGATGAGCGCAACTAGAAATGAGAGAAACGTGAACGTTTGCTCGAGTGTTGTTTCCTCTGGGTGTTGAAATCCATCGTGGGCACCTTGGTGTTTTCATTTAATTGCCCTGTGTGACTTGTGAAGCACCTGGCCCTACTACAGGGTTTTGTTGGAGAATTTCAACCTTCATATTTCTAGTCAACAAATTTGTTGCATTTCTCGATTGGTGTTGTGGTACTCCTGCTTATGAGGGTTGCCAAGCAGAGTAAAAATATACTTGAGATTGTCCTTTAAATGTTGTTATAATTATATTCTTATGTAGCTACCACAATGAACTGTTTGTGTGTGCGTGCGTAAAACATGAAAGTTTCTCTACTGCTGATGGGGGGAAGATTGAATTCTTTCATATTTTTGAATCTCTTTCCTCAACAGGCGGAGGTTTGACCTGCAGAATCCATCCCGAATGGATCGAAATGTGGAGATGTTCATGAACATTGAGAAAACACTAGTGCAGGCAAGAAACTTGCATGCAAAAGCATTTGGTTTCTCTCCTTGTCCCCTGCACGTGCTCAGGGAAGATGCCTCCCTGGGCAGGATTAGGGCATTCCCAGGGGCTCAGCATCACTTGGGCGGCACCACCTTAACACTGGTTCTGGGTGTAGTTTTGGGTATTGACTTTCTGGAGGCTTTCAGCTTTGTAGTGAATTTGATCTATATTTTTCCTCATTGGGAGACATTCTAGACTCACTTGTTTTATCTGAACTCCGGAATTATTACTAGAAGATAGCAGGTAGCAGCCAAGTGGAGAATTAATTTCAAGTTAAAACGTAGGGTTTTTTATTTTTACATGTGAAAAGCAGAATATTTTCCTCGGACTCTAAATCCACAGTCTGTGTGCATGATATATTCGAGATGAAACTTTCTTATGCTTTTCAAAAATGGAAATAGGAGGAAGAATAGTGAAAAGCAGTAATACTTTTTATACATTTAAAATTATGTGTCTGAATATATATTTTATATATATTAAAATATATTATATGTGTGTATATATATGAATATGTAATCAGGCATATGTTAAGCACAAAATACAATGAACAAATACCTGTCACTATACTGGAAATGCAAGAATGTGCACATCAGTGCAACAGGACAAATTCTAATTGGGCCTTAACACACAGGGGACCTAAATTTCCTTTCATGGAAAGCAGTCTGGAACATGTCCAAAATACTTGGATTTCAAAGGCGTGATTCTGTGAAAGCAAAAACCTCAGGAAAGTTGCATTAGGTCAAGTTTTCTTCACTCATTATAAAGTTTTTGGCAGCATTAATAGTAGATTTGCAGAGGCCAGAAGGAACTAGAGCACGAGATAATGTAATGGGGAGATGTGCAAGGGAAATACTGCTCCCTTGGGGTTTCTGAAGCCAGAAGCAGCGTGCTGTACTGCAAGCTGATGTGTACAAGCATTCAAGCATTGCTGCTGGACACAGGATTTTTTTTATCACAGTCACAGGTGTCCTACTGGTTTCTTATTAAACTTTCTGTTCTTCACCCTAGAACAATTGTCTGAGCAGACCAACCATCTACCTCATCCCAGATATAGAATTGAAGTTGGCTAATAAACTGAAGGACATTGTCAAACGTCACCAGGTAACTGGCATAGCACATCTCAAATGTTTTATCAGTTGGATTTCTTTGCCCTCAACGTACCGGTTGCATTTGGATCGTGTCTGATGACACAAGACAGCAGGAGCAAATCACTTTAACACCAGAAGGTCACTAGTTGGAGAATGTCATTATTAGTTATCTCGCATGGAAATAGAAGTATAACTCTGCTTGTTCTAAAAGTAGATCAAAAATGCTATTGAAGTATAAAGTAATAATCGGAATTAGTTTGCGCTGTCTCAGTGAGTTGACTGTAAGCCCTAAGCTGATTTAAAGCTAGGGAGAGAATGAATGTGTATTTAAAACAAATCTTGAGCCTGTCCAAATCTCAGACCAAAGAAGGTAGTGCATAATAGAGCAATATTCCAGATATGTGGCAACAAGCTGCATAAAGTAATTTTGTTCTTAAATAATCACTGCTTTTTAACTCCATTTCCTTGCTCTTTTTTACCCTGTGTTGAATAGAAGTCTTTTGCTTATTACGTGATGAGAATATTTCCAGGATAATCAATGTCTTGCTGCTGTAATTTAATCCGCCAATGATTTGGGGTGGTTCTTTATTACTGAATAATTTTGGAGGCTGAGCTGCTGGAGAACAGCTCCAGTTAAACCTGGAGTCCTGCTTCCAGGTCTGGGACATGGAGCTACGGAGTAAATCTGGTGAAGAGCTACTAAGGTGATGGAGAGACTGAGCATCCCTCTTGAGAGGAGAGGCTGAGAGCGCTGGGATTGTTCAGCCCAGAAAAGAGAAAACTGTTGGGGTTGGTATAAAGAGGATGGGTCCAGGCTCTTCTCAGTGGTGTCCAGGACATGAGGCAAGGAAATGTAGGGCTCTCTACTTCTGTGCGTGTGGAGGCAGCTTCCTGTCCTCCAAACTGTCAAAAATCTTCTTGTTTTTGTGTTGCGTGAATAGATTGTAAAATACCTTCTACAAAAATATATATTAAAGATCCTTCCAATTCTTTTTTTTGATTTAAAGATCTCATAAGTAATGTTAATGATCACTTCTATATGTTTTTCACTTACCTGTGGGCCTGTTGGCCCTTAGGCAGATACCATCTGGTGACTTTTCTGTCACAGGAGGTTATTTCCATCAAAGCACAGTGCAGCACTGGTCCCACAGCTGGCCACACAATGCTCCTTTCATTCCCCTTCATAAATCACGGAAACTACTTACCGAACTACTATGCAACATGCTCTCCTAGCCTTTTCCGCTGTAAGAATTCACTGCTCTAGCCAAAACAGTTTCATTTCCAGATTAGATGTTTCCTTTGTTATGATTATGACATATGATCTCAATTTTATAGTATTTTTTGTCGGTTACTCTTAATTACCCCGTCCCTAATAACTGGAACAAGCGTCTCCAGTCTTTCTCAGCTGGCTGGCCTGCAGGCTGTGCCGAGCAATAGTATCTCTTCCCCAGCACAGGGTGGGCAGGCTCTTCTACTGCACCTTTATACAGGCTTCTTTCCTATTAGCTTTCCACTGCCTCCCCTATAATATCCAAAAATTGTTTTGGATCAAGCTGTGCATGTAGAGGAAAAGATGTTAGAGGTGCTTTCTTATTAAATATTCACCAGTAGGCTTGAATGAACTGATAGTTAGAGACATACATAGAGAAGTGGGAACCAGAAAGAGGAAGGGTTTGAACTGAAAGGGCAGGAGAGCACAATATAGCTTTCTACACTACAAAGTAGTAGTGAGCAGTGTCTTAAGATAATTGCCCTTTTCTGTTGCTTTTTAGAGGTGATGTTCTTAGTTGTTGCATTAGAAATAATGATATTTCTAGGTTGCACAGGCTGTGGATGAGAAGAAACTCTGGAGGAATTCCAGGTTCATGTTGAAGGTTTCTCATGAAGTGTTTCTCCTTTCCTTCCATCTTCCCACAGGGAACAGTAACTGAAGAGAAGTCAAAAGCTACCCACCATGTTTATCCAAGTCCTACCTCACTGGATGATGGTAAAGTTGCTTGCTTTATTTTGTTTGTTTGTTACTTAAGTGGAAGTCATCTTGTAGTTAAATTCCTTTAGCTTTCACACAAACTGTTTTTCAGCCTGCTTCTGAGAGCTACTTAAAGTATTATTAAAATACTTAAAGTGTTATTAAAGAGCTAACAACTGTAAATATATTCACCATGTAGTGCTTCTAACTATCTGGAATAATATTCCATTTTGTTAATAGATGTAACATTTTCTGGAAAGACATGTGGCACTGAACAACCCTCCTTTAGTGGTTGGATAGGAGGTTGAGCTATTAGTTTAATAGTCCTTAACAGAGTTTTTCAACATCATACAAATCCAATAGATGCCCAAGTGACTTAGGGACTGAAGGGGAACAAAGCTAAAGGTCTGGAAAAAAAATTTGGATTTTTAAAAAATGAAGGATAATCAAGTGAATTGATCATGAAGGCTAGGGGACTTAAACTTAGTTTCCGCTGTGATTTTTCTTGCTTGATGTTCCACAGTAATTTATAATAAATTTAAATATTTAAATTTAAATATTACACAGTAATTTATAATAAATTACTGTGTAATACATATTATTACTGTATAAATTACACAGTAATTTATAATAAATTACTGTGTAATAAGTGTGTAAAGTGGTGGTTTTTTGTTACTGTTGGGTGGTGGGTTTTTTCTTTCAGTTAAAATGTTGAGTACTGCAGCATTTGGGAGACACTACTAACACTACTAGGACTCACCTAGGTGTGTGATACATAGTACAGGTGCTAAAATAATTGAGAAGACAAGCTGACAGATTGCAAAAGCTGGTCTAGCTACCTTGTCAAACCTTAGGCAACGATGAATGTGATAACAATAAGGCTTGGAAAAGAAAATTGTTGGTCTAATTATAATGAAATCTACCTCTATATGAAATACAAAACAATTCGGACTTCCACAAAACAGTTTCACATCTACAGCAAGCAGGAAAGAGACTGAGCTGTTGAGCTATTTGATCTTAGCTCTGTTTTATTGTCTAGGGGATCATAGCTGCTGAGGTGAGATGTACTGGCATAGCTCAGATCTTGCTGTTGGGCCCTGGCATCTGATCTCCACTAGATGGAAGTGTTCACTTCCATACAGGAATGAGGGGGGATTGTTTCCCTCTGGGTTTGTCTAGCTGAGCTTGGGACTGCTGGGAACATCCAGCCTATTTGCAGATTTGCATTGAATTCTGACCACTTCAGCTTTGGGGGGAATAAAAAACCTAAACACATTGAGTCTTACCTGTCTTATGTTCAGTGAACCCGTGGGTGCTAGACAGAGCTCTCCTGTTAATCCCTGATTACACGAGGATGAGGCAACAGCCACGAATTCAGGCAGCGTCGTAGGACACAGGCTCAAATCCTCAGGATCCTTTATTGTAGTCCCACCTTGGACAATATTCCCAAACCGTGCCCTTTCCCCCCTCGCCTGTTGCATTGAGGAAAGATGGGTTTGATTTAGAGGAGGAGGTTTTGCATGATCTCAGAGGTGGAATTTGGAAACAGAATCATTTAAAACACCAGTCAAACTGAACGGGCACCTTCTTGCAACATTAGCAAAATACCTGTGTTGCTCAGTAGCTCTGCATTAACTTGAAGTCAGTATTAAGCAGTGTGCAGAAGACAGATGAGATTTAAGTCTCACTAGGCTGTTAATCTCTTTAAAGCATTTTAACAAATCAGCTTAACTGTCTCCTCCCTCTCTCCTCTGAAATTCTTCTTTCAAAACTTTGTATTTTGTCTTTTGAACTCTGTTAAGAGTAGAATTTAATAGTGGGAAAACAGTCTTGTGGAAAAAATGTAGATCAGTTAGAGAAGTTAAGGAGGCAATTGAGATTTCTGGCCACGGTATGAAAAGAGAGAGGAGAAAGACTTAGCACTTGACAAGAAAACATTTGGGGGAAATTGAGACTTTTCAGTTACACAATGATTAAGAATATTTGTCCCGAGGGACCGGGGAGCCTCTCTCTTTCCGTGTTGTTGTCTTTACTGAATGTCATCTTGGAGGATTTCCGTTACCCCGGAACGAGTGCTGGGTCCAAGGAGCTGGAGGGCTTGGGAGATGTGCTGGGATGTCATGAGCTGGTGGGAATCAGCGGATCCAGTGTTCCCACCTGTCAGACCAAACAGCTCCTTTTGCTTCTGCTTTTGGGTCTGCGGAGAAGCAGATGCCTGTTTCAAACCCCCTTGCATCTTAATCTGGAGTGGGTTAGATTAGTGGTATGTGGCCAGGGGTGGGAATGATTTTAGCATTAAAATGGTTTCGCTAATACGACATCTGTGCAGTGCACATGCAAGTTACTTTTACCTGAAGAAACAGGTCACAACAATTTTGCTATAACAGACTTTTAACAATGATGATTGCAGTAACCTTGTGCTCTCTAACTATGGAAAAGCAAAATAGCTCCAAAGATGGTCAGGAGACTGAAACATCTGTCCTGTGGGGAAAGGCTGCCGGAGCTGGGTTTTGCTCTAGGTACTCTGCTTGTGCAGGGGCTGGACTAGATGATCTCCAAAGGCCCCTTCCAGCCTCAGCCATTCTGTGCTTTTGCTTGAATCATTTCAGGCTGCTGAACCTGGTGCTAAATGTGTTTTTTTCCTTTCGCAGATGAATGGTTGAGACCTGTGATGAAAAAAGACAAGCAGGTGCTGGTACACTGGGGTTTTTTTCCAGACAGGTAAAGAAAGGTGGGGGAAGAGAGCACATCCCAAATGTTGCTGAAGTTTGTTGAAGGAGAAGTGTTTCTTGCGAACAGGCCCATACATAAACATGCTATTCCTTGAGCTTGCTGACTCTGATTTCTTCTGATACCAATACTCTGCATTCTGTGCTTCTGGGGCTGTCAGGAGTGAATCTGAATTGGGGATTCCCTGAATTTCAATGCTTTTTCCTTGTTCTGCGCAGTATAACAGGCTTGTTTTATGTGGGCTCTTCTAAAACATTAACCCAAGTACCCAGTACTACATTCCTTTTGGTTTCTGGATGGATGTGTATCAGTGTTTAGATAATGAAGCAAGCAGAGATGTCTTATGGAATGTAACCACTGAGCAATTTTGTATTGATACTGATTTTTATTGTGTCCAAGACTTGGTAAAAGGCTTAAGCCAGTGGCTTTAAAACTGTAATATTTATACCTGCTTCTGACACTGGCAGGTGGGTGAGGTTAGAAAAGAAGTGCATTTCTCCCCACATTCACTAATAGGGCTGCAAACTGAACCAAACCTCCAAAATTGGAGTGAGCTTTCTCATTAATAGAACCTTAAAGCCCAAAGGGCAGTCTTTGATCATCTCGCTGGACCTTGCTTAACGAAGGAGAGAGATTTCACTCCATGGGTTGTCTTCAGTCAAGTGCAGGTGGCTGCTGCAGTAGCTGAAGATGTCAGCGGGTAGCGTGTGTGCCCTTAGTGATTTTAAATGTATTTGCAGTAATTGGTTTCTGAGCCCAGCCTAGGAAGACACAAAAGACTGAAAACTCAGCACCGGCTCCTATTTATGCAGTCTCTATGCAGGGACGAATATCTGCTCTGCTGCACGTGCGCAGAATTCTTGGGAGCCACATATTTTTTTTTTAATGGAAGAGAACAAACAACAATCACACTGAAGTTTCTCTATTCATATAAATAAATGAGTATTTTTCATTATATCAGTTATCAGATTTGCATGTTGAATCTGTGTGTGTTCAAATATGTGTTGGTAAATATCAAAGAAAACAGGAAAAATGCTATATGCATATCCTTTCCTGCTTATGATTTAAGTCACTTAATACATGCCTGGGGTTGATTACAAGGTTTTTTGGCTCTTAATGTTCCTGAGTGCAGTTTTTTATTGTTGTCTATTGCTATGGATAGGCTTTTGTGTGAATAGCATGCAGAAAAGTGAATATAAGTAATAGATGGATTGTACAGCAGTAGGGTTTGCAGGACACACATCCTCCTTTATTTCAAGGGCCCAATATCTTTCGCGTAATGCCATGGGAATGGGAACGACTTAATTAACAGAAAACCAACCTTTGAGGAAGTGACCCAGAAATAGTGCGTTTACCCTTGAGTCTAATGGCTATTTGTGTAATTTCAAGCTGGAGCTGTTTTCACTAGGATGGCTTCTGACTTCAGGAAGTTATAAATGTACATTAGATGCTTTGATTCCCTCAGTTTCACTGTGGGAGTGTTTATTTTCACTAAAAACAAACTATTCCTCTAGCAAAAAACCCCAGTGATTATTCTCCTTATTTAACTTTTCATTGAGTGGAGAATAACTTGCTATTCTATCCCAGAGGTATGATCCCAATCAGATTATGCTAAAATTGCTGAATGAATATCCCTGCTGCTGATCTGGATGAACAACCGAGGCTACCAACTTTTTCTTACCACTTTTCCCACAGCTATGACACTTGGGTTCATGCTAATGAAATAGATGCTGAAATTGAGGATCCTCCAATTCCTGAGAAGCCATGGAAGGTAAGCCTGTCTTGAACAGTTCCCCAGAGTTATTGTGGTAGATCTCAGCCTCGGGTACTACTGCATAAACATTTTAAAGTGTTGTTGAATATCAATAACTGTATTTCCATATATACGGAAAAGCAGAAAAATATTTTTAAGGTTGTAACGGAAATGCCTGAAGTATATCTGTGGATGAGGGAATTATACCTTTGAAAAACACTTTTTATCCATGAAAAGGGAGGAAAATGCATCTCTGTTAATGATTGGTGATTATTTTGACTCAGTTTGTGTGTTTTGTATTGGAGGTAGCTCCTTTCTGTGCTGTTGAAATGCAGCCATCTCCGAGGTGAAAGATGGAAATTCATTATTTGGGCAGGATGGCATTATACATTATTATTTAAGGAGAAGTGAGGAAAATACAGTATCTACACGATATTTTTGAAACAGTGTTATTAGAGAAAATAATGTAGCTAGAACACTGGCGTTTCCACACGCGTGTGTCAGGGCTCGGCACGTTCCTTGCCTGACGCAGGCGGTGCAGAGCCCTTGCCTGGCTGCTCCAGCCTGCCCTGATGTGGCTTTGAAGACTGGCAGTTCGAGCTGGTCCCCTTCCTAAAGACTTCAGGGAACGTTTTTCCAAAGTGCTGAAGGAAGAGCTACCTTAGTCTGCTGTCACGTTGACATCTGTTCAGTGTTTTGCTCACAACATGCTATAACACAGAAATGGCCAAATTCTTAACTGCTTTAGAAGCACAAATTGAATTTTTAAATCTCTAGTGCAATTGAAATGTTGCTGTTCCTTTTGCCATGCTGTGCAGGTAGCTCTTGCCAGCCCCGGGAGGTATCACCAGCCACCCTTCAGCTCAGCTGCGCTGCCGAGTCCTGCGCCCTCAGCCCACCCTTCCCCAGCTCCATTTCACGTTGTTTCGTGAAGCTCTTGAGTCGGTTTGACTTGACTCAGTGCTGTGGAAGAGCCAGTTTCTGTGTGCTCTTAGTACAGTGCGTAGGTGAAATTCTTGATTTGACTAAATTTGCCAAATGCACCGAGGCTGCTTAAAAAGATAAAAGTTTTTATTTTTTTTTTTAATGTAGTGACAGTTGCATTTCACACACTAGAGTCACAGCCAGCAGGAATGTCTAAGAAAACCTGCAGCTGCTTTCAGAGTCTCACGGTGTTGCAGCTCACTTTGCTGGTTTGGAAAGACCCTGTTTGAATGGGAACACTGTTCCTAGCTGATTTCATAACGATGAAAGAAGAATGGGCGTTTCTCTGCCTGCAGACTGCTTGAGCGCTCACCCCGACAATGGCAGCTTTATTGGGATTCTCCACATGATTTGTTTTCCTTGTAACTCATTGGTTTGCCTTTCTGCTTTAGTTCATGGCAAGAAAACAATACAAAATAGTTAAGGAGGACTAAAGTTTACTTTTTTGTCGTATTCTTGGACTGATTCTTTTATACATAACACGCAATGCTGCTCTATGTCTCTCTTGCTGAACTGAATAGAAGAGTTAAAAGGGCAATTCTGGTCAGAAAACAACTTGATTTCTGCTCAAAAATTATCCATTTCAGGCAGTTACTTGGAAATAACTAAACATGTGTTTTTGTGTGTGTGTGTTTTTGTGTATGTATATAAAAACCACCCTAACTTCACACTGTAGAACACTTAGGCAACTGAAAAGCAGGCACAGAATTCAGTAGACTATGTACACCTACATTTGCCTGCGTTCACCCTTTAGTGCATTGTCCAATACAGACCTCATCTCATTTATTATCTATGGAACCACTATGGATACTCGGATCTTCAGACCTTTCTAACCAAAGTGCAAATATTTCCAATATTTTGCTAGGTCTGTTGTGGAGTGTGGTTTTGGTTTGGTTTTTGCTTTTCTACCTCCAAAAAGAGTGTCAGCATGCAGGTATGTCCATTTGTTCTTAGGTGCATGCCAAGTGGATTTTGGACACAGACGTATTCAACGAGTGGATGAATGAAGAGGATTATGAGGTAGATGAAAACAGGAAATCAGTGAGTTTTCGACAGAGAATCTCCATGAAAAATGAAGAGGTAAGGTGCTTCTCTGCATAATGAGTGACCTGCTGGTGTGCTAATGTTCACAAAGCTGCTAACATTCACCCAGTCAAACAGTTCAGTGTGAGGTACCCATGATAACACAATCTGGTTTAATTTTCTCCTGACACATCTGTCTTTTCATCCAGGAACATAATTGTGTTCTTTGACCCCCTCCTATCCCCAGCATAAGAGATAATACCCACACTGTGCCTTCTCGCAAATGAAAACGTGTAGTACGTCAAACAGGAACAATTAATTTTTGATTTCCAAATTCCCTAAACCAAAATGCTTGTTGAGACTGATTTTGTGTGTCCATTCCCCCTAGCGCACCTCGTAGTGCAGGGAGTTAAGACCCTGAGGACACGTTCATTTTTGCCCTGATGGATGGACTAAAGTCAGCAGTTAGCGTTCGAATCACACCCTTTAAGAGCACAGCCCTTGGATAGTGATAGCAGCAGCTAAGGGATGGCTACAGAAAACTTAAGGCGTTTCACAGTAACAAATGGAAGTATTTGGGAGCAGAATGTGGTCTCGATGTGATAAGTTTAGCCCCCTTGTTGTAGGATATATTAAAGACTGTAGCCTGCCATGTTTCAGCAACTGTAGTATTTGGGAGGGACTAATAACTTTGCTTCTTTACCAGCCTGTACGTAGTCCAGAGAGAAGAGATAGGAAAGCGGCAGCAAGTACAAGGAAGAGGAAGCATTCTCCCTCTCCTCCTCCCACTCCCGTGGAATCGAGAAAGAAGACAGGGAAGAAGGGGTGAGTGTCCAGCTTGGGAAGGCGAGACTGTAGCTTCTCTTGAGAAGTGCCTGTGGGAAGGTCTCTCTCCTTCCTCGCTTGTCTCACGTTATTTCCACAGTAATTGGTGCCCTGATAGTGCATTATGCTAAATGTCTATTCTGCTGTACAAGTTTGTTGTTTGCAGGCAGAGGAGAATCTGATGCCGAATCATCACATTACTTATATCTCAACAACAGGGTTCTCATTACTGTGTGGAGAATAGAGCTTCTTAAGTGAAAAGCTGCACTACTGCTTCTAAAATAATTCAGACTCGTTTAGTTCGCTTAATGCAAGCATATAGTACACATACTCTTTTTAAAGCCCTGAAAATCACTGCATTAATTTTTTTTTGTCTACATAATTAGGTGCTTTTAAAGCTCGCTCATCAGTTGCGACTCTGCAATATATTAGCATTTGTTAATTACAGGTAGCCTAAAATAAAGGTGATGCCTTTTTTTTAACCTGAAATGTCTTATTTTCAATAACTAGACCAACTTGATTGTGTTAGATTTGTGTGGTTTTTGGCTTTTTTCTTTCTTTTTTGAAGAAAAGGTATGTCTTGAAATGGTCTACCTCTTTTTTTCTCTGCCCTGTTTTGCGCAGCAGATGCCCTTATCAAACCTTCAAAAAGGACACATAGGTGAATTGCTAATCCATTGAACCTCACTAATATATAAGTGCAGCCAACATATTAGAGGCAATTTTGATTTGAAATTAAGAATTTATAGAGTATTACTCTAGTGTTTCAAAAAAGGGAAATAACCATAATTTTTTGAAATTGAAGTGGTACTTCGTTAGAAGCTGATTAGAGTGCAAAAGGTGCTCACATCCTCTTAAATGTTACTTCATCTTCATAATATTTAGAGAAGCTTTTTCTCTAGCTGGCCAGCACCATTTTCTGCAGCACTCTTGCTATCGTAAGGTATTTTGGCCCGATTCTTTAAAGCTGAGATTTGACGAAGGCAAAAGTGAAGACGAGAACCTCGTGACGCTTGCAGCTGGCAGAGACTTTGTGTTTTCTCTTGTAGCCAAGCAGCCTTATATGGGAAAAGGAGAGGGCAAAAAGAAGAAGATGAACAAGAAGATCTTACTAAGGACATGGAGGACCCCACACCAGTTCCCAACATAGAAGAAGTGGTCCTTCCCAAAAATGGTAAAATGTGTCTGGGCTGCATTTGTTGGGTCTTAAAACAACCACTTAAGCAGCATAGTGTAAATATGCATGTACTTTATCAAAGCCTTGGAATACTCTGTGGCTTTGAGGTAGGATGATCTGTCCCCATCTCAGTTTTAGCTAGACAATAATTCAGATTTTAGGACTGTGCTAAGAAGAGTAAGAAATTCACCTTCTACTGCATGTTTTTGAAATACATTTAGGAAAATGCACTGAAATGTTTAATTAGGCATGTTTTAGGTTTGGTCTGTGTGCT
Source organism: Tinamus guttatus (assembly GCF_059628265.1). Classification (NCBI taxonomy): domain Eukaryota; kingdom Metazoa; phylum Chordata; class Aves; order Tinamiformes; family Tinamidae; genus Tinamus; species Tinamus guttatus. Next base: position 263,544 of record NW_028288851.1, read on the forward strand.
GAAATCATGGCATTTTCGAGTATGGAGTTTTCTGGAGCAAAAGGATAAAGTTGTCAAGTACCCAAGATAACCAAATCAAATTAGTGGAAACTGGCCGCATGCCTGATGCATTCAGTTCTTAATCCTTTTCAGAAAAGTGCTTATCTATACAATTTCTATAAAATATCTGCTGGGTAAGGAGCAGATCAGAAGTAAGATGTAATTCCTTTTTGTCGGTCCCCAACACCAAACTGTTTTGGGTGTCGTCCTGTTCAGTTTTACCTGTTTTGAACTTACATGTGAGACATGTAAGAACTGCTAAATGTGATGCAGGTGGGAGGAGTACAGGACTTCATCCCCTGAATGCATGAATAAAGGCTGCAGTGTGCTCAGGGCTGCAGTTGCAGAGAAACCAAACAAACGATCTGTTGTACTGGGACTGCAGAGATCAGATGAAATCTTCTGAACTGCAGAGATATGACCAATAAAATAACCAACTGTTTATTTGTAAGATAGTCTGGCTGCTGCATGCTAGATTTGGTGATAATTGTATCTTGTTAGCTTACTCATCAGAATTTCAATCTTGCTTTCTTTCGTAGTGAACCCAAAGAAAGACAGTGAAAACACACCTGTGAAAGGAGGAACAGTAGCAGACCTAGGTAAAAGAAAAGTGTCTTATAGTAAAATCATGTTTACAGATAATAGAATAAATATCTTTAAATCTCTCCATCTTAAAAGGAATCTGTAATGCCAGTCCTTTATTTAACTGCTTTAGTCTCTGTATGTATTCCAGGTGGAATGTACTGGCTCATTTCCCCTTTGAGGCTCTGTTTCTCCTTAGACATCTCCCCTGCCATGCGCGCACGCATACCCACACATACACATATACACACATATACATATACACACTAGGAGTAAGGTAAATCACAGGTTCCCTGGGCTTTGCTAAGCTTTTGGCATCAGAAATCTAGACTAGTATCCCACATCCTATTAAACAAGACAACATCTAGGGCACTGGGCCAGGCTGTAATTAATTATGGATTCCCAAGTGTTGAAAAATTCTAATTATCGTTGGTCTGTATTCCAGTTCTTATCTGTTCCCTTGCTGGGGTAGCCGAGTGTCTGCATAAAGATGGGACTGTCTTAATGAAGTGCTGCCCATTTTACTTCCCTCCTCAGTTCCCCCCAGGGCAAATATCCTTTCCAATTAAGCCGTGGTATTGCTAGAGAGGCTTTTGAGTGAACAGATGCATTTTGTTAGTTTGTCTGTTTTTACCTTTCAGATGAGCAGGATGAGGAGACGGTGACAACTGGAGGAAAGGTAACAACAGCCATTCAGTGTTGAGCTGAGCTTGGTGGAAACTGAGATCAGCTTGATCCAGTAGCTTACAACAGAAATGTTTAGTAGTGTATGAGATCAAATTGGTCACTGCTGGGAATGCTTAAGTACCTCAAGGGAGGCAGTGAGGAGGATGGGGCGGCCTCTTTTCACTGGTGGCCACCGACAGAACTAGAGGAAACGGCCCCAAACTGAAACACCAAAAGTTCCACAGGAACTTAAGGAAAAATTTTTTAGCAGTGAGGGTGCCAGAGCCCTGGAACAGGCTGCCCAGAGAGGTTGTGGAGTCTCCTTCTCTGGAGATCTTCAAACCCGCTTGAACGCAGCCCTGTGCCACATGCTCTGGGTGACCCTGCGTGTGCAGGGGTTGGACTAGATGACCTCGAGAGGTCCCTGCCAACCTTCAGCATTCTATGATTATAAAAAGAAATCTACCTTAATCTAGCTTAAGAAATGACAGGGTGAAATTTATGTAACTTTTAATAAACCAGATTTTAAAACACTCTTCTCAGTTTCAGCACTAAATCTAGACCCTAGGAAGCTTTCCTGATCACTTAATAGAATTGCCTGCATAGCTTCTGTTTTTAATTCCCTTGTTTGTGCAGCAGGATCCGTTTGTAACAGCTTGCCTAGTAAGGTGGCTTCCTCGCCATGCAGATAAGCACAGATCACGTCTGTGTTAGGTTTGTGCAGTCGTAGACCTGCACAGATGTAGCTGCTCGGATATGTTCCTAGTTTCACGCATTTGTTAAGAGCATCTGACTTTCTCTCCATACTGATGGACTTCTAATTTTACTAGATTTCAGCTCATGCATCTGATTGCTTATGTGTTTTCAGAATTGATCTGTGTCAAACAGGCTTTTTAAAGTTTATTTTTGCCCTTCATGTGTTTCTCTGTAACAAATGTAGTTTGGGAGAAGGATGTTGGAAGTTAAGGGGATTAAGAAACAAAGGACTTTTTATAGCTATTGTCAGCTCACTAAAGTGATTAGTACAATTTCTTGCTGTCTTTAGGGGAATCCAGTTCCTGAAGACAATGCTTTGCTGCCAGCAAAGACTCTTAACATCTTTCTTTAGGGACTGCATTATTTTTAACAGTCAGTTTTGTTTCTCTTGATCTGGTTAAATTGGTGCTTCAGTCAAAGGAGAGCATGAGCTACCTGTAGTAGGATACAGAGATCAAGTATTGCTCTGTTACAATTGTGCAAAAAACTTGAAAATGCAGAGGAAGCTTTAGAAATTGCCACTGCATGCAGTGCACTCACCTGGATCTCTACTGATGGTGAGGAATGACTCCTTCACGCTATTAACGCACGCGAGCCCTTCATCGGTTTTGTTTGCTCTCGGAACATCCTGTGTCTCCTGTGTTAGCATCCTTCCAAGGAAACGGCTGCCCTCTCTGTTCCAGCTTCTGTGATCTGTTAGTTGTGTGGCTAGTACAAAACGTCCGGCCACCTTTATAACCTACAAAGCACATCCGTACTCGGCGTCCAAGCCTTCACAGCACTTGGCTACAATACATCAATGAGTATTAGACTACAATACATCAATGAATATGGACTGCAGGGCTGAGTTTAAGCCATTTTGGGGATTTACCCTGAATATATGACAAAAGCCACTCGGAAGCCTTAATACCATTCTATGGCATAATAAATTGGCTTTTTGCTCTCTAGTTTTTGGAAGTGCTTTTGTTTCCTGCCATTCTCCCTCAAAAAGGGAGCAGCTCAAACTCTCAGGTGAGGATTGTTACGACACCAGTGCTCTTCAAATAGCAGCGGAGGGTTTCTTACACAGTCTGTATCATGTCATGACTCTTTTATGCTACCTTTGAGTGTCTATCTTTTTGCATCTGAACGAGAACCCGTGCTGGATCTCAAGCTGCAAAGAACACACAGGCTTGTGTTATAAAGCAACAGAAGTGAACAAAGACTTGTCCTCTGCCTGGAAATCTTATAAAACTTCATTCACTAGTTTCTTCGTCCTGTTTGGTTTTTACTGAGGTCCTCACTGTAGTGGCTGCTCACTTGTACATAGTAATCTTTCAGCTGATTAAGTAGAAAACTATGCAGATGTTATTGGCTCAAGTAAGATGACTCTTCACCTTCATAACAACCCACTAGCTTAAGAGAATGTAGTTTGAATCCTGTTAAAAACAATATCACATGTTTTAGTAAAACCAAAAGGCTAGTTTTACTTTGCTGGCCAGTTCAAGTTGGCCCTGCCAGCTCTCTGAAGATCCCTTCCTTGGAGATGATGTCGAGGTCGGATCTCCTTCTACAGCGGCCTGTTCAGGATAGTAGAAGAATTTCTGAACCAGAGCTGCCCGCTCTGCCATCCTGATGCTGCGCCTGGAGCTGTCTCCTTTCTCCAGCTGTATGTGAAGTGCTTACCCAGCAGCTGCTACAACACTACCTGTCTGCTCAGATTTTTAACTATATTTCTGCTCTTGACAGTATTGAAACTGAAGAACCTCATATCTCCTCTTGTGCACCCACCCCAACAAGCTATTTTTTTTCCTGACTTAAAGTGCTCCTAATCACTGCTAAAACTATTCCTCCTCTCCTCTCTGCTGGAAGGATAGATACCCCCGTGTTACCCCTGCTAGAGGGGCTGCTGGCTTCAGCCTGGCATGCTGCCTCGGAGATGTGGATGACATCGTCAGTCGTTATCCAGCGTGATCTTGGCACTCAGATCCATTGCACCTTCAAATTCCTTCCTAATCCCCACACGGAACACAAGGGAATCCCTGTAAATATTTTAGGAGTGGAGTGTGTTATTCTTCTGCTATATGGACTATGTGGAGACACCAAATCTGAAGCTTTTCATGTATTTCTCAAAATAATCAAATTTAGTCTTTTTGGCTTAACAGTCGGATTTGCAAGCAGACTCCCATAGGCCACCTTAGCACCCTACTGGTAAAAATAAATCTATTTTTATTGATTAATAGTACCACTCTTAGCTGTACCTCTCTCTTCCAGGTTTTAAGCCTTTTTTTTGTCCTTGAGTAATCAGTGTCACTGATCAACTTTGCTGTCCTCTGAAGTGTCTGGGCCACGTTTGCTTCTTATTGCTTCAGCAGGGGCACAATAGCATTAAACTCCTGTTAGAACTCAAAATGTTAGCTTTAGCGAGTGCTGTTTTTCTCACTCATGTTAACGGATGTTGATTAAAACCCAGTGATAACTACTGTTAATGTTACAATATTTCCTGCTGCCCGAGTCCATGCTGAGGGTGGATGTTCCCTACACACCCCCGTGATTATTCCCAGTTCATGCCAGGTCTGTCCCCATGCTACCCTACAAGTGAGTGGGGCTCTACTGCCCTTGTGATTCTCCTTCAGGAGGAACCAAGTCCAAGCACAAAGAAGCTGCCCAATACAAGCAAACTCGTGGGAACTTGCACCTTCCAAGTGGAAACAAGTACACAAACACACAGAATTACAGTTTGAACTTGCTGCGTCTTCATCACTAGAGTGAAACACCCAGGACCACCTTTAGGATTGATTGAAGTGAGCTCATCTAGGCAAGAATGTAGGGTAGCCAGAAGCAGTTTTTCAGAAAATAAATTTTATTAAAGAAATTATAGCTGACAAGTGTCTTCTAGTAAGGCTAGGAAAAGCAGTGAATCTGACTTCTTTTAATACTCTTGAGTAATAACAGTTCAGTGTCAGCATCTGGAGATTACAGTAAGAGCTGGGCAAACAGCTTGCAAAGTAGTCTGGATCAGTGCTATTGTTTTTATTACTTATGATTGCTCTAAACTGAAATGCAAAGATGGACTACTATGGTTAGTGCATTTGACTTCATAACCAGGACATGAAGCTTGATTTAATTGTGGTTATGTGCATCCTTGAGGTCTGAGAAAACTGGCTATGTAAAACAGCTCCCTATTAGCCTTTAAGAAGACAGGTTTCACTTTCTCTCATCTCTGTGTCTTTCCCAGCTGACCAAAGATGTCCTAAAGAAAACTATATTCTTCCCAGAATGGAAGAGTACTTGTTCTGGATTAATCTTTTGGTGGTTGAGAATTTAGGTGTCCATCTTTGTTCTTGCAACCTACTAACCATTATATTTCCCCGATGATACAGGAAGATGAAGACCCTAACAAAGGTGACCAAAGTCGATCAATTGATCCAGGTGAAGATAACGTCACAGAACAAACTAACCACATCATTATTCCAAGCTATGCATCATGGTTTGACTACAACTGGTAAGAAACTAATTTGGAATTGGAGGAAAGTTTAGTCTTGGAGATTGATTGATTTTTGTAATAACTCAAGCCGAGAGCTGAAAGCAAGCACCGTTTGGGTCTAGCTCTCCTGTTACAAGTGCATCTTTTTCATTTAAAAATCTTCCTTAGTGGACCTGGGGCATTTTCCACAGGTGAGGAGTGAGGGGGAGAATTTCAGGAGGGGGTGTAGCATAGATCTTTCAACTACTTTCTCAACAATTTATATTTTACACTGGTTTTTACAGAATAAAAACTAATTTCACTTCACTACTTCCCTAGTCTTTGCAGGCTCTTCTTAGAAGCTGTCTGCTTCTAAAATCTGGTGGCTTTTTAAATGTTGCTTCAGATTTTTGCTGGGAGGATAAGCTGTTGATTATACAGGGTGCTTGTTTCTTTTGTTTTGGGATCCTCCCTGGAATGATAAGTTATAATCTGTGAGCAGTTTCAGGGCTATGATCTTACCAGGATCGCAGACTCTTGACTTCAGGGTGGCTTTTGACACACTCCTCCATAACATCCTATTGGGAAAGTGCGGGGAAGTGTGAGCTGGGCGAGTGGGCAGTGAAGGTGACTGAAAAGTGTCTGAATGATAAAGCCTGTAGCTAGCAGTGTCCCTGGGGGCAATACTGGCTCCAGTCCGTTCACCGGTCCTGGTGGGGTGGGTGGTGGGGCAGAGCTCGACTTCAGCAAATCTGCAGGTGATGCAAAACTCAGAGGAGAGGTTGATAGACCGGGTGGTTGGGCTACAGTTCACAGGGACGGAGGCAGGTTGGAGAAACAGGCGGAGAAGGAACCTCATGAAGCTCAACAAAGGCAAGTGCTGGGCTCCCCAGGGCAAGAGGGACACGGAGCTACAGGAGCGAGTCCGGCAAAGGGCCTCGAAGATGATGAAGGGACTGGAGCATCTCTCTGAGGAAGCCCGAGGGGCAAGAGAAGACTTAGGGAGGAGGAAGGCTTTCTTGACAGCCATGTGAGAATATTAGGATACCTAAAAAGTAATTCTTGCTTTAAATACTCCATCAAGGTGTGCATTTTAAGGGTTTGTAAAGTACTCGAAGATTATGTTGAGCTTCTGGCCCCTGACTTGTGCGTTATGTTTGCAGTATTCATGTGATCGAACGTCGTGCTCTCCCTGAATTCTTCAATGGGAAAAACAAGTCCAAGACCCCAGAAATGTAAGTCAAACATGCAAAATGGATTCAGTAAGATAAATAAAGGAGCGCTCAGGAATCCTGTGGTCACGTCATTTGTGCCTGTGTTAATTGGATACTGTCTCCTGGTGCATGAAAGAAGCACAGAACGCTTGTAAAGCCACTCGTAATATAGGTAAAACTTGTAGATATCTAATTAATAGCTAGCAGTAGATATCCAGGAAAAACAAAAGTGTTTCCTTCAGCTAATACTGAAAAAGCTCTTTGTATTTTGTCTGTAGCGTGGTACATGACATCTTTTGTAGAAGTCTGAATTTTCTTCATATTATAGAAACTTATGTTCCTCCTTGTTTTTCTTACTCCCTTGTGATTACACACTGAATTTTAGAGACTCGAGTTAGAACAGCAGGTTTGTTACAGGAGGCTGTCAAATGGATTTTCCTTGGTTATATGTGGCCTAAGTGTTTATTAGTTCCCTGGGCAGCTGATGTGTGATTCTGAAAGAGCAGGTGAGGGCCAAGGAAAGAGTCTTATTTAGCACAGGTTTGAGATAGAAAAATTTTGTCTTTCAGAGAGCTGGAGTTGTGCATTGCAGGAAGAAAAAGTGTGTGTGTGTGTATATATATACACATATATATACATATATATATATATGTGTGTGTGTGTACATGTATACACACACATATATATCAGTAGTAAACCATCTAGTGAGTTTTAATTCTGAATTTATTTATAAATTTTGGTTGGAATTTTCTCAGTTAAATTTAGATCCAAGTTTGTACCTATCTCATCTCCTTATTAGATCTGGTATCTACTGCACAGCTTCAGCAGTTCTTAATTGAAAATTATACAGACACATTTACTTAAACTGTTTCAGGAACACTGTTAAAATGCTGAATACAGTATTGAAATATTACAGGCTTTTCCATATGTAGAGTGTTTAATTTTTGATCTGACTAATAGATGTAAGGATGTGGTACAGTGATTTTCATCAGAATGCGTATGCTGAGCTCCTGCAGCTTGCCCTGCAAGCCTCGAATAGCATTAGTGGAAGTTTATCTCCCCTCCTTCTCTGAATATATAACAGTAAACTGTTATTCAGAACAAAACTGAAACATGGATTAAAGAGATTTCTCAAATGCCTGATGTTGACCCTGTGGTTGCTTTTTATCTTGGGGACAAGTGAAGGAACACGGGTCACACTTTGGTTACACAGCTGGATTAAGTACTGGGTGTTTGCTGCTGCTGTGGTCGGTCTCAAGTTGTGGAGCCCCATGCTTCCTTCTGCACCTGAAATCAAAACCTTGTCTCCTAGTCAGTGATCTGCTAGCCATGGCTTGTCCCCAGAGGAGACAGATTGGAGGTGCTTCTCCAATAAATTCTAAATAAATTCTAGATTATCCTGCAGATGCATTTCTGCTGCTGTTCAGGTACTGTAGGCATAGTGGGTAGTCTTGGTTTTGGGTTCTTTTCTTAATGAAGTAAAAACTTCCGTGTGAATATGCCTGCAGCTTCAGTGTTCAGGCTAGACAAAATGCCTTTCTTAAAGCTCACAGAGGTTCATTCTTGTGACAGGAAGGCCTAGGGGGTTCAAGAATGTCTCAGGAGGGTTCCTATCTAAATACTAGTTGACTGTCGTTGTTGCTGTTAACAAGTTTTAGCTGATGAGTCATGTCATTGTTCAGAACAGATTCCCTTCAGGATAAACTTTAGATATATTTGTGTCTTATAGGCTTAACTCTCTTCACTTAGTAATGTTGCCTTAATTAACAAGTATTACACTCCCCGTTCCTGCAGCTAGGACCACATTAAGAGCTCCATCCTCACGAAGGTGGCAACATAGTTCTCTCCGAGGATGCTCCCTCTTGGGCTTCTCCATGTTGAATGTTACACGAGAAACAACACCTAGTCCCATAAACAACTTCTAGGAACCTACAAATGTAATTTGGTCAGAACTGTGAATGGGATTTTGACCCGAACATGTCTTTGCAGTGTCTCTCTGCTTATATCTTGCCTAAAATATACACTTCCGAATTTTAAACATCAATGTATGACAGTAACTCTGATTCAATTGTCTTACAGATACCTGGCCTACCGCAACTTCATGATTGACACCTATCGGTTAAACCCTCAGGAGTACTTGACTAGCACTGCTTGCCGAAGGAACCTGACTGGAGATGTGTGTGCTGTCATGAGGTAAGGAAAAAGCCTGGTCTCCTGGTCAGCACCTTTGCTTTGGCAGAAAGAGCAACCTCGTCGTAACTGAAAATACTCCACTATGCTAAGAAATGTTTTAGCAGCATTCCTCATGCTTCTGACTAACACACCGCTTTCCCCTCTTACAGTAACCAGAAGATTTTATGCCATCCTTCATTTATAATATTGTGCTTACTGAACCATGCTGGCAGGTTCTTAACTTACTCAGTGATGCTTGGATTCTGCAGTTTACTTGATAATGTGGAGCATACTTCAGAATTTCCTATTTTGCTGCTCAGTTTTGTCTGCTCTACCTGTTCTGATAGTCCTAAATTGTGAGGCACAGCAGAGCCCTGGGATTTTGGAACTTGCTAAGCGCAGATCAGTGAAGAACAGGTATTAGATGAAGGAGGCAGAACAGCGCTTGTGACAGCCCTCATAATTCATGTATTGTCTGCAAATGGTTTCAAGTCTGCTGCCCTAGCTTTGCTTTGCCTGAATTAAGTAATAGTTCTGTTATCTGTGATTGAAAATGTCACATTTTGTTTTATATAATATGAAGTGAAGCGATCGGGTGTGTGTAAAGCTCATGCAATGTGACTCGTATTGCTGTTTGCAATTAGTGAAGTATTATAAGGGATTCTGAACTTGTATTTGATCCAGAAACTTGTACTTAAAACTTCCCTTGCTTCCTTTCTGCAAGGCCAAGCCTAAGCCAGGCTCTGGCTGATAAGGTTCTAACTGGTCGCGTTGTTTCGCAGAGTCCACGCGTTTCTGGAGCAGTGGGGTCTCATCAACTACCAGGTGGACCCAGAAAGCCGTCCCATGGCCATGGGCCCCCCGCCTACTCCTCACTTCAACGTGCTTGCTGATACCCCCTCCGGGCTCATGCCCCTGCACATCCGCACTCCGCAGGTGAGCCCCGCCGCGATGTTTGCCTCCGTTCTGGAGCGTTTGTAGCTCCAGCCAGCGTCATGTAGCAGCTCCCTAGAATAATTTAGACATGTTTTGCTGAAAAATTCCCTTCTTTCTTGTCCATCCAAGTTGATAGTTTCAGGTAATCAGATTTTTACTCCTTCTCACAGTGGAGATTGATGATACACTTAGCACTCTGCGAGCTTGGCTATCATTGGGTGCTAGTGATGTTAAGTAGAGATATCTCTATAGAGTCACGTTCGGCTTTATATGTACTCTGTGTTCTATTCAACATTTGTCAGCAAACTCGGAATAACTTTCAAATCCTGACCTTTTTCCTGTAATTTTTTTTCCCACAGGTTCCAGCTGCTCAGCAGATGTTGAGTTTTCCTGAGAAAAACAAAGAAAAGCCTACTGATCTGCAGAACTTTGGGCTTCGCACAGATATTTATTCAAAAAAGACCTTGGCAAAGGCAAGGATGTTTGGATTTCACCCTCCACCCTCCCATCCTGGACTGTTACTGAGGTTTCCCTCAAAACTCTCCCCCGCTAGAGAAGTGACATATTTGTGTTCCTCCTCTGTCCCTGCTCTAGGACCTTTCCATCTCGCTGTAGGACACTAAGATACTGCACTTGCAGTTGTGCTGGTTACCTGATTTTACAGCCATAAAGACACACACTCGTTCCACACTAGTCGATACTGTCACTCTTCAGACACTTGTTATGGTATCACCTGTTGCACTTGGATGCTTCAGAATCAACAAACCAGCAGATGACTCAGTGCAGAAACTGAGGTCTTTAAGCAAGATCTTTAACTATTCTGTTACGGCCACTCACAGCAGCCTGTCTGAGATGGGATCAGCTTCTGGATCGCTCACTTTTATTGATGAGCTCTATGAGTTAATGATCTGTTTGAAATGCACCTTGGGATAGGATATAGTATTTATTCCAGATAAGCCTTTTCCTTTTGGAGTGGCTTTAAAATGGAGGCATCTGGTCTGGGTGATGATACCTCTGTTGTCTGTTTGCCATCTAATAAATCAGGGTGTTCGTAATCTCTGGGGTGAAATTTTCTGCAAGAGTTTTGCAACTTCTAGGAAATTGAGGAATCTTCCCCAAGCTATAGATTTGGGAGAGGTAAGCTTCGGGGCAAGTATTTGATAAATATGCAGATTACCTTGCTGTAACTTCTTTGGGCTTTATCTCATCCGTTAAGGCTCTCATTTTCCTGAGGTATTTTGTTGAAGTTGCTGACTTAGGTCACATCTGTCTTTTGGGGAGACCCTTATGTACTTCATACAGCCAATCTGCCTTGGAAGCAAGACCAGAGATTCGGTGGGTGTGAAGCCTTGTTGGCATAAGGCCTATTCCTGAGAAAGGTGCCCTTAAACTGAGGGTGCCTCGCCTGAGTGACAGCACCTCCCCGGCCAGCAGGAATCGTAGCTGGATATTCCTTGTCCGCTAACCACCGGTGTCCTGCAGCGCGAACGCAGCCTGCTCTGTGCAGACTGCCCTGCTCTTGGCTGCATTTTGCATTCAAGCTGACCAGAAGCCCATCAGCACTCCTCAGCTTTTATTTTTATTATTATTATTTAGGAAAGCTTCTGCTGGCTGTACGTGTAAGTGAAGATAGCTGGTACCAAGGAGAAGAGGGTACTAAAACTTTGGTTTGGAATAAAGAGAAGTCATGGGGTCCCCTAGACCTGTTGGGAAGATGGACTCTGTAACTACTCCTAGAAAACTGTAGGGATACACTGCCATATGTGCTCTAGCTAGGTAGGAAATCATGGAACCACTGCAGGGCATGACCAGGTATGGGTTAACTGGAGTATGAGCATTGTGAAGAGTAGCCAGCTGTCTGCGTGCACTAAATCACAACAGGTTCTTCCCTTCTCCTTTTTAATGCATTTTTAAGTACTGTACAAAGAAAACTGAATTTCACAAATTTTCCTGTATTATTTTTGTAGAGTAAAGGTGCAAGTGCTGGAAGAGAATGGACAGAGCAAGAGACACTGCTGCTCTTAGAGGTAAGTTCATGAGAAAAAAAATGAAAGCTGGGAAACTGCAACATACAGGATATTACACATATTAAAAATCTTTACATAGGTTAATCGTTTTGTTTGAAGCAGAATTGAATGGCATTCCCATGCTTTTATGGAAATGGGATAAGAGAAGCAAAGTTTGTAGTGGGGGGTCGCCTCTGGAGACCAGCTCATTTAGGTGGAGTAGAGAAGTGTCTGAATATCTAGGTGTGTATGATGCTTGTTTGTCTCTCTTGGTTATGTTTTTTTGAAATTGGTAGAATTTTTATAGGTGTCCTCCAAACTTCATCCTGTCATTCTCAGATAGTCATGGCCAGAAGAGGGCAACTGCCAGGAGTAGATGGCAGTAACACTGGGTACTGACGGGACTGCATGCAAAGTCCCTCAGAGGTTCAGCTCTATCTAATTTGTATCTGCAACCCAGGACCAAAACGTGTCGCATAAACTTGGGAATGGATCTTCCTGGGCAGAGGGGCCTTTCATTACACAGGAGATGCTAATCCCAGAAGGGCTGGGGCTGGCAGGGCCCTCCAGGGACCCCCCAGTGCAGCCCCGGCTCCAGCAGGGACACCCAGAGCACGGGGCACCCGGGCGCGTCCAGGCGGGTTGGAGATCTCCAGAGCAGGAGCCTCCACAGCCTCTCTGGGCAGCCTGTGCCAGGGCGCGGGCACCCTCACACCAAGGAAGTTCTTCCTCGTGTTCAGGCAGAGCTTCCCGTCCTTCAGATCTGGTGTCCTCGCGGAGAGCATAAAGAAGCTGGAACTCTTGTGTGCGACTGTTCTGGCTTCTTCGACTTTACCTGCATCAGTAAAATTGTTCAGTAGTTAACGAAGTTCAAGAGGAGAAGCACTGACAACAGATTGTGAAATTGCTTGACAAAATTCAATTCCCAGTGCCACATATGGCTGCGCTTTTGTAAACCATACCTGAGCAGCAGCAGACTGTTTCAGGCTCCTTGGCTCTGGAAGCATGTTCATTAGATAACCCAAATTATTTTTTCATGTTAGATTGGTGCGTGCTGCTTAGCCCACATTTTAATATTGGATTATGAAAAAATATGCTTATAGAGTGAGAACAGTTGAGATGTGGTCTGTGATGTTCTTGCACGGTGCAAACATAAGACAATATCTCAATACACTGATTTCTTTGCTTGCTGGTACTGATATTTAAAATTCATTCTTTTGTATATATGTAACCTAGTCATTTATATGGCAAAAAATAGCCTAATGAAATAATTAGGTAAAGAAGTAATTATTTTGCATACTTTTTCATTAAAAAAAAAACAAAAATTTGAGTCTTAAACTCGCAAATTTATTTAACAGGAGTTTAAACTAACAGCTCTTATTTGTTCTTCATTCTTGGATTTAACCTATAAATAAATCAGTAAAGAGAGTATATCAGTTCAAGCATAAGTAATTCAACTATAACGAGCCAGCTCTATCCAATTAAATCCTCAGGGTAGCTTTGGGCAAATATATGCAGTGAAGTTCCAAAGAACAAATCTTTTCTGAAATAATTACTGTCCTTCTGCCTGTTGACTGAATGACTGGGGGGAAAGTGTAAAAAAAAATTTAAAAATAAATAAATAATCCTTTTTCCCTCCCAGAATCATCTTTGTTGCCCCCACTTCTCTGTGTCTGCATGGAGTACTATTCTTGCAGAGCGAAGAGTATTTTTCAGCTATTTATAGTAAGGACAACTACTGTGAGCCTTAGTACAACAGAAAAATAGCCAGTAGTGAAGGAGAATGTGTAAAACCCACTGCACTGCCATTAAAAAAAACAGAAAGGAAAATCAAGGCAGCTGATCTAATGTGCTAGTGTAATTAAAAATAGATGGGTGGTGGCACAGAACTAATAGCAGGGAGCTGAAATTGCCTCCTGGATCTCCAGCACTCCTGTCTTTAACTTGCCGAACGTTTCATTAGTTTGATTCACATTTTGAAAATGCTTCTCAGCTTGCATCTTTCCCCGGTCACCTTTCGAGAGGCAGGTCTTGCAACGGTACCACGTTTGGGTGGATGAGTTTGCTTTGGAAGAGCTCATAGTATTTCCGCTGCAAAAACACTAAAACACTTCTCATGTTGGCTGGTGAAGTCAGCTTTTAGTGCTGATGGGAAAGACTGGTTTAATATGGTCCTGCAGGCAAGTGTCTTCTGAATGCAGAAGCGTTGTGTCTATTGAAATGTGTTGTGTGGAAATGTCTGTGCCCAGGTTGGGGAGCTCCTGTCACAGGAGCCCCACTTGGTTTTGCTGTTCTGCTTGCCATAATTAACATGGAAGCACCCAGCATTTCAACTTCTTGTGCTTGTAGGGACTGTTCAGACACGTCAGATAGACCCTCGTCCTGATACCTGACACAGGACAGCTGAGTAGCTCCGGTTCTGCCTTTTATTGGATGAAAGGCTGTGCATGCAGAAATTAAAGTCAGTCTTGCATGTTACCCTGAATACTGAGATTGCTGGTAGTTCTCAGACTATGGAAATGTGTTTCAAGTGTTGGACAGCCATGAGCTTCATCTGTCCGTAACATTCATGCGTAGATGTGTGTTGGGAAGCTCAGCTGTCACGAGTAGTTACAGTCGCAGGGAGCAGGATGGCGTCTCTGCCTTCTGGAAGGTGCCAGAGCTGCCAGCAGCGCCCTGCCAAGCGCGGCAGCGTCCTCGGCCAGAGGACACGTTGTTTGGGCTTTGCACAGGGCTGCTTCGTTACCTTTTCAGAAACTCCTGTCAGAACTTCCCTAACTCATAATCTTTAAATCACTTGAGTTTTACTGAAGTTAAGGTACTTGAGTACCTTTCTTCCATTTAGAGATGGATAAAACTCAGAATCAAATCCTTGATTTTAATGTAAGTCCTCACTTTACCAGGCAGCTTGTCTGCATGATGATGACTTGTTGACCAGAATGTTTGCTGTAAATCAGGGTGGTTAATATTCCTTAGAAAACCATTTGCTTTTAGCTTCATAGCAGAGAATATTGCTGGGTTTTTTTCATTCTTTCTGTCTCTTGGTGCATCATTTTGATGCTGTTTCAGTTTGCAGAACATTTGTTGCATCTGAAAACTGGACTTCTGTGCAAAGTAGTACAGACATGTGAAATAACATGCTAGGCTCTTTAGGGCAAGATGAGTATTTAGCACATACAAGAGGGAACATAGACAACGCTCAGGAGGAGGCAGAGAGTAGTTTTGGGAATTAAAAGTAGTAGGGAGGCTTGGTAAGATAGCAAATTTAGTTCCCTTTAACCTTTTTTGTGTGTGAAAACAAGGTGGGGAGACGATAACTGTGCAAATGCTGTTAGCAGATTCAAAATCCTCTGACAATTTTTTGATACAGTAACAACATGAAATTTGTCTGATGATGCCTTCAGCTTAAATTTAACTGTCATCCCAGCAGGGTAGGTCATATTTCTTCTGCAGAATTTTGCTAGCAGGAAAATCAGGATTTAAATAGTTGTCTGATCCTAATTTATTGTTCCCTCCCCAAAATGATTAGTACTGAAAAAGTCTTTCACGTAACGAAGTTCATAAAGAAGTATACAACAACCTTCATCTTTTGCAGGCTCTGGAGATGTACAAAGATGACTGGAACAAAGTGTCGGAGCACGTGGGGAGCCGCACTCAGGACGAGTGTATTCTTCACTTCCTGAGGCTGCCGATCGAGGACCCCTACTTGGAGAACTCGGACGCGTCCCTGGGCCCGCTGGCCTACCAGCCCGTGCCGTTCAGCCAGTCTGGAAACCCCGTGATGAGCACCGTGGCCTTCCTGGCCTCCGTGGTGGATCCCCGCGTGGCGTCCGCCGCAGCAAAGGCTGCGCTAGGTATGGCCTCGTCTGCACAAGCACGAGCTCTGTGTTCACCCGCTCTTAAAACCGGCTGCATTGTAGAGCTTCCCCTGGAAAGGGAATAAGTGGGGAAAAACAAGCAACACAAATATGTAGAAAACAGGTCTACTAATGCCCAGTCTTGCATTCTGTTGTTACCAAAACTGCCAACTTGCAGACAAGTTAGAGTCTCTCTTAAAAGCCCCTGGATATCTACGGACTGCTCCCATTCTCCTTTTGTGCTCACTGACCAAATATTGTTTGTTAACAGCACTTAAGGAGCTGGTGTTTCCATGACTGCTGTCGCTTTCTGAGCTATGTAAATGCTCAGTGCTAAACCTCCTGTTGTGCAGTTGTGCCCGTGCTGCCTAATCAGTCACAGCCAGGAATGACCTCCAAGAAACTGGCCAGAATAGTTTGTCACCTCTCTTTTTGTTGATTATTTCTGTTTTTTTTTTCCACGTTTTCCAAGTAAAAGACAAATCTATGTAATTGGGAAGAGATTCTGTCCCACCACATTTGAGAGAGGAAAATTCACTAGTTAAGGTGGAAAATGGGAACTGAAAATGGATGTGAGAATTAATTTTGTCATGAGTTTTATTGCCCATTGAGAAATTCAAAACTGCTTTTAAATTGCCATGAAATACTCCATAACATTTTCTGTGTGTTTTTTAACAGAGGAGTTTTCTCGAGTCAGAGAGGAGGTACCCCTGGAGCTAGTCGAAGCTCACGTAAAGAAAGTACAGGAGGCAGCAAGAGCCTCTGGGAAGGTGGATCCAACATATGGCCTGGAGAGCAGCTGCATTGCCGGAACAGGTCCAGATGAGCCGGAGAAGATCGGTAGGCTGGCTATCAAAATGCTGAAATATCTTGAATTGTGTTTCTTAGCAGTTTCCTTCTGACTCACAATAACCTTCAATTCACCTCCAACAGAAAACGGGGATTATGGTGAGGAGAGAGTGGCACAGGTCATCCTGCCTCTGCTTGCTGCAGGGTTATTACCTCTTGGCACTGCTGTAATGAATTTAAGATCAGCTTCACTTTTGACAATTTGTTTTCTTCTTCTGGCTCAGTGGAAGTGCCCTTGCTTGGGATACATACAAGTTGAGTGAGCAAGAATACCAAAGGGAAAATTTTTATACCAATTCTGTGGGTATTAGAGGGGTTAGAACAGATGATGCTGCCTTTCTGGCATTATGGTTATGATAGAGCTCACTGGTTTTATTGGCTTTTTATGTTTCCGTTAAGCCTGTAACATTCCTCCTTGCTCTGGGGAACTTGTGGCTCCGAGTACCCTGTCCACAGTGCTGGAGACAGGAGAACAACATTTTGTTTAATGGTAGCCTTGCATGCAGCGTGACAGAGTCTCGGCTCTGCTCCTGTGCGTTTACACCACCAGACTTACAAGCTCTCATTTGGTTTTCAATCAAATTACTCAGTAGATACTCTAGTATAAAGTTCATTATCCTGAACTTTGACACATACAAATTGTTTATTCATCACTATAGTGAGTAAAAGCATAACATTTTGCAACTCTCTGTAAAGTGAAAGCACCTTGTGAAACCCCTTTCTATTTTAATTTGTCTCTCCTAACACAGTATGATGAGTACAGATGAGTACAGTTCTACATACGACTTACCTTTCTCAAAGACTTGATAATTTGATTTTGAAATAGTGCTTAGCTACTGAAGGCATCTTTATAAAGCAGTAACAGGCCACTCAACCCTTCTGCCAGCCTTTTCCAGCCCCACACCGAATGGGACAGAGCGGATAGGAGGCAAATCTGCACTTGGAGATGGCAAATGTCCCGCAAAGGGGACTCCAGCGGCCCTGACATCTGGAATAGCCGCTTCTCTCTTGTGCAGAGCTCACGAAGACAGCCAGGCCCTTCTAAAACTATTGGAAATAAAACTGAAGCCCTTGTCCTTTCAGGTGTGCCAGGAAACAAATCTGGATGTTGTGCCGTCTGGAGCTGGGTTAAATTTGATGGTTAATTTAAAAACAAGCTCATCATACGTCCTTTATTGTTTGTTTGTTTTTCCCCGTGGGTTTATTTGCTTCCCCTTCCCATGTTCTCCAAGCACAGGCTGTCCTGCAGTCCGTGTGTGTTAAGGACCTTCGTAAAACGTCTGCCTTTTGAGTCTAATTCCTAATCCTGCGGGACGAGCGTGGAAATGTTACCATCAGCACCACACTGATGGCACTGCTCGGCCCTCAGGTAGCCTTTTCTCGAGGACAATTTGCCCACAAGTTGCAAATGGAGATTTTTGAAGTGCTTGTTGCTTAATATGGCGAGTTGGAGCGCAGATGACCATAACGTGATTATTTCTGAATGAGCTGTGTGGAGAGTCCTATAACTAATACCGCCCTGTTGCGGTTAATGCGATTTGTATCGGGCTGTGACTAATGGAATAAATTAGGACAACAGCAGATGGTTCTCCCTGGGGGAGCTGCTCAGCAAGAGTGAACTGGGTCACTCCGCAATCTGCAGCGCCCTCCACCTCCGAAGCAGCCTGCGCTGGGGGCCGGGGGAAGGCCCGAGCCCTGCTCGTGCAGAGGTGTTTGCTGTGCTCAACCAGGCCTGAGGTGCTGCGGCGAAATGTCACCCTGGAGAGCCAAAAACATCCGCCGAGGGAGCCGCGCGGTGATTAAAGTTCATCAGTTGGTGTATGTTAGAGATAAAATTATATTATAGCTCCATAATCTTTGCAAAACTCTTCATATTGGTGGATTACGGGAAATGTGCAAGGGGAAAATGACTTGAACAGATTGCAGGAACTTGTATTCGTACCAGGAGTCTTTTCTTGGAGGGTTTTCTTAGCTTTTTGTAGAGGCTGATGATGGTGCTGTTAAACTGGTGTAGTAAAGCCATGAGAGCATTAAGAACAGATTGAAGTGGTTTGGGCTCTATGGTGAGCATGGCAGACACTGGCAGCCAAGGTCACCTAGAGCTCCTTTTTGCAGGCTGGGAGGATTATATCACTCAATAATTGATCATCATTGCTGTAAAAGCAAAGCTCACCTTTCTGCATCGACCTTGTGTAGTGTAAGAGAGAGCTCTGCTGCTTGTGCCTGCGAATTGTGCCCTGGAACGGGCAGGGTCGTGCCCAGGCTCAGGGAAGGATGGACTCGGAGTCTGCTGAGGTGAGCAGCATCCGGATACCTCCGTCTGTGTTAGTGCAGCCACCCCCGTGCCCTCTGGATACGAATTGTCCAGAAAAATTTTCCTCGAACCAGCCTTCACTCTGGTGCTTTCTTCTAAGCTCCCACTGATCGCTTTATCCTTGTGTCCCGCGGACTGGCCAACATCCAGGGCAGGAGGTGGTGTGTGCATCTCCTCGTGGCCGGCCTCGCTTCGGTACCCAACCGCCTTCTCCAAGGAGCTTCCTACCTCCGTAATCCTCCGTATAACATCTGGCTTGTATAAAGCTGTCGTGTTTCTTCAAAATCCATTTTGTCTATGGGACTTTGGTAGCTTGAGACTGTGAACTGTGCGAGGTTGCTCCTCAGGACAAAAGTTGCCCAGTCTTTGACTGCACTGCATGGGGGGCTTGGGTGCTGTCCAGCCAGGGAAGGCTGCTGCCCACATGCTCCAGGGGATCATAGAACCGTTATGGTTGGAAAAGACCTTCAGGATCATGGAGTGCCACTGTATGCATTTTAAACAGAGCTGAGGAAACGATATTTGGTCTTAATGAACACAGGCTTTTCTTGCGTTATTCCTGACACCTCTCCAGAGGTATCCAGGATGTTAAACACTGGGCAGGTCTTTGGGCAGCCCAAAGACTGGGTTTTTCTTTACAGTGACTCTTGCTCCACTTCATTCTCTGTGATCTTTTTGCCTATTCTTACAGGTGGCCATATTAAGGGATGTGAGTAGGTTGTCCTGTGTGAGCTTGTGCTTAATTTTCACTGTTTGAGATGAAAAATATATATATATTTGACTATGGAGATGATAATGTTCATCATCAGCTCTGACCTTTGAGGTCCTGGATGTCTCCTGTCCCAGAAACTTTAGCTTTGTCATCAAAGCTGCTGTGTATGTGGGGAGAGCCTTGTCTAGTCTGGCTTTCCTTTTCAAGACATCATCTTTGTTCTAGCCAAGGCTCTTGAGTGCCTTGAAAATAAGTGAGATTTGGGAATCCCTTTGGCATACTTTAATGTTGCGGTATCGTCTAATTTCAGTGTTAATTGCAGCAGCAAGATGCAGCACAGGGGTAAGGGGTTGGTGGCCTGTAGCCATAAGGAGAAGCGAGGTGAGATCGAATGTACCGGCACGTGACAAGGACAGAGCTGCCTTTCCTAGCTGGATGGCTGAATATTTGCACCGGCAGAACACTTGAAATCAGTTCTCTGATTAGCCCGAATGGTTTAAACACCATTTCTTCCTTTCCTGTAGGTTTTAGACTATGAGAGGTGACGGCGCTGCATCCAGTTTCATAACAAATAAGTCAGAGTGAGCAGGAAGGAGCCGAGCTCGGCAGGCTGCTGCGGAGCCGCGCGGCAGGGCAGCCCGGGACGCGCAGCGGTTCGTGCCGGCTCTTCACGGAGGGTTTGGGCTCTCGGGAGCGCTTCCCTTGGGCGCTCCTGTGATCCGAGCCGCGCTCGGATCGCCCGGGCCCTGCGGGGACGGGGCCGTGCAGCCCTTCCTCTAGCATTTCCTGCTTCCAGCCCGTCTGCCATGGCAAGAGCTCAGGGGATTGGGCTCTGATTTACTGGCTCTGCTGCAACCCCGACTTAAACAGCTGATAAATGTTAATGCTTTATGGATAATTTTGTGTCATGTTCTCAAATACACATGGTAGAGAGGTGCACGCAGAAGTATATGAGCATATGGGCAGTACGTGTGCAGTTTTTGGCACACTGATTTCCCTCCTGCTCTCCGGGCCGTCATTTCCCTCTGAAATGCTGCACACACAGCTCCAACGAGGTGCCTCCAGGTTCTGCATTCGCCTCACGTGCATCGAGGTGCCGTGAGCCGGCTCAGCACCGTCGAGCCCATCGATTCTCTTGCAAGAGCAGCCCGAGCGCTGTCCCCGTGCCCGGCGCGTTGGGCGCGCGGGAGCCGCGTGCAGCACGAACCGAGGAGGCTCCGGTGCCCGTGGACTCCTGCCTTGCTGCAGGGAATCAAAATTACAGTTTAGGTAATAGCGTAATTACCATATTCAGACCCAGGGATTTTTCCACAGCTACGGTATTTTCCTCCCAATTAAATATTAATGTGGAGGGCTGGTTTCTGATGAGCCGCCTAAGTGTGGTGCCTCTGTGCAAACAGAGCGGAGTGTCTTGAGGGCATCTTTAAACTATTTGCTGAGCTGAAGCTCTTGCTAGGAATTCTGTGCATTTTTATGTGGGGTTTTGCTTTTTGTTCTTCTCCTGACCAGGGAGTTTACTTATCTGCTTGTGCTGCAAGTGTCACAGCTTGCTAGTGGTGCTGTAAATCATTCCAAGGAAATTATTATACAGCTTCCCTGGCTGTCCTGAAGCCAGTTGAACGTCAGTGGGGAGTCACTGCGTTTCCTTAGGAGTCGGCCGTAAATTCTTTGTGTTGGAAAACGGGGCTCCCCGATCTTGGAGGTGATGCTCAGAACAAAACATGTTTCTGCAGAGGCAAAAATAGCTCTTAAGACAGAGGTCTCACTTTTACCACTTAATATTATCTGAAGACTAGAAGTTTTCTACCCTGTTTTACTTTTGACTTGGGGTTTTGTATGAATCAGGACTTCAGAATTGCTCTCTCTCCCCGTACTTGAGTTTTGGGCTCCTCATATGAAACGATGGCAGTTTTCTTTTAGTCATTCCCTTCTATCGTAGCACTAGAAATGTGAAATTTCGGCGTTTCACCCGAGCTGCCCCAGCGTGGGCAGGGGCAGCTCCTCTCCCTCTCGTGAAAGGAGAGAAGGGCCCTTTCCTTACGGATCTTTCTCGCTTCTAGGCTGGCTCTGGAGCTCTGCTTCAAAATCGCTGTCTGAAGAAAATCTAATCTAGACTTTTTCTTATGGCATTTCTAGGTCACCAAATCCTAACTCGTAGCTAAAACTTGGGAGGATGTCTCCCCAGCCTCCACGAATTGAATTATGGTGGCAAATGCTTCAGATAAGTAGGTTTATCGTCTTAAAAGAAGCTAAGAGGGAAAATCTTTATCTTTCAATCATACATTTAAATACATTTTTCTAATGTATAGAAGGACCTCGTAAAAGCTGCTCTGCAGAATTACTGCTATTAAAGGAGAACTCTCTGTGCATCTGCTTTGCTTCAGCGTAACGCATGGGAATTACCAGGAAAATGAGGATTACAGCAAATGAGCACTGTGCACCAACTAATGTCTTTAGAAGCTGTCTTAGAGGTGGATCAGGGCTTTTCGCCAGCAGGTTTGTGTTTGTGTGGCAGCATGTTTTGTATCCCATGGTCTAGGCAGGCTCCCTCTTTAATTCCCCTGTACGTTCCGTTGCGCTGGGGTTTCTGCTCTTGCAGCTCTGCGATACCTGATAGGGTTTTAGTCAAGGGACTCGAGATTGTGCTGACACTTCCCCCTTGTCTCCACTTAAGGAGCGCGATGGACGGGTGTTTCTTGGCCTTCTGCAGAATCCCTGTGCACACGCCAGGAAGAAACAACACGTTATGAAGACGTTCTCCATCCTTGTCATCCTCCTCTGTGAGGCCTCTCTGCCTCTGTCATTAGCTTATTTGAATGCTCTTTAAAGGAATAACTTAATGAATGAACCAACAGTTAGCAGCGAGACCTGTCCTCAGGATAAGAATATGTAGCTGGGAATGGAACTAATTGCTGTGGAAACACTTTGCATGCACCTGGCACGTGGTGCCGGTATTTCTGATATTGTGCTGCCAGAAGGGTGTTTTTTTTTTCCCCTATCTCATTTTAGTCCCACTGGTATCCCGTTTAGGCCCTTGTCTGCTCTGCCTTTGTCCATGCCAAAGTTAAATGGGATAATCAGCCGGCAGCGATCCCTGAGGCATCAAGCTGGGCCTTGGCCGGGGTCTGGCACTGGGTTTAGGCTCTGAGCCAGGCTTGGCAGAGGGGATCTCGCGTCCGTGTCCTCTCCTGGAGACGCCGGTCACTGCGTAAGGCTGAAGCTTCCCCTCCTTTACTGCTCCGGAACGCAATAGCCCCTGCACGTCCCGCGGAACGCGTCGGCAAAGCTGCGCGCCACGGGGAGAGGAAACCTCCAGCCAACACTAACACCTTGGGTGCAGCTGCAGCTCCGCTTCTCCTAAAGCACCTTAGAAAACTTGGGAGAGCTGGGAATGAGCAGGCTGTCCTGTGGCGGCACTGCCAGGGGATGTGTTCGTTCAGCCTCCGTTCTGGATAACTATTTTGGATGCAAAGGAAACACTTCAGCTGGGAACTTATGTTGTTTGCGTGGTTTGTATGTAGCCAACATTATGCTCGACTGTGATTCATAGTCTGTTTAGCACCTAATTAGGAAGCTGCAGTTGGGCTCTGGAGGAGCTGCCATACAGCTTTTTTCTCAGTGGAAAAAGCTCCAAGTGTTTGGGTTTTACTTGGAAAATCCCATTGATCCGCTCTTCAGTACGGACTCACAAATACAGCCGAGGGAGGAGCGATGGAGCCAACGGTCCAAGTCTCGGTGAGATCTTGTCCGAGAACATCTTGTCCAGGGAAATCTTCAGATTAATTTTTTTGCTCTTCGGTTAAGATTCACAGGGGCCTGTGGCTCCACATCACGCGGAATCCCCCATGGTGGCAGCTGCGACGCATGACGTGCCTGACACCAAGCGCCAACGTAGACCATGGTGGCAGCGAGGTGCCGCGGCCAGCGCGCTGTGACGGTCCCCTCGGCAGCTCGAGCGGTGGCGGAACGCCCCGCCGATGTGTTTGAGGGCCTCGGAACAGCTCAGGGTGCTCCGGGGGGAACGTCTTGAGGAACCGCAACGTGTGCGAGGGGGCGAGGAGGTGCTGGGCAGGGCTCAGGCAACGCGGTGCCGCCAACCGTCCCGCCGTCCGTGACGTGGGAGCAGCAGCGGAGGGGCACAGGAGTGTCAGTAGATCTGCTAGATCCTCGTGTCACTTGGGATAACTGTTTTGATGCTACTCTGGAGAGCCTTAGCCCCGAACCCTGGCATTCGCATAACGCCCAGCGTGAGCTTCACTCCGTGCAAATCCAAACCTTGCAGCAAAGGGAGCCCCGGGATCCTGCGCCGAGGAGGAATTCCAAGTGTGGTGGCCTGTAACTGAGGTTAATCATGTAACTGACAACCAGCTCCGGGAACAAATGGGCTGTATTGGGAAGAACATTTTATAACCCTGCAACTTGCCAGTGGGAATTACTGTATGACTTGAGTCCTGCAGAACTGGACATGGAGCTGGTTTTTTATACAGTTAAAAGGGACAGTTTTGGGGGGTTCTCCCTCTACAGGCAAGCTGGGTGTTTCTGTATCGATAGTTGAACGTGTTGTCTCGCTTACCAAGCTCAAAAGAAAAACCTGTTAGACTTCAACATGAATTTAATTTTGATTTTTGAGTTAAGTAGTGTAATAGGCTTTTGATCTTCCAGGAGTTCAGTGGTATGCAGCTTTCTTTAAACGATTCTCAGTGCAGAACAAGAAATTTCAGTTAACTCTAAAATAAATATTGAGTATAATAAAGGGATATTGTGGCAATTCTAACTACTCTATTAATTTACATTTTCAGAAGGAGCTGAAGAAGAAAAAATGGAAACAGAGACAGATGGGCAACAGCCTGAGAAGGTAAGCTTGCTTTGGAACATGCTTCTGAAGAGACAGTTGTGTCGCCTGGAAAACTGCATTGTTATATTTTAAAACATCTGATCAGAAAGGTGAGCAGTGCTGTGCTGATCAGCATATACATCCAGAGCAAGCAGTTGTTCCAGAGTTCCCATCTTCGTAGCAATTCATGTTCTTATGAGTGATTTAGTCCTACGTCATGTGGAGACGTTTTTTTTACTGGTCAGACTGAAAAGAGCCATCGTCATGTGCAGTTTTCCAGTCCCAAAGAAAAAAAGGTTGGAATTGGAAGAAAACAACAAACAAACAAACAAACAAGAGCTGTCCAATACATTGTAGAGCCTTAAACTGCGTGTGTGGTTCATGGCTAGTAGTGCTCAAAGGCAGACATCGCTGGGGGGCTCTGCCAGGTTGTCTTGGGCCAAAATGCTTTTTCCCAAGTTGAATGCTGCTCCTGACAAGATTGTCAGGAGGAGATGAGGGTTTTGCAGGAAGTCTGCGTGTTGTTTGGGTCGCTCTCAATTCCTGGCAGGCATTTTGGGGTGTTGTGCCAGGAGCTTCGTGCTGCTTTTGGAACCTTTCTGAGCCCCCGGGATGGAGCATTGAGGTGACTCGTGCCCTGAGTCCCTGCGGTTGTGGCTTCCCAAGGAGGGAGGCTTGGCTCCTGGCTAGAGGTGTGCACAGTGCCCCTTGGTACGGTGCATCCTGCCGGTAACCGGCAGAGTTTTAGCAGTGGCATCTCCTTAATATCACACCTGCCTACCAGAAAGCAACTGTTGAGGCAGGTTTTTTAATAACCCCATGTCTACAAACAGGGTACTGGGCATTTCTTTTCAGTTTTATTGTAGCTGCAGGTGAAACATCTGGTTTGAGTTACTGAAGAGAATAAACAGTAACTGCGATACCAGGAAATCTCTTAAAGTTTTGGTCTCAAATAGCTGCTGTTTAAGCCCATTTTGACAGCTTTCAAAATTTTATCTCTTTGTGCTGATGAACTAATTTGAAAGCTATAAACCAAGCTAACAATGAAAGGCTTTGATAGCTCCTCATTCTTCAAATAATCCTTCGTCCCATTCAGGTTGAAAACAAAGGGGAAAGTGAAACTGAGGAAGGTGATAAAGTGCAAGAAGGAGAAAATGAGAGAAATCCAGAAAAAGAGCAAGATAGTGAAGTGACTGCCGAAGTCAAGCCAGGTAATGGTTTCCAGCTGTTCCTCGAGCCGCATTGCTTTAACAACCTGCCTCTGAAGTGGTTGGAATAGACCATAAACTTAACTGTGGCAGAAATATTTCCTCTTGCACGTCAGGCTGTTTCATGGTTCAGTGGTAAATATTCTGCTTTAATTTCACTGCAAAGCTTGAGCACTAAATTCTTTCCTGAACTCATTTTAGACTCCGGTTGGTCTTTCATGTTGTCTATAGTGACTGGGTGAACAAATTGCCGTTCCAAAGCAGCACAGGTCGTGCACATTCTTTTCCTTCCTCTGTATTACTGCACTATTTGATCATTTCTGATGCAAAGAAATAGGACTGCTGACTTTTATACTTAAAGCTAATCTGCCAACTCAGCTTTGCTATGAAGTGGTGCTGAGCTTTTACTTTGGCAAACTGAAGAGAACTGCCTTTTTCTCTACTTAAAATAAATAGCAATAAAGTAGCATCTTCGTATGTCCATATGGCACAACTAGAATATATTGTTGTTGCCTGGAATTCATGTTCAATATTTTAGTCACAGGTAAAACAAGACCTGGTTTTACGTACAAAAGCAGGTGCAATAATAGCGTTGATTGGAAATGCAGCAAAAATTGTTCTGATGAGGAAACTGATGGTTGAAGAAGACTGGACAGGCTAGAATCTAAAAGTGCTTGAAGATGACATTTAATTGGACCAGATTCCCTTAGGATTGCTGTTTTTGGACCATTTGCCATAGTGTAGGGACGCTACAGCATGGGAATGAATATGTTGCCTAAGAGTGTGTGTGGTAGAATTGCCCCCCAAGATGCAGTAGCTGTTAACGAAGGGAGAACGTTCATAACAAATTTGGGGGAAATCTCTTCCAGAAGAGAAGGAGGCCGAAGAGAACAAGGAGAACGTTGATGCAAGCAAAGACAAAGAAAACGAGGCTGGGAAGAAGAAAGTGGAACACGAAATCTCAGAAGGAAACGTAGCTACAGCTGCAGCTGCTGCTCTTGCCTCAGCTGCCACCAAAGCCAAGGTTTGTTTTATACGGATATCCACTTCCAGCTCGTATTTGAACTCTTTAAAATGGTCCTTTGTTCCAGTCCCGTGGGATTTCGTGTTCTAGTCTGTAATACCTTGGAAGAGCACAAGTGCCATCTTCCATTTCTTCTGCTTGAACTCCTAAATGAAATTATGTATAATTTATTTCAGGCTACTTCACGTAAGCTTATGCAATCCGTCCGTCCCTAAGAAACGGCCCCAGACTGTGTTCATGGCTTTTGGAAAGGTTTTGCTCTGCATCTGTAGCCGCAGTGCCGCCGGCAGCGGTGACAGATGCCCTCTGCTCCCTGCGTGGCTGTGCCCGCGGGCTGCTCTGTGGGCTTCAGCAAATGGGAAACCCTCTGCACTGGGACTGCATCCTAAAAACAACGTTGTGCTTAATTCCAGTGTCAGGATTAGAGGTGTTGCATGTCCGCTAATGAGCGTAACACAAGAACACGTCTTTAAATTTGTATTTGTTGTCTACAGTCTCTTCAAGAGCTGTAGTTTGAATCACTGTTCTGTGCAGTGACTTTACTAATTGAATGTTCTGCTTCATTGGTTTTGTTTTTGCTGGAATGAATCTACCTTTGCTTCCTTACATTCTTTTTTTTCCAAAATGTGTTTCCTCTTTACATATTTATTTGGTTCAAGATGCAGTTTTGGTGTCGTGCCACTCTTGGATTCAGTGCTGTATTGCTTTATATCTAGCAAAAGGAAAGCATGGATATGATTTATTTCCTGATAGTTTTCCAGGACATAATGGTGGGCATAAGGAAGTGTTGGCTGAGTTATACTGATTTTTTCCAGTCTGATCTCCTTTGACTCGTGAAGATTTAGTTTTGGCTTTGCTCTGGGTGCCTCATCCATCTCGTGAGGGTAATACAGTGTTACCATGAGACGTGGGATCCGTTCTCTGTTAACTCAGGAGATTTGAGTCTATTTCTAGTCAAGGCAGGTTCTCAAATCAAAAGTTACTGCCTTCCACATTCACTACCATGGCTGGGCGGCCCAGCTGTGTTATATTGCTGCTGAAATGCTGGAAATAGGGGGCAGACTGAATTTTGTTAGTGCAGTGCAGTGCAGAGTCCTCGCTGGCTTCCTGCAGATCGCCTTGCCTGTGCGCTCCCGAACCCTTGGCGTGCAGTTTGATGGGTATTTTAGGGGAGACTTTTCCCCCAAATATGCTTGGAGCAATTCCTCTTCCCTTGGTGGTTATGAGGACTAGAGGGAGAGGGATCTAATGATAACTTTCTGTATAATAATGTTCTAGGAGAATTGTAGCTTTATGTTGCTAAAATAATGCATTATAATTAGGACGTTCATGCTTCAGAGCTGAATTCAAGTTCATCAGGGTTTTTTCTTTCCATTTGCACTAAAAACCAGACAATATTAAGGTTTTCAGTGAGCTGTATCATCCTGAGCAATTCAACTCTTGAAACCAAACTTCAGACTTAAAACACTTCTCACCTGAAGAGCTGTTGTGAAACTGCAAGAAAGGCAGTTTGTATTAGTGAAATATTGCAGTTAGTTTAAGAATATATAGGGATTAAAGGCCCTCGAATTTCCTTCCTTTTGAGATGGGACAGCTCCGGGGAGGCCACTCACTTATCTGCAAAATGGTGTCTGGTGGGTGAGCTCATGTATGGGAGAGACTTGCTGATGCATTCCCACGTGTATTTGTACTTTACAAACACAGTTGTTATTTGAATCCCTTTCTTCTCAGACTGTTACACCAGCGGCAGCTCCCCTTCCTCTCCATCCACAGCACGGGGTGGGATCCAAGTCTCCCCTCCTGCCCATCGCTGTTCCCCTTGCTCGGTTGTGGTCGAGCTGTGGATCTGCTGGAGCATCCAGCACTCACACTGCCCAGCAGGACTGTTCTCCTCATAATTTGACCTCCTGCATAATATTGACCATAGAACTTCTCTTAATTTCTGTTTTAAATTAGTTGGGATTAAATGCATGTTTTCACTGATAGTGATATCAAGACTAGCGATGTGGAATCCCCTATAATCCTCCAGAATTTGTTCCATGGCTCATTAACGTTGCTGTTAATCTCTGTTCTTAGTCTGAACTGCCTCTACCACTGCCAACTGCCTGGCTTCCTTTGCCTGTTGAATTGCAAAGCCCTTGGATATCACCTCTTCCTTTTGCTTGTAGCAGCTCAACGGGAAGCATTGGAGCATTTTCTTTTTCCAGGGAGAAGAGCAAGCTGTGAGCCCCGTTAGGGCTGGCTCCTCTTCACGCAGCGTTCAAACAAGCCATCCTCTCCAGGCTTGTGTGCAGCTATCCACAGGGTGAAGCCGATGCCGTGCGCGCGCTCCTTGCTTGCCTTTATCTGCACTTCATTATTTCAGCCTTTAAATACAGCTTCGCCTTTAGCTTTCTACTGAAATGGGAATACTAAGCGACCTGATTATAAAAGGAAGCAGGAGATATATATAGATATATATGTTTGAATTAGTTCTGAAAACTTTGTATACCAATAGACAGACGTAGCTTAGTGAAGACTTCTGTGCAGACTCTCCCAGCCTAACTGCTGCACTGAGAAAGCTTAGTTTAGTGTTTGTGAATGCAATGGAAGCATGCTTAACTAGAAAGCTTCTAATTTAGTTAAGCAAAGAATATTTGAGTGGCAAAGGCATACAGGAGTGTCCTCGGTGTTTCTGTGGGTCCTTCTCCCCTGGGAGTACCTTGGTGAAGGCTTTTTGGGTGGCCTCAGGCTGGCTCAGTTTGACCCAGCCTTCGCTCACTCGTTTGCAGTTGCTCTGTCTGTGGCTTCAGGGCTAAACTGGATTGCTAATGGGAAGTGAGCAGGCACGATGCCTTTCGTGGTAAAATTTGACACCTGTTTATTTGTTAAAAGCTTAATTTTCCACGGGCTTTTGGTTCTGAGCATGAGGTTGATGATGTGAAGTCTTATTTTCTCTTCAGAAGAGAAACGGAGTGGCTGAAGCTAGATGCAGGTGTGCTTGGTTATTCCTTAAAGTACGTTTTTGTTTCACGCACATTTCACAAAATAATCTGTTTTACCCTCAGCACCTAGCAGCAGTGGAAGAAAGAAAGATCAAGTCCCTGGTGGCCCTTTTGGTGGAAACACAGATGAAGAAGCTGGAGATAAAACTTCGTCACTTTGAGGAGTTGGAGACCATCATGGACAGAGAGAAAGAGGCAGTAAGTAGGGGAATACTCTTCCGAAATTCCCGTTTAAACCCCCTGTGCTAACAGCTGGAAAACCAGCAGCTTCAGCTGTTCCTCACCTTTATGCAGTTCTTCATACCTCAGCAGAATTCTTAATTACTCCATAAATTACAACGTTTGACTCTCTCCTGAAACGTAAGGAGCAAACTAGTTGTATCCTGGATTTGCTTCCTAATCCTTATTCCTCTGATCTAGGCACAAACACAGAACTGAGTGTTCATGAGGTACTATGAGCAATCTCCGACTTAGGAATGTTTTTCCCTGTAAAGAAGATGAAGTGGTTGGAAACTTTACCCTTTGTCTAGAAGGGAGGGAAACCAGGACTGCCAGTTTAGACTGGAGATGGTGGTTTTAAGTATCTAGTTCTGTTTAGGAGGGTGTTCTCAGTAGCTCTTGGAAAACTCTTCAAAGGGTGATGCAGTAGCAGCAGAATGCATGCTAAGGAGTAACAGTTTCTCATTTTGTTATAAAGAAATTGCTTGATCTGGAGAGGGAAATGGCAGCTTGAAGAGAAGGGAGGGACACTAATACCAAGAGTTGAGAAAGATGAGAAGAGCTAATGATTGTTCTTGGGGAACAGAGAGGTATCCAAATGAAGCCAAATTAGCAAATCGGAATGCAAAGCATCATCTGAAGTGATGTGGAAGGTAGAGAAGAGGATCTGGGCAAGCGAAGCAAGAAGCTGCTGTCTGCAACCTAGCAAAGTAGTAAGCCAGAGCACAGGTTTTGATTGAGGGCTACCCGGCTGAAAGGTAGTGACACTAAAACGGTATCTACAGTGTGTTCCAAGCAGGGCTTCATTTATAATGCAACAGTGACATCCCAAGACTTGTGCATAGCTATAATCAGGGGATAGTGTGGAAGAGAGGCTGTCTGTGCCTGTCAGAGCTGGGCCCTGCACCTCGTGCTGGGTGTTCTTTCACATCCAGCTCAACTGCCTTTCAGAGGAGCAATTTCTCTGCAGCTCCTGGGAAGATGCCTCGAAACTTGATTTTTGTTGGACACTGGGCAAATTTTGCATTTCTCTGTTGTGCAATTAGCAGATTTTCGTCAATACGTTGTTGCTGTGGGTATGCTGAGAAGATAGTCGTGATTCCAGGGTCTTTCCCCGTGCTCTGCCTTGTGGGTTTAATGGAGCTGCCACCCTCACCTTGGCATTAATCACCCTGATGGAGTGTGACAACGTGTGCTCTGTTGTTGTAGCAGAATGTCAGCAGGAATCTCTTCACTGCTCGGCATCCTCAACCCTTTCGGTGCAGCGTCTGCTTCCCATGCTGACTGGCAGCTCAGGAAATGGACCTAACTATTTTGCAAAGGTTCTCTGCAGACCCCTTTATTTGGAGGCTGCATTCTGTTATAATAAAAGGGTTTTTCTTCTTTATGATGTTTCCCCTCTTAAGAATGTGCATACAGATTTCTCCCTTTCCCCCTGCCCCATGGCTTCTGATGGCTAAAATTCAGTCTTTTTCCCTTCTCACCTTTGATATTTAGTGGACTGATTAAACCAAAACTCTCCTTAGTGGCACTGCACACTTTGCAGGTGTCCTTATTCCTCCACAGACACTCTTACAGTAAAGGGAAGTTGTTCCTGCATTTAAAAACGTGTGCTCCAGGCTGGAGAGTGTTAAGTTCTAGGCAAAATGCATTTGCTTCAGTTTATAATCTGAAGCAATTCCAGCGCTGCCAACCCTGTGTGTAACCAGGGATTCTATCGATAGGTGCCTTCTTGACCCAGAATCTGTAATAACACAGGAATGCCTGCGCTCTTCAGTGGGTCTGCAAAGGGAGGGATTATTTGCTGAAGATGGAGTTGTGATACGATGATGATGGTGGCGTGGGGATACGTTAAGTGCTTGTAATAACCCCTTCTAATTGTGAATCGCTTTGCAACAGCGCAAAAAAAATTGCTATTGGGAAATGATGGTCAATAGGGCAGTATTCACGAGCATGTAGCTAAAAATGTGACCGATTTGATGAACAGGAAAGAAGCAAAAAGTAGAAAATCCAGAAAGCTGGTCGCAGCAGCACGTCGTTATTAAGCCTTAGCTTGGGGTCATTTGCAGGAATTCTCGTGTGAACCGCCTGCCACCTACTGAAGCTGTTTCCCTGCATGCACAATTGCAGCATTGGTGGAGGGATCTGCTCCCTGCATCGCGTTCCTCGCGGCGCCCGTCGCCTTGCTCAAGGACAAAGGGCTCGTGGCAGCATGAATAATCACACTGTCGTCCCGACATGCTGCGAAACGGCCCGCGATGAGGACTGTGTGTTATTCATGAACTCCCTCCCTATCTGGTGCTGCTGGAACGCGTGTTCTGTAAGAAAATGCTGTGTCCACCCGGGTTTTGTCAGCAGTCGTATTGCTGACGCAAAGTATTGATGGAGCTCGGGCGTTTTTGGAGAACTTCTACAGGTTTTCCTGCTTTACACAATCTCTGGTTTAAAATACTCGTTAAACATTGGCAAATTGAAGGGGGAAAAATAAAAGCCACCAGGATTTGCATGTCCAGTTGCTTGAGCGTAACAGATGT
The DNA here is from genome assembly GCF_059628265.1 of Tinamus guttatus. NCBI lineage: Eukaryota > Metazoa > Chordata > Aves > Tinamiformes > Tinamidae > Tinamus > Tinamus guttatus. The sequence goes on from NW_028288851.1 coordinate 295,895, forward strand.
ACAGACGGATTGTGGTCGCTTAATAGAGTCAAATGGCGTAACTTCCTTCACCGTGGCAGCGTGTCTGGATACTGTGTTTGAGTCTCGCACTTAAAAACGCAGGTGCAGAGTGGGATCCTGCCTGCAGACACTGAGCAGTGCTGCTGCACGTGTGTTCTGCTTCGGCCTCTTCCCAGAAAATGTCATTAGCTGCCCCGTTCCCTCCATCCCAACGTGCAGGACGGTGTGGAAGAGGGAGAGCAGCAGCTTCTGTGAGCACGTGGAGGCTCAATGTGCAGCCTGGGTCTTGTGCATGGGGTAGTTGTTTTACTAAGCCACTCTTCAGAACCAAATGAGGGGGAATCATGTGTTCCAGGCAAAAAATGGAGAGTTCCTTTTACCAAAGCCTCGTGCGTATCAGATTGAGATGGGTGTCAGCACGATAGCCAAGATGCCATGCAATTATCTGCGGAAGCAGCACTTTAGATGTGTACTTTTTAACTATTATCTTCATCTTACCGTTTCTCCTCTCTTCCTGACACAGTTAGAGCAGCAGAGGCAGCAGCTGCTGACAGAACGCCAGAATTTTCACATGGAGCAGCTGAAATACGCCGAATTAAGGGCTCGTCAGCAAATGGAGCAGCAGCACAGTCAGAACCCGCAGCCCTCTCACCAGCATCCCAGTGGGCCTGGCATGAACCCCCTCGGAGCACCAGCACATCCAGGCTTGCTGCCCCACCAGCAGCCCCCTCCGTACCCGATGATGCACCACCAAATGCCACCACCTCACCCCCCGCAGCCAGGTAAGGGCTGGAAGGAGAAGACCCCCTCGTGTTAGTCATCACCATTTATAGTAGCTTAAAAGAAGAGGAAGAGGAGTTGTGGGCTAAAATTAGACAAAGTGTGAGAGGCGGACTGCGCTTTCTAATGTGTTTCTTGTGAAATGGGAACAGTTTGCTGCTAAATTATTAGCTTGGCGCGTTCTGCAGCTTCGTTTTGGAGCTCGGGCTCCGATACCGGACGTATGAATGGAGCTTGTTACAAACAAACCAGATGGTGTGGTGGTCCGTGGCTGTCTTGGAATGTATGGCAGCCCAGGTTGAACCGTGTTACTTCTGGGCTCACTGAATGCTATTGCCAAAAAGCCAGAAAATGGTGCTGAGCCTGCGTTGCAGCGTTTTACTCATCATAGCCTGGTGCATTAAACAGCCAAAGCCAACATCCAGTTACGTAGGTGAAATAGCTTAAACCTCTAGTGTCAAAATCTGTATTACAAAAGTAAGCAAGCCTAAAAGAAATGAAGATATCACTACCTTAGATGAAAACATAGCAAGACCTGTCTCCTGTTCTGCCTCCAGCGTGTTGGTGCTTATTAAAGAGCCACAAATGCTTTATATTCAACCCTATCCTGATTAAGAGAAGAAGTTTTGCTTTGCAGAGCACATAGTCTTGCAATTAATCAGAGAATGTCTGTAAACAGGGTGTGAGCAGAGCATGAGGAAAAGTGAAATAATTGATAAATTGAAACTGAATTTTGAGGCCCGGCCCAACGGCAGAGCCCGGCGCGTTGGGAGCAGCGGGGCAGGGTGTCGTTGGAGCCCAGGTCCAGCTGCGTCCCCAGGACCCGGTGCGGGCACAGAGCCCCCTCGGCACCTTCGCTGAGCACCCCGAAGCCGGAGGAGCCCCCGGGGGCGGCGCTGGCCCCGCAGGGACCTGGGCAGGGCGCAGGGCCGGGCTCAGCGCGGGGACAGGAGCCGGCGGCGAGTCCTGGGGGCCACCGAGGCCAGCGGGCTCCTGCGCTGGGCAGAGCGGGGCCCGGCGCGGAGGTGGCTCCTGCGGAGGCCACGGGCCAGCGCCGGCTCCAGCGCCGGCTCCCGGGGCCAGAGGGACACGGAGCTGCCAGGGAGGTCCCCAAGGAGCGCGGGGGGATGGAGGCGCCGGAGCAGCTCCCAGGGCGGTTCGGCCCAGAGGAGACAGACGGGGTCTTACCACTGTACACAAATATCTGAAGGGAGGGTGTAAAGAGGCTGGGACCAGCTCTTCTCAGGGGTGGCCAGTGACAGGACAAGGGGAAACAGGCACAAAACTGAAACACAGGAAGCTCCATGTGAATATGAAGAAAAACTTATTGCCTGTTTGGGTGACAGAGCACTGGGCCAGGTTGCCCAGGGGTCTCTTTCCCTGGAGATGTTCAAAGCTCCCTTGAATGTGGTCCTGCTCAATGTGCTCCTGTGGGGCAGGAGAGCTCCAGAGTCCCTGTGACCTCAACTGCTCTGTGGAAGAAAGTCTAGATCCTGAAGCTGGGCAGAGGAAGGACTGGACAAGGATGAAGGTCCTGTGGGAGGTGGATCAGAAGGGACGAGTGAGAAACCAGTGGTTGTGCTGAAGAGATTGTCCAGGTGCAGGGCAGGAATGATGCGAGAGCGGCAATAAGGGGTCAAGAGTCAGCAAGAGCACCAAGGCAGGAACGAATAAAGCCCAGCGAGGAGGGAAGGAGCATGGGATTTAACCAGAGGAGGAACAGATGTGTGCTGAGTTTGAAAGTGAGGATCAAAACTGCGTATTCCTGTCTGCTTTCCATTCTGCACAAAGGAGAACTTCTCGATTAAAGCTAACACAAAGCCCCTGAACTCTGTTTTGTGTTATCTTGATGGAAGCCCGAGGGAAGGGCAGTTTGTAGAAGATCCATGTGGAATGTATAACGTTTGGAAAAGAGCCAAAGCCCAGGGTCGCCTAGTCTGCCCCAGAGAACACCTTGAGGACAGGTAGGGTTGTGCTTCCTGGTAAACTAAAACAAGCTCCTAAAACTAACACAATTTACACTCCCAAACAATCCTTTAGCAATTGTCTTTGCCAGACTCGAGACTGGTATCCCCCTGTCCTGCCTGGGTCTCTACAGCTCTTCAGCTGTGCTCGATGCCAAAGGAGAATGAGAGCTGTGTTGGGCAGAAGAGCCCTTGGAAGGTCTCCTGTCCAAGCCCTGGCAGCAGTCAGGCTACTCAAGGACTTCACCTGCTGGGGCATTAGGTGACCATATGACTGTGCCTCACCTGTGGAGGAAGAACACCTAAGAAGAAAAAAATGTTTCTACCGTTTATTCGAAACAATTCCTTGTATTTCAAGGGAAAATTACCAACCTTGATGATTAGTAATCAAGTTGCCAATGTTTTCAGGCTGACCTTAAAAATCATCCTACTCTTGGAAGGCATCGTGACGGGCAGATGCTGCTCTTCTGTGAAGATGTTTATGGGAATATATTTAAAGACTTACTTATACTTGCTGAATGTAATTGAAATGATAATTTAAATTAGAATAGCGTGGCCTGGATTGTAGTGACCGGGATTGTCTGGCCAGCTGTTGCAGCAGCAGACACTGCATTTTATCAATATTCAACTATTTGACCAAAACCAAGTCCAGAAGATGACCCGATTGGTTATCAGCTGAAAATCTTTTGGCAGGTCTCATAAGCTGCTGTTGAAGAGGCTGAAAAGCTTGGGCATCAGGATCAAAAATGGACACAGCACCCCAAGGCATTCAGAAGGCTGAAGCTTGATGAAAGCCCGAGGGAAAGGCAGTTTGTAAAAGGTCCATGTTGAGCACAGAGCATTCGGAAAAGAGCAGAAGCACCCAGCGAACTAGCAGGATCTGCAGATGACCGTGAAAATGTCAGGCGTATAATCCAGCTGTGTGAATCTTCACCATAATGAGACATGATTTGATCAACAGATGCAGAGTGATGCCCAGCAGAGAGGAAAATAAGAGTTAGTCATCTGGTGATCCAGAAGCTTAAGCTAACTATCTTTGCAGAGGATCAGGGTCAGCGAGTTCCTGGGTTTGCTGCACACTTGTGGTCAAAGGTTAATGTTGAAAGTGTAGAAAAAGAGCTGGTTTAGGGAGTGTTATCAAGTACGTTGTGCTTTGTAACGCAGTCTAACACTATAGCAGCTTGGTTTGTGTTTTGTATTAACAATTCAGATCCATCCCCTAGCAGTAGAATGAAGAAACGCAAAAACAGGAAAAGGAAAAAGTGGCAAATTCAAAGCAGATTAGAGGAAAATACCCTATTGCATATCATTAGACTAGCTCTCAGTTCCAAGCTGCTATTGAGGCTGGAAGTATAACGATGT